>NC_141923.1:11539772-11842803 GCF_057802395.1 Ceratotherium simum simum | reverse complement strand
GTTAGCCCAAGGCCAGTCTTCCTCAGGAAAAAAAAAAAAAAAGAGGAGGATTGGCAGATGTTAGCACAGGGCTGATCTCCTCACAAAAAAAAAAAAAAAAAGAAATGAAAGAGGAGAAATTCAACAGATACCACGGAAATACAGAGGATTATAAGAGAATACTATGAGAAATTATATGCCAACAAATTGGACAATCTAGAAGAAAGGGATAAATTCTTAGACTCATACAACCTCCCAAAACTGAACCAAGAAGAAATGGAGAATCTGAATAAACCAATCACAAGTAAAGCGATTGAAATAGTAATCAAAAACCTCCCAAAAAATAAAAGTCCAGGACCAGATGGCTTCTCCGGTGAATTTTACCAAATATTCAAAGAAGATTTAATACCCATCCTTCTCAAACTATTCCAAAAAATAGAGGAAAATAGAACACTTCCTAAATCATTCTGCGAGGCCAACATCACCCTGATACCAAAGACAGACAAAGACAATACAAAGAAGGAAAATTACAGGCCAATATCACTGATGAACATAGACGCAAAAATCCTCAACAAAATATTGGCAAACCAAATACAGCAATACATTAAAAAGATCATACACCATGATCAAGTGGGATTTATACCAGGGACGCAGGGATGGTTCAACATCCGCAAATCAGTCAACGTGATACACTACATCAACAAAACAAGAATAAAAACCACATAGTCATCTCAATAGACGCAGAGAAGGCATTTGACAAGATACAATATCCATTTATGATAAAAACTCTACAAAATGGGTATAGAAAGAAAGTACCTCAACATAATAAAGGCTATTTATGACAAACCCACAGCCAACATCATACTCAACGGGGAAAGACTGAAAGCCATCCCTCTGAGAACAGGAACGAGGCAGGGCTGCCCACTCTCACCACTCCTGTTCAATGTAGTACTGGAGGTTTTGGCCAGAGCAATTAGGCAAGATAAAGGAATAAAAGGAATCCAAATAGGCAATGAAGAAGTGAAACTCTCACTATTTGCTGATGACATGATTTTATATATAGAAAACCCTAAAGAACCCGTTGGAAAACTATTAGAAATAATCAAATAGTTTATACCATGCGCATAGTTTGTACCATGCGACACTACAGCAAAGTTGCATGGTACAAAATCAATCTACAAAAATCAGTTGCATTTCTGTATGCTAATAACGAACTGACAGAAAGAGAGCTCAAAAAGATACCACCATTTACAATTGCATCAAAAAGAATAAAATACCTGGGAATAAATCTTACCAAGGAGGTGAAAGATCTATACAATGAAAACTACACGACTTTATTGAAAGAAATCGATGATGACACAAAGAAACGGAAAGACATCCCATGCACATGGATTGGAAAGATAAACATAGTTAAAATGTCTATATTACCTAAAGCAATCTACAGATTCAATGCAATCCCAATCAGAATCCCAATGACATTCTTCATGGAAACAGAAAAAAGAATACTAAAATTCATATGGGGCAACAAAAGACCCCGAATAGCTAAAGCAATCCTAAGAAAAAGGAACAAAGCTGGAGGCATCACAATCCCTGACTTCAAAACACACTACAAAGCAATAGTAATCAAAACAGCATGGTACTGGTACAAAAACAGACACACAGATCAATGGAACAGAAGTGAAAGCCCAGAATTAAAACCACACATATACAGACAGCTAATTTTCGACAAAGGAGCTAAGAACATACAATAGAGAAAAGAAAGTCTCTTCAATAAACGGTGTTGGGAAAACTGGATAGCCACATGCAAAAGAATGAAAGTGGACCATCTGCTATCGCCATTCACAAAAATTAACTCAAATGGATCAAAGACCTGAAGGTGAGAGATGAAACTATAAAACTCATAGAAGAAAATAGGCAACACACTATCTGACATTGGTCATAAAGGAATCTTTTCAGATGACATGCCTACCCAGACTAGGGAAACTAAAGAAAAAATAAACAAGTGGGACTTTATCAGATTAAAGAGCTTCTACAAGACCAACGAAACCAGAATCAAGATGAACAGACAAACATCAAAACAATTATTTGATGTCAAAGACATCAAAATTGTCCCCTTTGCAACAACATGGATGGACCTGGAGGGTATTATGTTGAGTGAAATAAGCCAGACAGAGAAAGACAAACACTGTATGATCTCACTCGTATGTGGAATATAAACCAACACATGGACAGAGAAAACTGTATTGTGGTTACCAGGGGCAATGGGGGTGGGGGGTGGGCACAAGGGGTGAAGGGAGACATGTATATGGTGATGGACAAACAAAAATGTACAACCAAAAATTTCACAATGTTATAAACTATTAAAACATCAATAAAAAATAAATAAATTATAAAAATAATGAAAAAGACCTACAGAATAGAAAAGAACAATATGTATGAGGTAAAACAAAACAATAAATAACAATAAAAATCAATAACTCAATAAAAAAACACGAAAGGCATATAACAGTCCTGCATAAAATGTTTTCTCTGGAGATATAAATATCTCTCTATCTCTCATCTATCTATCCATCTCTCTGTCTATTATCTATCCACAGAAATCACTTTAAAAGGGCAGGGAAAGTACTTATCAAATGGCAGTTGTGCGTACTTCTGGGAGGGGGTGAGGGGCCGTCCTCAATGGGGGAGGACGGTTATCAGATCCAAAGCGACTGTAGCCTTTTCTGTAATAACAGATTTTTAAGAGCAGAATGCAGTGGAATATTTCACAGGTAATTTTTTTCATGGACCTTATGTTTTAGAGCAGTTTTAGGTTCGTAACAAAATTTAGGTTCATAACTGAGATTTCCCCTATACCCCCTGCCCCACATATGCATAGCCTCCCCCATTATCAACGCCCCCGACTTGAGGTAAATTAAATGCAACAAAATGTTGGTTTTCCTTAGAAAATAATATCATCCCATTTTGTAAAATTAAAAATAAAGAGAGAAAACCTACTGGTTGCCTGGCTTCAGATCCGTTGTGCTTTTCCCAATCGCTGCAGCAGTAGGAAGATTTGAACAAGACAGAGAAGGACGCGGCATGCCGGGTGGGGGACCGCCTTGGTTTCCCTGAGGGCCCTGGGGACCCAGTCTTCTCTAGAGTCCCGCCCTCATGCCCTCTGTGGAGACCAGTGACTGTCCTCGGCCACTCGGTGTCCCACAGCCCGTCCTCTTTGAAACAGGAACCTGCTTCTCCTTCCGGTGCTGGAGCCCTGCCCTGACCCGTGGTCTTGTCAGAGGCCTGGGCTCGCCTCCCAGCCTCCACAGGTGAGCCCAGAATTCCTGAAACCAACCACATCCCACCACAGATAGATGGCTCCTTTAAGATCCTAGCAGGGACATTTCCCAGAGGTATTTGGGAAAGCAGTTTCCTTGCCCTTCAGCAGAAGCTTCAGGGAAGATGCTCTTTTTTCGGGAGACATGAATACAGAAGCAGGGAACCTCCAGAGGCTGCTAACAGCTGTCTTGTAACCATGAGAGTTGGCGGCTGTAGGATGAAGCTGATAACTCAGAAAGCAGAGAGGAGGAATAGAAAACAACAGGTCCTTGGCAAGTGTTGAGCTGCTGAATCAAACCTTGCCTGAAGCCTATCACCTTTGTGCTTTTCAGTTCAATAAGCCAATAAAGTACCTTGAACTCCGAGCCAGTTGTAATCAAGTAACTATTCCTTACAAGTACATAATCCTTAAATGAAACAGCACCTCCTCCAGGAAGCCTTCCCAGATAGCTAGAATTAGATTTAGTGTCTGCCTTTTCCATCGTCCATGCCATGTAGCTTGATCCTCTCAACGTATTTCACACAGTGTGTCATGTTATCAATTGGTATTGGTGGGTAACAAACGACCACAAAATTTGGTGACTTAAAAAGTATTTATTTAGCTCATGATTTAGTGGGTTAGCAATTTGGGCAGGTGGTTCTGGTCTCAGCTGGGCTCCCTGGTATATGCAGTCGGCTGTGGGCTGGCTTTGCGGAGCTTAGCTGGGCTCCTTCACATGTCTGGGGCCTCGTCTGCAGTAAATGAGCTGACTCGGTTCTGTCTGTGTGTTTGTCTTCCTCCAGCAGGCCAGCCCGGATTCCAAGAGAGGGAAAACAACTCCACCCTGGGTGGGAGGAGTGTACAGATACATCGGAAGGGCATGGGTGCAGGGAAGGACGGAGAATGTGGTCATTTCTGGAACTGACTACAATCCCTTAACACGATTAGCTGCATGCTGATTAGCCTGGCTTGCAAACATTGCACGCTCTGGGCGGAGGGACCCTCTGATCCACTGCAGCCACAGGGCCGGGGATGGAGCCCTTGAGGCCAGCTGGGAGCGTAGGAGCGAGCTGAGGGGGCACCCCAAGGAGACAGCCGGGCGGGGGAGGAGAGGAAGACAACGTGAAGCTGGAGTGGGAACTGGCCTGAGCTCCCGGAGCAGGTAGGTTGAGGTCTGAGACCCAAGTCGAAAGCGGAACCAGACCTTCTGGAAGCTGGGTGTGGCTCATCTGCACAGGCAGGCGGGTGGCAAATGTCAGGTCAGGGTGCACAGAACACCTGGCCCCTGATCCTGGGCCGGGCACCCACCGGGCCTCTGGAAATGGGTGTTCTGCACTGGCCCGCCTCTCGGGAGCCCCAGCAGGGGAGGGAGGCCTGTCTGTCCTTGCAGGCTCTGGTCAGTCCCTCTTGGGGACTGGGGACCCTGGGCTCTGGACCAACAGGGCCAGAGCTCCCTGGAGAAATGCAACTGGTCCGCTTACGTGGAGAGCCCCAGGGGCCCCCAGGCCAGGCAGACACTGTTGCTGACCTTCTAGAGCCACAATGCAGCCAGGTCTTGAGTCTTGGGGGAGGGGCGAGAGGAGTCAACAATGGCTGAGGCTAAAGGGCGTGGTGACTCAGGGTCAGTGGCTCAAACAGTGACCCAAGAGCCAAGCCATCCTGTGATGCTGCCTCTGGCTGAGATCTTCAAAGAGACTTGGTCCAAGTCCCCATTTGAAGAGCAGCAAACTGAGGCTCGAAGGGGAGACGCGGGTCACAGAGTGAGTGGCAGGACTGGAAACTGACCTGCTTCCTGTCACGAATGTCCCGTGCTGGATCCTACTGAGCCCCTGCTCCCTCGCCCTGCCCCGTCCAGCGGCGCAGGCACCACGGGAAGGTCACAGCGTCTTGTCCTTGTTTCTCATCCTTCTTTGAACAGTTTTGGGAGGCAGGGGGCTTGTCATTTGGGGGATTGCCATCCTGAGGCCGTGGAGGGTCACCTCCAGCATGGGAGCCCCTGTCTGCCTCAGCGCTGGGTCCAGCTGGAGGAGAGGAAGGGGTGCCTTTTTTAACCCACCAGCCGACCCAGCGAAGGCAGGAGGATGTTGGGTGACGTGGCGAGTCCAGCAGCCCCTGGGAGAGAGGGGAGGGTGAGAGCCCAAGTGTTACTGCACCAGGTCCGTTTTAGCCCGTCGCCCAGAAAGCCAAACACCGAGACGACGAGATTGCAGAGAGAGAGGGTTTAATCACAAGGCAGCCAAGTGAGGAGAACGGGAGAACAAGTCTCCCATCTGCCTCCCGGATAAGGGGGACTCAGGGATATTTAGGGGTGGGGCGTCAAGGTGGTCTGAAATGTGGAGTTAGACGGTTGGAGGCGAGGAGAGATGAGGTAATTGATGATCTGCACAGAGTCAGGGTTCATGCCTCTTCATAGGACACGGGTTCACAAAATGGCTGTGTTAGCATGACCCGAGGGTGGAGTTTTTAGCCTCTTGACATCAAAAAGCCGCTTATCAGACATCTGCGTGGGCCCAGTTGATAGGTTGGGGGTCTCAACCGACCTGAAGTGGACAAGGGGTTCCAATTCCTGAAAAATAGCTCAAACGCCCATTGCCATAGTGACCTCGGCTCCAGGGAGACGTCACCTACAGGAACCTAGCAGGAGTCAGATAGCATATTGCCCGAACAACCCACTTAACGATGGGCGGGTAAACAGCTAAAAGCTATAACCAGTAATTGCAAACAGGAAAAAGAACTTTAGTTCCTAGCTACTTAATCATCAACAGCTAACTGTTTGCTGGATTCACAAGGGGACAGGCAGCCGCCCGCCCCCCAGCCGGTGAGAGTCAGAGACCCGAGGGACCCTCAGGAAGTTGGAGGCGCAGACACGCCACCCTGCTCCCTCCTCTACTTCCCCAAATCCTAGGGTCTCTGCTTTGGGAGCACCTGCTCCCTCCTCTACTTCCCCAAACCCTAGGGTCTCTGCTTTGGGAGCGCCTGCTGCAGGCAGCTGCGCAGAGAGGAGACATGAACTCTCTGGGGGTGAATCCACAGCCACAGACAGGGCAGACCCTCTGAGAAAGGGCAGGCTGCCTCACCTGCCATTGCACACTGCTGGGGCCCAGAGAAGGGAGGGCTGCCCAGGTTTGGAGGGCTGACCAGGAGTGCAGACCTCCTCTGGTTGGGGTGGGGATAGTGGGACCCGCTGCAGCCCAGGAGGTGTTTAGTTTCCTGCGATCTGATAGGGCTGAGGAGCGGCCAGAAGCCAGCCCTGTTCCCATTGGTTCACCAGGGAGCTAATACCTCATGGAGCTTAGTCATTTCCTGAGCTGAGCTGGGGTGCCCGCGACCTTCTGCACCATGGAATTAGCCCAGGCGGGCATCTTAGTCTCTTCCCTGGCCTCCAGGATAGTGTCAGCAGCGAGCCTGGCCACAGCAGGCGGGGCGGCCTCTGGCAGTGTCCTGGCTGGACTTCAATCAGTGGGTGAGAGTTCCTGGGAGAGGCTGGTGGGGGCGAGGAGGTGGCTGAGGAGGGCAGAGGGTCCTGCCCAGGGGCCTGTGGGAGGGGAGAGGGTGACATCACCTGCAGCGCTCCCCCTGGCCCTGAGCTTCCCCTGGGGGTCTGCCCTGGCTTTCTCAGGGGTCCGGGCCCCTCCCGCCTAGACTGAGGGGACCTCTCTCTGGCTGGGTCCCCCTCTCTGGCTTCCATTTCCCTGATTCACCACCAGAATTCCCCCTCCGGGAGGTTTTTACCTCCACGTCCACCCAGCCTTTCCTGGCAGTGTGTCCTGTTGGATCTCAGATCCAGAGTGTTGATTCCAACACAACTCCTCAGTTCGGGCCCGTTTTCTTTACTAGTTCATGCCAGCTCCCTCTCCAGTTTTATCTATTTATTCTTCCTGTTTATCTTCCCTTTTGCCCCCAATTTCCCCCTCCCTCGAAGTCTACCTTTCTAATATGTTTAATGCCTGTTTTTCATATGCATTTCTGCAAAATAGGTGTTTTATTTTGTCTGTGTGTGTTTTATTTGCACAGGGAATAGTAGGTTGTGTGTCTCCTTCCACTGCTTTTTTCACTGGGGAACAATGTTTTTGAGATCCCTCAGTGTTGCCAGGTGAGCGTCTGATCCTTGTTTCCAACTGCTGCAAAGTGCTCCCGTGAGCATCACCACCATGTACCTCTCTCTCCTGGGATGGACTCCCAGGGGCCTCCCACCTCTGCCAGCACAGACAGCATAGCGTGGAAAGGGGGACGTGGCCTTGACCACTGCCCTACCTCCGACCTCTGACCCCTGTGCACTCAGCCTCTGCTCTTCCTCAGGGCTCACCCTGTCATCCAAGGCTGCCATGGGCCCAGCCGCGTCTGCCCTGGGGTCCTGGCTGGGGACACTGAATGGCTCCTGCCTGCTGGGATCTTCTGCCAGGGCCCTGATCGTGTCCCCACTCGCAGGTAACTGACCCTGGGGACACACAGCCCTCCTTGGGCCCCCTCAGCACATGGAAGTGTGACAAGAAAGTTAGTGCCTGGGCCACAGCCAGCAGTCCTTCCTGTGTGTCAGACGTAGGAGGACTCCTCAGCTGATGAGAAGCAACTGATAACCTGACAATGATGAGAACAGCTGGATTTGATCAAACGCTGTGATGTCCTTGTCTCTCTGCTTAACACTGGACATTCATCAGTTCATTTAATCCTTGTAACAAGCCCAGAGGAAGATCACCAGGTCCCTTATTTACGAATGAGGAGCCATGGTCATGGGGCTGCTGCCCCCTAGTGGAGCCTGGGAGCAGAAGAAGAAGGGACATGCAGAGGCCCTGGCCTGGGAGGAGGCCTCAGGGCAGGGCAGGGCAGGTTCTGAGCAGCCAGAAGGGCCAGGCCACTCTCCCCATGATGACACTGGGGGGCCGGGCAGGCAGGCCGGCAGACACACAGCACCCACTTCCTGGGGCCTTCTGCGTGTCGGGGCCCCGGAAGGCCAAGCTGCCGGCCAGCCTGGCATCGCCTCTCCTGCCACACGATGACGTTAAGCACAAGTCCCTCCTTGTAGTCTATTCAAGTATTTTCTCAATTGATAGGGAAAAGTTTAATTTTTTTAGGTATTTGATAAAAATATAAATTTACAAAAAAACATTGTATCTAGAAATAAATAGGTCATTTAAAGAAAATCATATTTTATCAAATTTAGCAAATTTTTGAAGAGCTCAGATTTCTACTTACCAGTTAGTGATATCATAGAAGTCTTTGCTGAGATGGAGGGTGTATATGCTGCTGCAGAACTTTTACTGGAAAAGAACATGATTGAGTTTACAATACAAGAACATGCTTCTCTCAATCCCAGTCATCCAGCACCTGGTCTTTTCTAATCTTTTTTTGATGCTTTCCTCTACCTCTTATGAAACATGCTTGTGACTTTTATTTCTCATTTATTTTTTACATTCCATGCCTCATAACAATTACTTTATCTTTAAAAAAAAAGCATTTCCTTAAACTTTTGCTGCATCAGAATAGCAGTTTTTCTTTTGATGCTCAGCCAACACAGGTGATATGGGTCATGTTTACCTGAAAATAATTTATCTTTAGTTCTAATCTCTTTTGTCCTTCTTGAGATCACCCCATTGGCTAGGAACTCCAATTAGATCTATAGATAATGTTCAAAAAATATAGCTGAAAATCTAGAATAAGCTATCTTTAAGAAAAGAAAAACATATTTTTTTCCATAACATGTTTTTTTCTTGATAAATACTTTTTTTGGCAGGGGAAGGTTCGCCCTAAGCTAACATCTGATGCCAATCTTTCTCCTTTTTTCTTCCTTTTCCCCCCCCGCAAAACCCCAGTACATAGTCGTGTATAGTTGTAAGTTCTTCTGGGTCTTCTATGTGAACGCTGCCACAGCGTGGCTACTGACAGGCTAGTGGCGTGGTTCCGTGCCCAGGGAGTGGAAATCGGGCCGCCGAAGCAAATCACGCTGAACTTGAATCGCTAGACCATCAGGGCTGCCTTGATAAATACTTTTGAAGACATTTATGTTTCCTTAAAATTACTTTGCTTGTCAATCAATAAGCCGTTATACACTATACATGTACAACATATATAAAAAATCACGGTCATTTAATTTATGCTGATTCTCTCCTGATCTTAACTGTTTATAATTCTGCTTGTGGGGCTGAAGGGAAAACTAGACATTCATCCATTTTTCAGGAGAACTCTGTTGTGATCACTTTACCATAGAAACATGCCAGTGGCTTCTTTATAGACAGAAACAATATTAATAGTAAATGGATGTCCACATCCGTTTAGCAAATGGGGCATGTCCATACCCATTTAGAAGTTGAGTGGCGTATGTGACATAGCACCACCTTCCTCATAAAATGACACACGGATTCCATGATGTTATTATATAGTGTCATGGCAATAGTCTTCCTAGAATGCCAGGATACCTATTCTTGTGGAAACTGGTAGACTACTATATTTTTAACAGAACAATCTTTACCGAAGAAAACTTACAAATTATTGATCTATTAAAAACTCAAAATTAATTCTGATTTTATATAATAATGTAAATATCTCACGTAAAGATGCGTGACTATAAAATAAAAAGTAAAACGAGAACAACTGACAGATCACACCTAGCACACTTGTCTAAGTTGCCATATTTCACATGAAAACTTGGTTATTAAAAGACGGGCTTTGAATCAATTTGGATTTCTTGATTTCTTTGCCTAGAGTAATAAGCAGAAGGAAAAGGCAATGTTCAGTTTATCCTTAGCTGCCCCAACCCCATTCCCTCTCCAACTCCCACCATTTTCAGTAAAACACACGGTCTAGCTTCCTTTCCTTAGTGTGAGCTGACTGAGTATCTCTGATCGCTATTGCCCATTAAGAACTCCCGAAACAATGAACTATAAGAGGGAAAAGGGCTTTAGAAGAATATATCTCACCTAATAGAGTGACTTTCCCAATAACTAATTTTTATAAAAGGAAAAAAAGGAGACATAAAAAGAAGTTGTTTCTTACTTGTTTGTGGGGTGTTGGTGGGGCCCTCTTCCCAGAAGAGGGCCCGGGAACAGAAATGGGGATGCTCTTGGGCAGAGTTGTTGGTGTCTTAGTGTCTCTACCTAAAACAAACTCTTTTAAGGGCTATAATGTCCTCCGAGTTCTTATTAATCTCCATAAACGTACAAGACAACACAGAGAATATGAATCACTATCCCTAGCTGGCAGCACTCTTTCCCAAATATTCTTATTATATATTTACATATTTCAGTCTTAGTTATTCAGTGATCAACTTCACAATCTTATTGCTGTCATCAAACTGATCATTAGTCAGTGATCAATTTCACAATCGCATTGCTGTTATCAAACTTGAAGCTTTCCCTTGAAGGACCTGAAACTCCACACGGACCCCCACCGTTTATTCACGTATTCCTAAGTCTGTACCACATTAAGCAGCCAATTTTTGAAATCAACTTTCAAAAAAATTGAAAGAATGTAGAGAAATTTTGCAGATCAAATTAAAAAATCAGCATGGTCTTTCAGAATGCCAGGATGCAACACCACTTGTGTGACTTAGTGGTGAAGACACAGGAAAACTATTTACGTTTTTTTCCCAAAGGTTTTATCACTCACGGGCTTTCCATCATTCTGTTGCTTCTCTTTCTCTAATTGTTCCTATTACTAAAACAGTATCTTAGCATTAAAGGTAAGCATAAATAGACTTAGAAAATTGTTCTAATGAGAAATTACTGTAAGCTTGACAGATACAAATATAATTCACAAAAATGCCTAAAAGAAGTATTTTTTCCCCAAATTAGTGTGTAAAGAAGTCAAAGATCTTTCAGATTTGTGTCCTTTTAACATCTATAGAATTGTGCCCTTGGGGGTTTGACAAGCCAAAGCAATGAGTTTAGTACCATTGTTGTAATGAGCCTTTATTTTCTAGAAGGTATTTACCAATTTTCAGCAGCAAAATATTTGTTACTATTGGTCATTTCCATTTCTGATTGGTAAATGGCAAAATAATATTTTTCTATAAAAAGACTGAGAGAAAATAAAATGGTCTTTTGAATATTTTTAAAGTATTTTATTGCAGTATAATATACATAGAGAAAGTGCATAAATTATAAGTGCACAGCTCTCTGAATTTTCCCCAAATGAACACATCCACATAACCAGCTCCCAAATCCGGAAACAAAATGTTACCAAAACTTAGGAGTCCTTTATCCCAATAGAACAAGTAGGCAAGAAAATCAATAGACACATCAAGTTCTGAACAAACCTGGCATAACTGACACATATAGAACACTACACTCAACAAGTGGAGAACACACACTCTTGTCAACTGCACACAAAAATAGAGAAAAAGATGGAGAAAACAGACAACAAGATAAAAATTTTCACATAGAATTGGAATGCATAAAAAAGAACCAAATGGAAATTCTAAAACTGAAAATAAAACATGTGAACCTGGAAAATAGAATATCATTAAGTGGGCTTAATAGTAGTGTTATCTATTGTCTCCATCTTTTTCTTTATTACCTTGATCACATTAATCACAGTTGCTTGAAGCCCTTGGCTGCTAACTCCATTATCAGGATCAACTATGGGTCTCTTTCTAGCGTTAGATTTTCATCTTGGGTTTAGGACATTCAGTCCTAAAAATTTTGAGAGCTTGCTTATTCTCTGTAGCTTCTACCACTGGCAACCCTGAACTTTAATCTTCCTCTTAGAAGACTGCTGAAATGCTGCAATTTGCTTTTCAGAGGATTTCCACTTAAGTTTTTACTCTCACAGCAGAAGTCTTTACAGAAAAATAGAAAATATAAAAAGAAATAAATGGAAATTTTAGAATTGAAAAATAGAATATTGGAAATAAAAAATTCACTGGGTAGGCTCAGCAGCAAATGGAGAGAACAGGAGAAGAGTGGTGACATTGAAGATGGATCAACAGAAATTACTCACTCTGAATAGCATAGAGTTAAAGAAAAAAAAAAGAACAAAGCCTCATGGACCTCTGGGACAATATCCAAAGATCACACATATGTATAATTGGAGACTTAGAAGTAGAAGAGTGAGGATTGGGATAGAACACATATTTAAATAAACAATGGCTCAAACCTTCTCAAATTTGGGGGATGATACACATTTACAGATTCAGGAAGCTCAACAAATCCAAAACAGGATAAATTTGAAGTAAATTATGCCTGAACACATCAAAAGCAAAGTGCTAAAAACAAAAGATAAAAGAAAAAATCTTGAAAGTAGCTGGGGAAAACAACATTACATACAGAATAACAATTCAAATGAGAGCAAATATTTTATCAGATGCTATAGAGACCAGAACACAGGCAGAAACATGTCTTTCAAGTACAATAAGAAAAATGCTGTCAACCCAGAATTCCATAACCAAAGAAAATCCTTAAGGGATGAAGGCAAAAGTAAGACATTTTAGATAAAGGAAAACTAAGAGAATTTGTCACAAAATATTTGCACTCCAAGAACTGCTAAAGAAAGTTCTTCAGGCTGAAAGAAAAAAAAATACTAGAAGGAAATTTGGACCCTCAGCAATGAATGAGGAGCACTGGAAATGGTACATACGGGTAAAGACAGAAGTTTACTGTCTTAAGTTCCTCAAGATACAGACGACAACTTACAGCAAAAATTATAAAACTGAGTGGTGGGGTTTTCAAAGGAGATGTAATTCCTATAACAATTGTAACATAATGAAAGGGATGGAGTGGGTAAAGGGATCTGTATCATTGTCAAATGGAGTGGCACAACATTAACAGTCAGTAGACTATAAATGGTTAGGGATGTATATTGTAATACCTAGAGAAACCACCAAAAAACGGTTCGACACACACACACAAAAAAACAGAGGAGAAAGAGAGAACACCAGGCACTAAGATGAGAATGAAATAGGGGTTATCTCTATAGATCCTATACACATTAGAGGATAATATAAGGATATTGTAAACAACTTTATGCCAACAAATTTGAAGCTTAGATGACACGGACAAGTTTTTGGGGAAAAATCGCAACTTATTAAAATGACAAAAGAAGAAATAGAAAATCTTTATAGTTTTATATCTATTAAAGTAATTGAATCAATTATCAAAATCCTTTCCAAAATGAAAACTTTGGGCCTTGATAGTTTCACTAGTGAATTCTATCAAACACTCACAGAAAAAATAAAACCAATTGCATAGAAACTTTGTCAGAAAATAGAAGAAGTGGCAATATTAGCCACCTCATTTTATGAGGCCAGAATAACTCTAATATCAAATTTAGAAGATCGAACAAATGACACAAAAGGAAATTATAAGCCAATTCCACTATGAATCTATGACTATAGATAGAAAATTCCTTTCAGAAATTAGCCAAGAATCAACAACAGAGAAAAGGACAATATATCATCACCGAGTAGAGTTTATCCCCAAAATACAAGATTGGTTTACCATTTGAAAAATCAATATAATTCAGTGTTTTAACTGAATGAAGTAGAAAAACCAAATATCATTACTAGATATGCAGAAAAAGCATTCGACAAAATTTAACAACCACGCATCAAAACTCGCAGCAGAGTAGGAATAGGAGGGAACTTCCACAGTCTGATAAAGGGCATCTACATAAAGCCTGTTGGTAACATCATACCTAATGGTGAAAGATTGAACTGTTTCCCCCCAAGATTAGTAAAAAGATAAGGATGCCCACTTGCATCACTTCTATTGAACTGAAGGTCTTTTATTTTACTGGAGGTCCTGGACCTTGCAATAAGACAAAAGAAAGAAATAAAAGGCATAAATATTGAATAGAAAGAAATAGTCTTGCTGTACTTAAAGATGACATAATGGCTCACCCAGAAAATCCTTTAAAATCTAAAAAAAACCTTCTAGAACAAATGAGTAAACTTAGCAAGTTTGCAAGATACAAGGTTAATATACAAAGATCAATAATATTCCGACAATAAAAAACTAGGAAGTGAAATTAAAAATTACAATTCCACTTAACAATAATGCCAAAAGCATAACATACCTAGAAATAAATGTAACAAAAGACTTCCTTGAACTCGACACTTAGCACTTTCAAAATTACTAAGAAAAAAGTAAAGCAGACTAAATAAACGGATGGTAGACAATGTTCATGGATTAGAAGACTCATATTGTTAAGATGGCAATTTTCCAAATTGATCTATGGATCAATCCTGATTAACCCAATTCTAACCAAAATTCCAACAGGCTTTAAATAGAAATGGACAAAGTGATTCTAAACTTTATATCAAAATGCAAAGAACCTAGACTGGCCAAAGCAATTAAAAAGGAGCAAAGTTGGAAAACTTACCCTACTTGATTTCGAGAATTACTATAAAGTTTACGGTGATCAAGACAGTTTGGAATTGCCAAAAGGATAAACATATAAACCAGTGGAACAGAATAGGGAGTCAAGAAATAGGCATATACAATATAGACAATTGATTTTTTTTTAAAAAGGTACTAACACAATTTAATGGAGAAAGAAAAGTGTTCAACAAATGGTGCTAGAAAAAGTCAATGTTCAGGTAGAAAAAATAAACATTAAATTGAAATGGATCATAGACCTAAATGTAAAACCTAAAACTAAAATTTCTAGAAGAAAACATAGGAAAAAGTTTTTGTAGTTTTGGGAAAGACAAAGGATTCTTGGAACAAAAAAGCGTGAACTGTAAGAGAAAAAAAATGATAAGTTGGACTTCATCAAAATTAAGAACTTCTGCTCTTCAAAAGACACCACTAAGTAAATGAAAAGATAAGCCACAGACTCCAAGAAATTATTCACAAAATGTGTATCTGACAAAGGAGTTGTTTACTGAGTGTATAAAGAACTGTATATGTCAATAAGAAGAAGATAACCCACTTTAAAATCTGAAAACAGACTTCATCAGATAGGAGATAAGGATGGCCAATAAACAACAAAAAGATACTCAACATCATTAGGCATCAGGGATATGCAATTTGAAAGCACAACGAGATATCATTACATACCAACCCTACTGAGCATTATAAAGGACATGGGGTGAGCTGAAGCCCTCCACCACAGCCGATGGGAACATAATGCCGTTCCATTTCTAGGTACTTCCCCAAAAGAAATGAAAACATATGTCCACCCAAAGACTTCTTCACAAATGTTCATAGGAGCTTTATTTGTAATATCCCCAAACTAGAAGTAACCCAAATGTCCATTAAGAGGTGGAGAAACAAAATGTAGTATATCCGTAACATGGAATAATACTCAGAAATAAAAAGGAATGACCTGTCGACATATACAACAACACAGACGAATCTCAAAATTATGTTGGTGGAAAGAAGCATGAGAAAAAAAGACTACACGGTATATGATTGAATTTATTTAAATTCTAGTTGCAAACTAATTTATAGTGACAGAAACTAGATTAGTGGCTACTGGGGACTGGATTAGAAGATATAGATTACAAAGGGGACAAGAGAACTGTTGAGGGAAATGGAAATGTTTGGTATTTTGATTGTGGTGATGGTTTCACAGATATGTCCCTGTGTCAAAATTCATCATATTGTACACTTTAAATATACGTAGTTAATTGTATGTCAATTACACTTCAATAAAGTAGTTTTGTTAAAAAGGTTCTCAAATGTACTTTTCCTTCCAGTTCATAAAAGAACAGATTTCAAAAGATCAGGATTCTTTAGTCATTTTGAAGGAAAAAAACAGTGTGAAACTGAAAGAAATCATTTATTAAGTTTAACAACAATGCACAGTTAATATTGGTCAGAAGAGAGTATATGAGTGTGCAGGTGAAAAGATACCATTTCCAAAAGAAGTAGTTCTTCTCTTTCTTTCTCTTGATCCAACAAATCTTTTTCATAAAACTTTTTCTGAAACTAACTTTAAAGTTTAAAATGAAACTGTGAAACATTCATGATGAGTTTCTGCCAATTTTTAAATATTCCCTTCAGCATAAGGTAAAGAGAGTGTACTTACAACATCCATAGACATTTCCATTCTGTCCAACTCTAACACAGTCTAAGAAGAACGTTTTTTAAATTATTCAACCACAATTAAATTAAATCAACCAATCACATCTCAAAAGGACTACTTTTCAGGGGGAGGTTCAAGTAGGAGACTTCTGCACTATGTGGAAGGCTAAATTACAAAACCTCTCAAGTTCTTCCCACTGTATTTTTAATCAACCTTTATATAGTAATACCAGGATCTATTTAAACTTTTAAAAGTTTTTAACCTTAAGAAGAGCACGTCTAGAGGAATATTTTAAACCGAGAACACATGCAATTTAACTAATTTTCTCATAACTCCCAGTGCTACTCTTTTCTGAATTTTCAGAAATACATTATAATTTTTTAATTTTTAAAAAATCTTTTAGCTAAATACATATGAAGCATGCTCTCATTTGCCTTAAAATCCTTAGTTCGTTTTCACAGAAACTTTTGATCATTATGACATTCTTAATAGAAAAGACTTTGTTCTGAAAGTATTCCTCAATTTAGTATTTGTCTTCCAGAATACATGAGTCTGAGACAAATTATTTCAGTCAGACACTGGTCCATCCAATCCATGTTCTGTCTCTGACAGAGGACAGTCCATCTCCACAGGAGTAACTTGGACAGCCAAAATAAAGACCAGTCACGTATTCACACGCCCAAAGCTATCCACTGCCAACATAATATTTATGTGAAGCTTTATTTTTATGCTGAAATTTATGAAACTTCTACAATTTATGCTATGAAATATCCTTTTTAAACAAAATTACTTCCCATCTTAGAAAACCGCCCAGAGTAAGATATTCCATTTTTATCCCAAAGCTTTGTAGAGCTTCCTCACAGCTTCCCATACCAATACCTCAGTTTAATAAACATTATACCATAGAATTCTCATGGGACAGACTAACTTCCTCACGTGACATGTACTCAAGATAGGAGCTGTACTCCAGAAAAATCCACTGTAGATTAATAATCCCATTAATTTAATTATATCATTTCTTTCAGAATATTTATGGGGTTAGCTTGTCTTATTTCTTGAGTTAATAAATTCTTTCAGGAAAGTAACCCTCTCATGTTTATTATTGTAAAAGTTAACTTCATTGCCTAAACTTCTGTAATTAAATGGTAAGGGCAGAAATAACTGGTAGAAACAAATGTATGTATGCATATACATATATATGTTTTTAGATTTATTTATTTTTATTTTTATTTTTTTGTGAGGAAGTCAGCCCTGAGCTAACATCTGATGCAAATCCTCCTCTTTTTTTGCTGAGGAAGACTGGCCCTGGGCTAACATCTGTTCCCATCTTCCTTTACTTTATATGGGACGCCACCACAGCATGGCCAGACAAGCAGTGCGTCGGTGCGCGCCCGGCATCTGAACCTGCAAACCCTGGGTTACCGAAGTGGACCTCGCGCTCCTAAATGCTTGCGCCACTGGGCGGCCCCAAGATTTATTTATTTATTTATTTATTTATTTATTTATTTGTTTATTTATTTATTTATTTATTTATTTTTTTTTTTTGTGAGGAAGATCAGCCCTGAGCTAACATTCATGCTAATCCTCCTCTTTTTGCTGAGGAAGACTGGCTCTGAGCTAACATCTATTGCCAATCCTCCTCCTTTTTTTTTTCCCTCAAAGCCCCAGTAGATAGTTGTATGTCATAGTTGCACATCCTTCTAGTTGCTGTATGTGGGACGCGGCCTCAGCATGCCCGGAGAAGCGGTGCGTCGGTGCGCGCCCGGGATCCGAACCCGGGCCGCCAGCAGCGGAGCGCACGCACTTAACTGCTAAGCCACGGGGCCGGCCCCCAAGATTTAGATATATGTCCACACTTGGTATTTCTGGTGATTTCAGTTGATGAAAGAAGAATTCACATTCCAGGTAAATAAAATTATACTAATTAATACTAAGTTATCAAGTCACTTTATTAAAAAGCTCTTCATGCAACACCTGGCAATGATCTCTGCAAAAAAAATAGAAAAAAATCAAAAGATTCTTTTTTTCTCTCTCCATTGATGCTAAGTGATTTAAGACATTAATAAATTAATTTCCCTCACCACAAATAAAGGCTCAAAAATGATGTGTCCTGAAGTTCATGTTCAGATTCATAAAACTAATCACTTTAATTTGACTTAATCTTATAAAACTATTAGTTACACATATACTCAGCAAAAAGTTTTTGAGGACTACAAAGCATTTTACGGTTTGGCTTCACTAACCCAAATATTTACTGTGTTAGTTTTCCAACATTCCCAACAATCCATATAATAAGATCACATGCTAAAATAAAACAAAACGAAAACCCACAAGATACAATGTTACGTTATTGAAAAAGGAATGCATTCAGGGGTGAGATCTCTATTCCAGTCCTGGCTCTGCCACTTACTCACGTGATCTCAAGCAGACACTTCGTATTTCTAGGGCTAGAGCTTCTGCCAAGTCAAACAGATCACTGAAGGCCCTTCTGGCCCTCCCAGGGCCAAGGGTCTATCAAATGTGACTTTCCCAATCTTACCAACAAAGTTTTCCTGGACTATAATCACTTATAAAGTCTGGTGAATGACGTATTCATTGTTAGTTGAACGGTATCTATTGAGTACCTAGAATGTGCCATGGAAGCAGCAAGAAGGGAGCCCTAACCCAGCACGGCCAGGTTGTGGGGGCAGGGCATCAGGAAGGCTTATCAGTGTACTTCTCCTGGACCCGGATGTGGAGGCACACGCTGAGACAGCCATGGGAAGAGGTGGAGAAGGGTGCTTCCCTCCCAGGGCAGAGAGCAGCCTGTGCAAAAGCCAGCAGCCCGGGAGGCAAGGCTGCGATTGACAAACAGAGGTGGCGGCCGTGACCATAGTCTCAGACAGGGATTGGCAAACGTGTACGGGAAAGAGCCAGATAGTAAATATTTTAGGGTTTGGAGGCCGTATGGTTCCTGTCAAAACTACTCCCTCTGCCACTGTAGCAGGAAAGCAGCCACGGGCAGTAAACGGTGGGCATGGCTGTGTTCCAATAAAACAGCGTATGCAGACACTGAACACAGAATTTCGTTTAATTTTCTTGTGTTAAAAAATATTATGCTTCTTTTGATTTTTTCACAACCGTTTAAAAATGTAGAAACCATTTTTGGCTTTCTGGCCATACAAAACCAGGTGGCGGGCCGGACTGGCCTGTGGGCCGTGGTTTGTCGACCCCTGGTGTGAGGAGTGTGGAGCCCAAAGGAAAGACAGGGGACCCGGCCTCAGAAGACCGTGAACGCCATGCTAAGGAGCCAGGACTTTCTTCTGACAGCAGCAAGAAGCCAGTGTGGGGGCTGAAGCTGGTTTTCTCCAGCAGCGGTCCCCAGTACCGGTGAAGGTGGGGGACAGAGGGTGGCTAGACTGATGGAGAGTTGGGGTCTTGCTGGATGGTCACAAAGAAAAACAGATGGGAGCTGAAGGTTGTGTTGGTTTCCTTGGCTCCACGACAAAGTACCACAACTTAGTTGCTTACAACAACACAGATTTGTTACCTGACGGTACTGGAGGTCAGAAATCTAAGGCTCTAGCAGGGAATTCTTTTCCTGGCTTTCTCCAGCTTCTAGAGGCCGCCTGCATTTCTGGATCCATGGCCCGTTCTTGGTGTCCCCCCAACCTCTCCTTCCATCGTCACACTCCCTTCTCTGACTCTGACCCTCCTGCCCCCCATTAATAAGGACCCCGTGATTACACTGGACCCACGTGGATAATCCAGGATACTCTCCCATCTCAAGATCTTTAACCTTAATCACATCTGCAAAGTCCCTTTTGCCATGCAAGGTGACACATTCACAGGTCCTGGGGATTAGGACGTGGGCATCTCTGGGGACATCATTGTGTCTACCACAAGTATGGACAAGAGTGTGGCTGAAGTGATGGACCATGAGGTTTAAGCTGGTCACACCACACTGTCTCCATCTGTCTACACTGGCAGTCCATGAGGGCTAAGGACAGTTGAGGAGGAGGCAATCAAGAGGGGGGCTGAAGATGAAGAGTTGTCACAGAGGCCTCAGACCTGACATCAAGCCCCAAGGTATGTCCATGGGTCACATGTGGGTGGAGAGGAATGAAGGAGAAGGTCACTGGAGTTGAGTTGGACAGGAAGCGAGGGGCCAGGGGCTCAGAAGACCATCCACAAAGATGCCGAGTGATGCAGAGAAGACCAGGCTGGGCCCAAGATGCCCTTCTCCTGTGACAGAGAATGTGATCCACGGGCCTGTGCATGTCAGGGACGAGGCTGGGAGAAGGTGGGGCCATCCGGGGAGGTCGCTACGTGACTGCTAGGGAAGGAGAGGTTTGGAGGTAGCGGTGAGACTAGGAGAATCGGACCTTCTTGTGGTACCCAGGGTCAGAGATGTTGGGGAATAAACAGCCCCCACTGGGGAGGACTTCAGGACAAGCAAGTTCTTTGAGGAAGCTGGGTCTCAGCTGCCTGCCTGGTACATGGGAGGAAGAGGGGCTGTTGGATGAGAGATGGGGGCCTGAGCCCCAGAGCTGAGATGGGGTGGAAGGAGAGGCAAATAGGACAGACGCTGTGAAATCCCCCCCAACAAGGGGCATTTCATCATCTGAAGAGCCCCAACAGCTGGCTGTGGACCTGCCTTTGGAGTCTTTGCTCCCTCCTGTCACAAGAGGATTGAGACACTCTATCTAGGGAGGTGGGTGAGTCGACAGAGAGAGAACTGAACAGAATGTGTGGAGATGTGGACTCCAGCATAGCTTCCAGGGAGCGCAGGGTCAGCCCCATGCCTCCTGAGCACTGATCCCCAAAGTCAACCCTTATCTGTTGCTCCTGCCTCTTGTTTATCTCTCAAGCCCACGCCTTGTCTGCATCTCTCTGCCTTATCCTCCCACCCAGGACATCCGAAAGGGCCTCTGTGGTCCCCAGGTTTGGCCCCACCAGGATGTGAGTTCCTGGACGGTGGGAACCACATCTTTTCACCTTTGCAAACTCTGAGCCAGTAGGTGATCAATACATGATGTTTAGTGAGTGAATGAATAAATGAACAGGTATATTAATAGATGGGGGAAATTAAGGAAGATGACCCTATAAGCTGATTATAGACAGAGGAAGGAAGGGAAGAGAGGGAGGGAGAGACAAGGGAGGCAGACTGGCTGCATCGTCAGCATCGCGGTAACTCTCTGTGCCTCAGTTTCCTCATCTGTACTAAGGGGGCAATAACGGTACCCAGCACGTGGCATTAAAATAGAGCCCGGCACACAGCACTTGAGAAATACCAGCCACAATGCAAGTGGTGACAGGCCGGGCACTGGAGACAGTTTGGAGATTTGTAATGTAAAATGAAAGCAGCAAGAGACTCCATAAAACCAAGCAAACAGACATGCTTAAAGTCAACATGATAAAGACAACAAGTTGAATCGAACCATTTCAACCCAAGGTCTGCGCTCGATGAGGGCAAGTTTGGAGCGCCCTATTGCTCTCTGTTATCTGAGCCACCCACGCAGGGCATGGATTTCTGAAAAACAAGTCCCAAGGTCCTGTGAGGTCTCCCTCTGTCCTGCAGGGGCGAGTCCTGCCCTTCCAGCCCTGCCTGTGGTTCCTGGAAGGACCAGTGCCACCTTCTGCCCTCTTCCTCTCCCAGAGAGGGTCGTGACGCCATGTCTTGGGGCAGGAGAAGGTGAAGATGGGCCTGGGCCATGGTGTCATTGCTAGAAAGCAAGTGTGTGCCTTCTGGAGTGTCAGCAAGGGATGCTGAAAGGAGACAGGAGATAACTTCATGGGGCTCCTATCGGCCAAAATGCGACAATTTGACATCCAAAAGGAAATACTCGTTATAGTTCAACAGCACAGGCTGAGTCTCCTAAAGGCTGAAAGTCCGTAACGGACATAATGGTCCATAAATTCAAAAGGGTAAAGTGAAAATAAAGTGTAGAAATGGTAAATTATAATAACAACATTGGTATTATAATTTTAACAAGTGGGAGATGAAGCTGTAGATAGTGTTTATTGCTTCTATCAACTATATTGTCACGTATGAAGCATTGATCTGCCCTCTTTTTCTCTGAGTAGGGAAGAGTGAAAACGGGAAGCTGTGAATAAGCCAGATAGTTCCAGAAAAAGCGAGAATCAACCGCGGAGAGGAAGTGGTGCTGGAGGTCACGTGCAGGAGAGAAGAGCATGCGCTAAGATGTTACAAGTTGGTAGATTTGCAGGACGCCAAGAGGAGGCGAACTGATGGTGCAAACTCAATTCATCCCCGGGACGAGCAGACCTGGAACATCCAACCAATTTAAACGAGTTATGAGACGACAGACGCGGGTGCCACTTATGCTAACAGAGGGCCTGGTGGTAAACACCCCACAAGCATGCCCTCATTTAAGCCTCACAACAACTATATGAGCAAGACACTCTCCCTATTCCCATTTTACAGATGAGGAAACTGAGGCTCAGAGAGGTGAGATGAAGTCCTCCTCTGAATCCGAGTCAGCTGGGCTCCAACCACCCCATGTCCGACTCGGCCCTCACAGGTGCTCAGGAAGATGCTATTTGCACCTGGCCCTGGGCCCTCAGGAAGCAAAATGAGCGCAGCCCCCGGGAGAGGGCATTGGTGGCCTTTGGGATAAGCTGAAGCTCGAATCTGAAGAGGTTCCCTGGACAAGGACCACTGCTCCCCGAGTCATTCTCCTGCTCAGCCCCCAGACCCGTCTGAAAGGTTTCCCAGGCCCTGGACACGTCCCCAAAGATCATTCGGGGGTGGGCTTCAACTCACGGCCCACCTGTGCTCGAGGCTGCCCCAAGTCTCACACGCTATCACCTCACTGACTCTTCACATTCCTGGTGGAAGTGACCATCCTCATCCTCCATCTCACAGATGAGGAAACTGAGGCACAGAGAGGTTAAGTGGCTAAGATCTCACGGAAAGAGAGTGATGGAGTTAAGGCTGGAACCCAGACACTTAGCTCCCAAGCCCAGGCCTTAACCGCTGACCCACACTGCCCCCTGAGGAAGGGAGCTGGTGCCTGGAGGGGGATCCCATGGTGAGTCTGGGGGAATCTGACAGTGGGGGTGTGTGTGGTGTGTCTGTGTGTGTGTGCGTGGGGCAGTTGGTAGGCTGGTTCCCACACTCTCTGGGGAACTCTGCCAATGGGTGCAGCGCCCTGAAGCCCACCATCACTCTCCTGACCAGTCTAGGTCTCTGGTCCTCGGTCTACTTGGCACAGAGCCCCCTGCACACCCCTCTCCCTCAGTCCCTTCTGGCAGATCCCACACCTCAGCTCTCATGCTTCTCTCCATCCCACTGCCGTCTCCAGGCAGGGCCCATGGAGGGGCAGGGTCTCCCCCAATGCCGCTTATTTACAACCAGCACACAGGATCTTCCTATGATGCATTAATTCCCAGGGAATCAGCCCAGATTCAATCTGCAATCGACAATTCCAGAAGTAATCAAGTGGACAAGACTTCCCCCACCGTGGCTTGTGGTTCATGGGACACAGCGCCCTCGAGAATGGCCGCTGGATGCCCCCCCTCCCGAGAATTCTGCCCTTGCTCATTTTCCCAGATCATTCCACCCTTTCTCCCCAGGATGCATGTCCAGAGGAGCTCTCTGCAGCATGAAATACTAGTGGAGTGGAGACTTAGTGAGTGCAAGGATGGGGAGATAAGGAAGGCTAAGCACAAAGCCCTTGACTCGAAAGGGGCGGGGCCCCAGAAGAGGCAGAGCCCCTTACTTCCTCCAACTCCGCGTGCTGGGTGGGCTGTCTTCATTTCTCCTACTAATGCCCAAGTCCACCAAGTGATGTCTTGTGTCCTTTCTGCACCCAGCCAGGGTCTGTGACACACGCCTCTCCCATACACACAGACCCTTCCCAGCCTCCGCGGGGATCCCGTTGGGCATTTCAGAGGTGGCCCAGCCCTCTTCCCTCTACAGCTGGCCCTGGAAACCTGCCAAGATGCTGGTGCCAGGCCACGGGCCAGGAGGGCGATGCCTGTCATCTCCATTAATCCTCCGAGCTGGCTGTGACCATCCCTCTTACAGAGGCTCAGAAGAACTGGCTCGACCTGGGTCACACAGGCTGGAACTCAGCAGGAACAGCAGGTGACACGCAGGACAGCCAGGGCAGGGATGGTCCCTCTGGCATCTGCCTGGTTTCTGGCAGCGCTGTGCGAGGCAGCTTCCTGCTCCAATTTCCCTCCCCTCCCGGACAGACCTGCTGCCGCCACCACCAGGAGTCTCCTTCCTCCCTCCCTCCCTCCTTCCTCCCTCCCTCCTTCCTCCCTCCCTCCTTCCTCCCTCCTGGGCGGGGCAGGCAGAGACTGGGCGCTGTGTCAGGGCGCATGCGACTTCCACACTGTAGCCCTCAGAGCCCTTCAGAGCAGTCAGAGGCCCACCGAAGGAGGAGGAGGAGGTCGGGCTGCAGCAGGAGGTGTGGCCACCACTGCAGAGCCTGGAATTGGAGGTAGATGGGGCAGGGAGGGAGGCCAATGCACAGATGGGGAAACTGAGGCACAGGGTGAGGAAGAAAAGCCCAGGAGGCATGCAGGGCAGGCCTCACCTCCACCACAGCCCAGCTCTCCAAGCTGTGGATGGATGTAGCGCCCCAGGGGGAGATGCCCATTCAGCCAGCTCAGGGGAAAGAGCTGGGACCCCGAAGCCGGACTGTAGAACTGGGGAGTCGGGAGTGAGTGGAAGGGAGAGCCCTCCCCTCTTTGAGCTCCTTCTGCTCCCGTGTGGGTGGTGGTGCATTCTCCCCTCACAGGGTGGCTGGGGGTACGGAATGGGAGAAGCCTGGAGGAAGCTCCTGGAATGCTCCCCTCACACACCCACTGGGACTGACACCAGGGAGACCCACCAGCACAGGGAGAGCACCACCATAAAGGGCTGACAGTGTGTACCCGACACTGGGCTCTGAGCTTACGTTGAACCACTGTGTTTATTCCCTGCAGCAGCCCAATGAGGTAGGTACTGTCACCGTCCCCATTTCACAGGTGGGGAGACTGAGGCAGAGGGAGCTTAAACAGCTCTCCTGAGATCTCACAGCCAATGAACGGGAGAACGGGGTTCCCTGGCCTGACCCCGTGTGCCAGAGGAAGCTGCAGGTCACCCACCTGGCAGAGTCCCACAGCGGGGACTGGGGGCAAGAGAGAAGGGACAGAAATGCACTCATCCGCTCATTCCGCAGATGCCTCTGGAGGACACACTGAGCCAAGCAGGCACAGGGGGTCCACAGAGTGTGATGTGGCCTGCCTTAGGTTTTCAAAGCGATCACAGTCAGGCAGGGACCTACTGGCCTCAACCCTGCGCCACCACCCCAACCCCCACCAGTGCACTGAAGGGCCGGCAACAGCCCCAGATCGGGGCCACGTTCCAGGGGAAAATTCCAGCAGTGTGTGGATTGGTCTCAGTAAAGACTATCCCACTAGTCTGCCAGGAGCCTCATCCAGTGAAAACAGAAACAGGCCGAGGGTGGCCAGGAACTGAGCCTCCTCCTGCCCAGAGAAACCTGGGGAACAGGGCTGAGCCTGTTCCTCAGCCTTGGTCACCAAAATAAAGAGCCTGCGTGTGCCAGGCGCTGTACAGAAGTTATTTTGTATATCCCTGACAAGCACGCTAGGAAGTGGGACTTCCAGATCCCTACAATGCAGATGCAAACACCTCCTGGCTCAGAGAGGGGAAGCAGCTTGCCAGAGGCAGCACAGCGCTTCCTGATATATTTCCTCTCTGACTCCCGGCCTGTGCCATGGCCACCCACGCCAGCCTAAAGTGGCTGTGTCAGCACCAGTCATGCCCCGTTTCCTCCTCAGGAAGTTGAGAGAGTTATCGTATTTGAGGCTGGCTTGGTGACTTGGGATGAGCAGCCTCTCCACTCCCAGCCTCAACTTCCCCATCTGCCAAATGGGCTCATAACCTACTCCGACCCCACCAGGGCAGCATCTTCAGCAGTAGGCATTTCAAGTTGGCCCAGTAAATGGTAGCTCTTGCTAACGGTGGGGCAGGCACTGAGAATTCCCCAGCGGGAGCATAGGCCAGCAAAGTAATGCTGTCCCAAAGAGGGTCTGAGTCATGGCCCCCCACCTTGGACGCAGGACACTGCGGTTTATGAGCCGGACACAATGACCTCCTTTGGGATACGGAGCAGAGGGCTGCCTGCTGCCCCAGCAGAGCACCTACGGGCAGCGTGGGCGGGCGGCTCAGTGTCCGGCCAACGGACTTAGTCCCTGTTTGCACTTCTGATAACTGGGGTGACCCTGGTTAATATTCGGCAACTGCCTCCCCCATCGTCGCTCTGGGGCCAATGCTTAAATACCGACGAGGACGGGGGTCTGTCTCCTCAGCCTTGGTCACCAGCCCTGGCCTGGGACAGAGAATCGTAAGTCTGCCTTCCGCTGGCCAGAGCCCCAGAGAGGCCTCCGTGTCCCTGTGCTGCTCGGGCAGGCCCCGGGGTGCAGGAGGATGGAGCGGGGTGGGCTGGGTCCTGTCGTCATGGTAACAGCAGCCCTGGAGGTCCCTTCCTGATCCCCCAGCCTGCCCGGGGCCTCCCCAGCACCTGCTGGTGAATGAGCTGGCCTCTGTACGCAGAAGCGGGAGTGGGTGTCTGGCTCTGGTGACCTGGGACCCAGGAGAGGGCGCGTTTCTGCTGCCACAGCTCCTGCCTTTTTGTAGAGTGTCCCCCGCAGCCTCAGCACCTCCCCCACTGCTTGGGTGCGTCTCTTCCTCCCCTTCGACAGATGGGAAAGACGGGCCCAGAGAGGGACAGTGAGGAGCCCAGGCTCAAGCAGGGACCTGGTGGGGAGGCCAGGCCGGACCAGAGGCCCAGGGTGCCAGCCGCGCACCGGGCCTCCATCCTCTGCAGACCTGCCCCGAACAGAACCGTGCCAGGCCTCAGCCTGGAGGTGGCAGAGTGGGCCTCCCTGTGCACGGGGGGCCTCTGGGAGTTGGGGACACGGGAAGCCCTGAGAGGGACACTGCCGTCGGGGCTTCGAGCTGGGTTCCTGGGCCCTCGCTCCGGCCAGGCAGCTTCTCAGCTCCTTGCCTGCAGTCGCGCGTTTAAGGCCCACAGCAACCTCCTGAGGTGGTTACCGCGGGTATTCCCGTCTACAGGTGAGGAAACTGGGGACAGAGAGGCTCATAACTTGCCCCAAATCACACAGCATCCGGGATTCAAACTCAGGCCGCCTAGTTCTAGAACCCGCGCTCCCGATCCCGTTGCTACTGTCAGCGTAATCCTCTCGGGTGTCAGGCGCCAGTTGGGGAACGGGAAGCCGGGGCTGGCCTCCAGGCTTCTCTGGTGCTGGGTGACCCTGGACGGTCGCTCAACCTCTCTGTCCTCTTTGGCAAAACGTGGATGACCTTTGCCCTCTTTCCCCTCACCCCACCCCCACTGGCCTTGGTCTCTGGAGGGTTGGAAGGATGTGATTTTTCTGTCGTTGGTTTTGGAGATGGGGCCTACAAAGATGACCATGGCCAGGCCACCTCCCAGCGCTCCGAAAGATCCACAAGAACATCTGTGGTGGCTGATGCTGCCTGGGAGCTGGCTGTGTGCCAGGCATTCCTTGGCGCTTTGCGCGTATTTAATTTGCACCATAGCTCCATGAGCAAGCGCACCCTTATCATCTCCAGGAAACTCAGGTTCAGAGAGGTTAAGTAACTCGTCCAAGGTCACACAGCTGATAGTGAATTGACCTCGGGCATTCTGGCCTCGTAGCCTCTGACCTTAGCCACAGAGCGATGCTGTCCCTCTTCATTCAGCCAGGCCACCTTTGAGGTTTTCTGTTTCAAGCCCTCTGGATTCAGCTTTATACACGCAGAAGGGTCTGGAATCTAAATGCCGATTAGGATGAAATCACAGTCCCATAAGCAACTAGCTCTGTGGTTTCCAGTGAGTTATTTAACCTCTGTAGGCCTCAGTTTCTCCATCTATACAACGGGGCTAATAATAATTCCCACCTCCTAAGGTGAGCTTTGAGGGGAGAGTAGATGAGACAGTGCACATGGAACACCCGTTGTGACCGATTGTGACACTGAGGACGGTGATGCTGATGCTGACGTTGGCCGGGCACAGGGCTTCACAGCTAAGAGTCAGGAACTAAATACTTGGAGAACTGAATTTTAAATTTTGCAAACTCAGAGGCGGTTCAGCGCTGAGCAGGGGCCCCTTCTCTGGTCCTGGGTGAGGTGGCAACCGGCCAGGAAGAAATCCACCAGTGCTCATGTGTCATCCCTGCCTGTGAGCAGGTGCGGGGAGGGCCTCCACACCTGGGGGTTCCGCCCACCCATCACCTGTCCGTCCCTCACGTCTGCCCCGCAAGAGATTCTTTTCCCCACTTCACAGAGGGGAGGCCGAGGCTCAAAGTAGTGAAGTCACTTGCCGAGGCCACTGGCCAGTAAGTGGCAGGCCTGGCTCACATCTGGGCTTGTTCAGTGGCAGGTGTCAGCGGGTTGTGACCCTGTGCCGCAGTGATGTCCCTGGACCCCACTGGGTTGCTCTTGGTTGCTCCTTTCCTGCTCCTGGGAGGAAATGGTGTGAG
The DNA here is from genome assembly GCF_057802395.1 of Ceratotherium simum simum. Taxonomy (NCBI): domain Eukaryota; kingdom Metazoa; phylum Chordata; class Mammalia; order Perissodactyla; family Rhinocerotidae; genus Ceratotherium; species Ceratotherium simum. Next base: position 11,814,041 of record NC_141923.1, on the reverse strand, counting down.
ATTAGGCAAGGGGACACTCACCTCACCCTCCCTCCTGGCAAAGATGCTCCCCTGCCCCGGGCTCTGGACATTCACTGTGACGCCTTCACTCTTCTGGTTTAAAGGCACCCATGCACCTCTGGGTGCCTCACCATCTGTTGCCTCATCTCTGGTTGGCTCCCCACACGAGGTTTTGGGGATGTGGGGTGCTGCCTTTGATAGAAGTGCTAGGAGAGAACAGAAATCTCGGGCCCCTGAAGTAGTAAGTAACAGATTAGGGGGCAAAATGGAGCCAACAGGAGGCTCAAGGCTGACGTCAGGGTCCCTCAGGGCCCAATTCTGACATCCACAGAGTCTGAGACCTGAGGACATGGCCGTCTCCATCTGTAGTTGGAGTGGAGGGAAAACCAAGGCTTGGTCCTCCCTTGTCACTGACTCACACTGTGTGGCCTTGGCGAGGCCCCGACCCTCTGGGCCTCAGACCCTTTACTGTAAAAGGAGAGGCCAGAGTAGGTGATGTACCATCCAGGAAGAGGGATGGGGTAGGGCGGCACGTGCTCACCCCAGCTGCAGCCCCTCTCCATCGCAGCCCCAGCCAGCCTTGCACCTTCTAGAGGCCAGCAGCCCCCTGAGTGGGGGGCACCTCACCCCAGCCCTCCCCATGGGAAATCTCAGTCCATTTTCTCCACCAAACCCAGGTACCCCTTTAATTAAGAATCCAGCATCAGTGCACAGGGATCTCATCTAGGTCTTTGCCCACGTCGATTGACACAGCTGGGAGAGCGAGGGCCCAGGACCAGACTGCGCTCGCCAAGGCCAGGAGGGCAGTAGTAGTCCTGTCGGGGCTGGAAGCAGCCGCCTCTGGCCATGAGACCACTTGGCATATTTAGTGTCCCCGCCCTTTGAAGGCCGAAATCCCTCAGGACCTCTGAGCCCTGCAAAGACGGGGAATTTCCATAACCCAGGAAGGATCACACCAAAATCCAGTGGGTTAAGCAAAGAGAAACCTGAGGGAGATGGAAATATTCAAGACTAATTCTAGCACCACCCTCAGCTCTAAAACCACCGGCTAGTTTAAGAAAAATATAAACCCGTATTATGTAATGTGTGATCTGCTCCATTTGAATTATTTAGAGGCATGAAGGCCAGAAAAAAGTGATGGAGAGAAACCAGCTCCGTTTTGCTGCTTTATTGGAAAGAAAGTTTCGAAAGTCCGAGGGGGTAGATGCAGCCCCGTGTTTCTTATTTCCACCTTTTCCCCCCAGGTTTTCATATTCCAAATCCAAGGACTCCTTTGTCTTTGTATTTTATTAAAACGATTGTTTTAGTTCTCTGAGTAATAACTAGCTAGGTGGTCGCAGGCACTTCTCCTCTGCTCGGACCTCAGTTTCCCATCTGTGAGGAGAGCAGGTTCATGTAGGGGGCTGCAGACTGGTGGCCCGAGGCTGGGCGTGTCTGGAGCAGAGGAGCTCCGTGGGGTGCGGCGGGCTCCGTGTTGCTGTGGGTGACGCTGACTTTGACCGTCGCCAGGTAGAGCCTGCACTTGCAGGTTGAGCCACAGGCCTTGCCGCTCCCTATTGTCTCCCCCAGCCGTAGAGCACATCTCCCGCCCCTGCTTATCCTCTGAAGCCTTCAAGTTGGCCACCCTCACCAGCCTCTCCCTCAGAGAGCTGCTCCCTCAGATCCCTTCAGTGGAAGGTTTGGTGTCTAGACTTTTTTCACTAAATTTTCTCAACAACCTCACTTTCTGTATGAGGCTAAATGAGGGCGAAAGTGACAAAATGACTTGTCCTAGGTCACACAGCTGGATAGTGGCAGAGCCCAGATTAGAACCCAGCTCTCTCTGAAGAGAAAAGAGATGCTTTTTCAACCCCTACCCGCCCCCCCATACAAACCCCACTTTACTGGAGAGACCAGCGTCTCTAACTCCCACGTCACTGCTGAGCCCAGAGCTGGGACACAGGCAGTGACCAGGATGAGCAGCTAAGCTGACTGCAGGGACCACAGCCCGTTCATGTAGCTGAGGCCACAGACTCACGTGAGGGCAGCCCTCCGGCTCAGGAACATCTTCTAGGGGCTGAGGAGCACCCTGGGTGGTAAGTGGGCACAACTCCCCTGCTGAGTTTCCTCAAAGCTCCACTGTGTTCTGGCTGTGTGTCATTGGGCAAGATTCCTCCCCCTCTGGGCAACAGCGCCTCTGTCCATTAAATAACAGAGTTCCACGGAAGCCCTCTGCAGGCTTTCCCAACCACCCCTGAGCCTGATTGGGCCTGCTTCCTGGGTAATCATGTGCATGGACAGTATGCTTCCTGTGCCTCAGTTTCCTCTTTTGTAAACTAAGGGCCGGGGCACTTGCACCTCAGGGTCATTGTCAATGTTAGTGGAGCTGTCAACAGCGTGGACTCCAGGCCCGGGCTCCCCGGGTGTACACTCTGGTCCTGCTACTTCTCTGCTCTGTGGCCTTGGACAGGAGACTCACACCTTCCTAGCCTTTGGTCCCCTCATCTGCAAATCGCAACTTGTCATGTGACCTGCCTCATGGGATTGTTACAAGAGGGCAATGAGACAAGACAGTCAGGTGCTTAGAAGGGAGCTTGGCATAGGGTGAGACCGTCAAAGTCTTTGCTATTGTTCTGAGTCTTTCAGTGATGACGGTGTAGAAAGTGCTTGGCACCGGCCTGGCACATAGTAGCTGTTTGATAAACTGTGGTTGCTCTCCATGGTGCTGATCAGTGGCCGAGGGACTCATCGTGCAGCCTGACTTGGGCTTGGTGCCCCTTCTCTCTCTTGCAGGACAATGCCCTCCTCCATCACATGGGGCCTCCTCCTGCTGGCAGGCCTGTGCTGCCTGGTCCCTGGCTCCCTGGCTCAGGATCCCCAGGGAGATGCTGTCCAGGAGACAGATGCCTCCAAGCATGATCACGAACACCAGCAGGAGCTACCCTGCCACAAGATTGCCCCGAACCTGGCTGACTTTGCCTTCAACCTGTACCATCATGTGGCTCAACAGCCTGACACCACCAACATCTTCTTCTCCCCAGTGAGCATCGCCACAGCCTTTGCGATGCTCTCCCTGGGGGCCAAGTGTGACACTCACACCCAGATCCTGGAGGGCCTCAATTTCAACCTCACTGAGCAAGCAGAGGCTCAGATCCACAAAGGCTTCCAGCATCTTCTCCTCACCCTCAACCGGCCGGATAACCAGCTGCAGCTGACCACGGGCAATGGTCTGTTCATCAATGAGAGTGCGAAGCTAGTGAATAAGTTTTTGGAGGATGTCAAGAACCTGTACCACTCAGAAGCCTTCTCCATCAACTTCAAGGACACCGAAGCAGCCAAGAAACAGATCAACGATTATGTAGAAAAGGGAACCCAAGGAAAAATTGTGGATTTGGTCAAAGAACTTAGCGAAGACGCACTTTTAGCTCTGGTGAATTACATTTTCTTTAAAGGTAAGGTTGCACAACCAACCTGAGCTTGTTCCCATGGAAGCAGCCAAAAATATTCTCAAACACTCAGTTCTTAAACTTTCCTTTGCAGTGCAGGATAGGATCTCAGGTTGTGTTATTCGATTTTCCAAACACAACCACTAAAAAACTTCCCACAATCAAATAAGGTTAGGGAATGATGGGTTCAACAGTCAAAACATTGTCTTCTCTGCAGGACTTTTCATAGCCTTTAGTATCCTGTTGTGCATTGTAAATCCCTACCAGGGAGGGAACTTCAATATGCAATATCTCCCAAAATAGAGATCCAGAAAAACAGATTGTACCAGAGTGTATGAAGGGAATAGTGTTTCATGAAACATACTTTGAACAACTCTAGTGTAGTGGAAATAGTGACAGCTTTGGAGTCAGAAAGACCGGGCTTCAAATCCTACCTCTTGCGCTTCTTAGCTGTTTGACTATGGGCAAGTCATTTTACCTCCTGGAGGTTCTAGTTTCCTCTCTGTAACATGGACATAACAATTCCCTTGTTGTCAGGTTGCTGTAAGAATTGGACACATTACAGAAAACATGGGACCACATGCTCACATAGTAGGTGCTCAACTAAACTTGATCTCAGCCTTCCTCCCTCTGAGTGCTGACACTGTCAGGAACCTGTAGGCCCCAGAGGGCATCCTCAGGCAGTTTAAACAGTCCACAGGAATAGCCGGGGGTAGGGGAGGTGAGAGTCAAGGCCAGGGGCTGCTTCCTTCACACTGTTGGCTCCTTGCCTTGAGGCAACAGTGCGATGGTGAGGGCCGAGCTGGAGTTAGCACATCTAAGTCCCAGCTCTGCTATGGGCTTAGGGTGGGCCTCATCGCCTCTCCAGCCTCCATCTCCATCTCCCGTCCAATGAGAACATTGGGCTCACGGTCCCTGGGGCTCTGCCCATCCTGACTTGGCAGGATGGTGACGTTCTGTTGGTCTAGCAGAGGGGAGCTCCCCAGGCGTACGCATTTCACGTGTTGGTCCAGGAAAAGGCCATCAGGGTAAGAACGAGAGTGATGTCCCCAAATGATGGGAACTGCCCGCTAACGAGGGGCAGGGAGCCTCAGGCAAGGAGGTGCCAAGTATGACCGGTGCCAATAATTTTCATTTAGAATCTCCAAAGCCACCCTCGAATAAATAAGCATGAAATACAAGTAAAAATGCTTACTCTGCACAGCCAGAGCACCATCCCTTATAGACGCCAATATAGAAATTCCTACTCCTGTCTTGCATTACCCTCACAAAAGTCCTTTCCGGAGACTGACTTTGCTTTAGCCCCATTTTACAGATGGTGAAGCTGAGGCTCAGAGAGAAGCATCTCACCTCAGAGGGTCAGGGCTCCTTTCTTCTACGACACTTTTCTAAACCTCTTCCCACCCCGGCTGATGCCCACCTTCCCTTCTCTCCAGGCAAATGGGAGAAGCCCTTCAATGTTGAGTTGACCACAGAGGAGGACTTCCATGTGGACGAGAACACCACAGTCAAGGTGCCCATGATGAACCGCCTGGGCAAGTTTGATGTCCACCACTCTGACACTCTCTCCAGCTGGGTGCTGCTCCTGGACTACGTGGGCAACACCACCGCCTTCTTCATCCTGCCCGACCAGGGGAGACTGAAGCACCTGGAGGACACGCTCAGCAAGGAAATCCTCGCCACATTCCTGGAAAAGAGATCCTCAAGGTGACTTTCCAACCAGGGCTGACCCGGGAGCTGCCACACAAGGCCTGGCCAGAGGGTGGGAGGGTGGACCCACATCCCACGGGCCACAGCCACTGTGCACGACCTTGTGCTCCCAGACAGAGGCCCGCGTCAGCTCAGGGAGACCAGCTGGGCTCCGTGGGGGGGACAGGGCCCACGGGTGAGGAGGCCAGAGTCCTGTCCCTGGGGTCTTCCTCCCCAGCACGGACACTGCCCCTCCCCGGTGCCGGGGCCCAGTGCAGGGTGAGCAACACCAACACACGCCATGGGAGAACGGAGAGGGAATAGGTGGGCTTCCCGGCAGGGGAGCAGTTGATGTGGAGTTAGAGGAGGGAAGGTCACGGCTGGGCAGGGGAACCTGCTCAGAGAGGCCGGAAAAGGGAAGGCCCGGAGTGGCGACCTGCAGCACGTGTTTGAGGATGTTGGGCTTCCTCCGTCACCAGATCAGTGTGGCCGGATTGGGGCTCTCGTAGTGAAGTCATACCTGAGCATGCGCCCCAAATTAGAGCATATCCCCATATTCATAAAATGCCCACCCCCCCTGCACTATTCCATTATGTACATTATAAAAATATCCATCAATATATAAATATGCTTAATATAAACATATGTAAATAATCAAATGAATTAAAAATAGATAAAATAAATCATATATAAGAGAATACATAATAAACGTATATATATGAAAATGAAAATAGACAAGAAGATACGTCAAGATGAAACAAGAAGTTTTAGTACCTCTCCCCACCCCCTCCGTCTTCCTGCACCAGAGGCTGAGTGAACAGAACAAGGAGGGGCTGAATCCAGAACGGCTCAGACAGACCCCGAGTGCCAGTCAGCTCACCTGTCAGACCCTCCTGGGGCCACACTTTGTCTCCATGGAAACCGAGGGCTGAAACCAGCCCTGCATTCACTCATCATTCACTGAACAGATGTCACTCAGACCCCGACACTTCTCAGGGGAGGTGGCGTTGGAGAGGCTTTGCAGGACAGGATGGTCCCTGTGATCCTAACATTCTCTGACACGGGTGTGGAGGAGCTAAAAATAGAATAAACCCAGGCTGACCTCGCGTCCTCGTGTGGGCAGGGGGACAGGGCGCTAAGTGGGAGAAATGACCAGAAGGGAAACACATTCAATGGTCTGAAACTCCTTTGTTTTCTAACCATTGTGACAGTTTCGTCAATTTACGTTTGCCCAAACTGTCCATTTCTGGAACCTACAATCTTAAAACCGTCTTGGGCAACCTGGGCATCACCAAGGTCTTCAGCAACCAGGCTGACCTCTCGGGGATCACTGAGGAAGTGCCCCTGAAGGTGTCTAAGGTGAGTTTGTCCCTGTGTCTGTAGGTCAGAGTGTGTCCGGGGGCCGCAGCTCAGGGGTGAGTGTGAGCACACAAACACACCTGCAGATGGAGGTCCTCTGAGGACGGCCACTGGAGTCACCCAGACTGGAGTGTGGTCAGAGGACTGAGTGCAGGAGGCGCCTCACGGGCTTCGGGCATTGTAGGGGCCTCCTCTGAGGTGGTGAGCCTCTCCCTCAGTCTCGTCTTCGTTCAGGGCCTTCCCTTCTCTGGGCCTCGATGGACCCATATTCACAAAGTCAGCCCCTGGCTCGGGATTATCAGAAGACTTTTGGCCCCGGCGTCCTGTGACGCTGGGAGCTATTGGCGAATCACTGAGTCCGAGTAAACATGTGATTTTGGCTGAGACGCCATTTATTCAGGAGAATTCAAGGTGACCAGAGACAACTGAGGGTCAATGACAGTGCAAAGTGAGCACCTGCTTGTGGACTAGGTGCTGTGAAGGTCCCCATCTCAGTCCTCGTCCCCAAGGAGCTTAAAATCTGCTACTAGAAACAAGAGACGTGCCAAGGAGGATGAAGCGAAGAACATCTTCTCCCCCTGAGGTTGTGGGCTGTTTCCCAGGGAGGCTGAGGGTGTTGCTCAGGAGGAGACGTGAGGGTGCGCTGGTGCAGTCAGGCAACGGCCTTGAGGAGGTGGGGAAAGGCCTGTGTGCCCCCGCAGGGAGGGTGGACGAGGACGGGGAGGGACAGGCCGGGTGGAGAAAGGCCTGAGTGACTGAGCCCTCCCGGTCACGCCCTCCTCATCGGGCTTTGCTCCCAGGCCCGGGTCGGGGGCGGCCCCCTGCCCCTGCTCAGGACAGGCCTCTGTGCTCTCTCCCCTCCAGGCAGTGCACAAGGCTGTGCTGACCGTCGACGAGGAAGGGACTGAAGCTGCCGGGGCCACAGGGATGGAAATCATGCCCGTGTCGTTACCCCCAGATGTGGAGTTCAACAGGCCCTTCGTCTTAATCATCTACGACAGATACACCAAGAGTCCCCTCTTCGTGGGAAAGGTGGTGGATCCCACCAAAACGTAACTTCCTCTCTGGTTTAGCCCCCACACCAGGCCAGACCCCCGACATTAAAGAATGGCTGACCCGGCCCAAGCTTCAGTGTGACGTGCAAGTCCCTCATCCTCTTGTCTCTGAGTCTCCCTTTACGTCCTCAGGATGTGTGTGACCCCAGGTCATAGCAATCTTTCCTGTGTCCGCTGTATTAATATCGGTTAGGCATTGACACCATCCAGGCCCCGTGCTAGCTAGACCACGATGAAATGTTGGCCGAAACCCACAGCTTACTGACATGGGAAAGCTCCAGGCCTCCCAGTCTTGTCTGGGAATCCCCAAGGGGGACTCTCTCGGGCTCAGAGACCAGCCCGAGGCCCCCACCTCCACCACGCGTCCACTAGCTCCACCTGCTAAGCCCCCACCCCTGCCAGTGCTCACTGTACCCCCCGCCGCCTTGTGAGAGCCCCTCACCCCGTGGGGCTGCCAGTGCCGCCCACGAGGCTGCCTCCCTGCTGCCCCCGGAGCCTTCAGCTCTGCAGGGACATGGAGCTGCCACATCTGCAGCAGCAGAGGGAGAAGAGCAGGTCCCCTTCCCATCCCGCATCGTCACCTGAGCCAGGCTTGGACCCCGACAGCTCACGGGTCTTTTCTGTAAATGGCTCTGGCTGATTTCCCTGGAGCCCAGTCCAGTGGGGCTGGACTGGGAGTACACACTTCTGTCCTCATCACTTCACTTCTGCCCCAGGAATCCTCGACCTCATTACTCTTCTCCCCAGGTGAGGAGACCCAGGTGAGGGTGCATCACCTGCTCAAACTCGCCCAGCACTGTCAGGCCCCCAAGACTCTTGCCCTGTGTGCTCTCCTCCTCCCTCACCCTGTGGCCAAGGGACCCCGAATTGCTCTGGAGAGTCATTCTAACGATCCCTGGGTCGTGGGAGAGGAAGTAGAGCAGACCACTGACCCTCGCTGGCCCCACCGGCCCTCCCTAGGCTAAGCTCTGATGGGGGCCACATTTCAACCTGCCCCCTGGCCCACCCTGGGGTCTTCAGAGGGAAACCACAGCTCCTGCGCCACAGCTAGAGGCCGTCCTGGGAGCAGTCCTTTTCAGGAAGGGCCACGTGGCTCCTTCCCGCCCTCCAGGGCCCTGCTGAAGGGCCGCAGCCGTCAGGGAGCCCTGCTGGACCCCCAGGCTGAGGGAGCCACTCCCTGAACTCCCAGCGGAATGTGCGTGTCCTGTGGGAGGGCTGCCCTGTCCCACGCAAATCTAATCATCACCACCTGAGCCACTCACTGGGGACGACGCGGACCTAAAGATGTAGGTTGAGTCATGTGAAATGTACGTCTTTTAAGTCAAAATGGCCACATATGTGTCATGTCACATAATTTAATACAATGGATAAGGATTCACTGTTTCCCAAATAAGCCTCATATCCTCTTGAGCTTTCTCTGCCTAGAGACTTCCACCTTCCACCAGTTCCATTACTGACACCAACATCGTCAGCACCTAGAATCACACCAGACCCGAGGGTCTAACGAGCTGGATCAAGTTCAGACTCGACCACTTTCCAGCTGTGTGACTTTAGTGAGTTGTCAACCCTCTCTGAGCCTCCATGTCCTCATCGTGGTTATAAAACCTACCTTGGGTTGGTGTGAGGTTCACTTCAGATAGTTGAAACAGCTTTTAAAGGATAGCAGAGCAGGTGCCAATACGAGGGACTGTGTTTGTTGCATCCATGAGCTCCCTCTGTAAGCCCGGCTCCCTGGGAGGGGCTATCCAGCGTTTTCTTGTTTAATCTTACAGCAGCCCTGTGATGTCGCGAGTGCAGCTGCTCTCCTCTCATAGGCACATTGTACCGATGAAGAAACCGAGGCTCGGAGAGGCTGGTTGTCTTGCTCAAGGTCACGGAGCTGGTTAGTGGCAGAGCTGGCTGCAGGGGCTCCACCTGTTCCTCCAAACCTCATCACGTCACCCACGCCACCTACCAGACGGCCACGCTGGCCTCAGACAGAGCTAGATTCCTCCTCGAAGGGTGCAGAACACTGGGAACCCACAGCACACGCCCAGGGAGCCTCTGCAGTTAGATCCCCCGACCTTCTAGAGCTCTTCCCACCTGAGCTTAAAGAGCTCACAGCCCGGAGCAAGCAACCCGGGCCACACCTCACAGTCCCCGACACTGGCGCTCTGCGGGAGGAAAGGGGCAGGTGCAAGGCTGGCGGAATTCCTGAGTCCGGGGAGCGTGAAGAAGGCTGAATGAGCTGAGGACGCTCACCTAAGACACCGTCATTTACCTCGAAGAACGGCCTGTCATTACATTACTCTGGACTCTGCTTGTCAGAGACCCAATTCAAACCAGCTTCAAGCCCCCGCTGGGGCATTCCTTGGCTCATATGGGAACCACCGGGGGCAATTAATGGGACCGGCAAAGCGTTGGGGCAACCTTGTCGTCAGGAGGACGGGAGTGTGCCACACATCAGGCAGGACAGCCTAAACCTCAGCGTCGCCTGTTCTTTGGAGTTTTTAAATGTATTCACTGTCTAGTCTCACCCTCAAAAGAGGTCCTTGAAGATCACAGGCTGGGAACCATTATCCCCAATTTACAAATGGGGAAATGGAGGCCCAGCAGGTTGGAAGACCCGCCAGCACAGGCCCAGAAGTCAGGTCCCTCACTCTGAGGCCTGGGCTGCCCTGACAGTGCACATTCTCCAGTCCATCTCAGACCGTATGGACCATTCCAACCTTGCAGTCCTCACAGGGTCCACTTCTCTGCCCTAACCCCAGCTGAAGCACAGCTGCTGGGAGTTCTGGGCTGCTCCAGATCAGTTTCCATCTCCAGGCAGGAACCCAGCTCTGCCCTGAGACACATAAGAGGGAAACACACGAGCAGGCCCCGGCTCAGGTGCGGACGACGCGGTAGTGACATTTACACCTCTCTGGCAGTTTGCAGGAAAATGATACACTAGTGAGATTTTAAGCACAAATAAATGAACATTTGAGGGGTTGAACAGGTGGCGCAAGCGGTCAAGTGCTACCACTCCACTGCGGCGGCCTCGGGTTCGCCGGTTTGGATCCCGGGCGTGCACCAATGCACTGGTTGGCAAGCCATGCTGTGGCAGCGTCCCATATAAAGTGGAGGAAGATGGGCACGGATGTGAGCCCACGGCCAGTCTTCCTCAGTAAAAAAAAAAATAAAGAGGAGGATTGGTGGATGTTAGCACAGGGCTGATCTTCCTCACCAAAAATAAATAAATAAATAAAAGAACATTTGAGTTTGAGCACAAGCTCTGCCCTGACTGGTGGGGCCATCTGAGCCTCATTCATCAAATGAGGACAAAGGTCAGGGGTGCTTCTGGGCTCTCACAGATGTGCACTGATTCAGAGGCGGGAAATACAGATCTCATGTTGGTTTGTGTGTCATGAGCTCACTTGATCCTCTCCACAAACCATGGGGTGGGCATTTGTACCACAAGGAGAAGCAAACATTTGCTGGGTATCTGCAGTATCCTGGGCACAGGGAGAAGGAGATCAGGTCCCTCCTTGAAGAACGGTGGTCAATGGACGGTGGTCAATGGTGGTGGATAACGAGTAATGAACGAGGCTGTGATACTCTGACTTATAATAAGAAATATATATTTAGTTTTCATCCGTGTTTCTGGCACAGAGATCCTAAAACCCTTGGAATTTCCTAAGTGAAAGCCCCTAGGTCGTCTAAGAATGGGGGCTGGTTGCCAGGGGAACCAACCCCAGACCTGCAGGGAGGGTAGAGGGATGGAGATTGAGATCCATCACCAGTGGCCAATATTTTACTAAATCATGCCTATGTCATGAAGCCTCCATAAAAACCTAAAGGACAGAGTTCCAGAGCCTTCCAATTGGTGATCACGTGAAGGTGCTGGGAGAGTGATGAGCTGGGAGAGGGCGAGGGAGCTCCTTGCTCTTTCCCCAGACCCTGCTCTCTGCATCTCTTCCATCTGGCTGTTCTTGAGTTAAATCTTTTTACAATAAATCAATAATCCAGTAAGTAAAATGTTTCCCTGAGTTCTAGCAAATTAACTGACTCAGTGAGGGGGCTGTGGGAAGCTCCATTCTACAGCCTGTGGGTCAGAAGCACAGGTCACAACCTGGACTTGCGATTGGCATCTGAAGTGTGGGGTGTGGGGGGCAGTCTCGTGGGACTGAGCCCTAACCTGTGGGATCAGGTGCTGTCTCCAGGTGGACAGTGTCGGAATTAAGTTGAATATTAGGACACCCAACTGGGGTTGGAGAATTGCTTGGTGGTGGGAAAAACCCCCCACGCTCTGGAATCGGGTGCAGAATCCTTAGAGCCCTGCCGCGTGGGGAGTGTGCACCTTCAGTCCCTTCCAGAGCCGTCAGAAACGATCCACAAACACCCACACGCTGAACCACGTGGGAGCCCCTTTAGAGGCTGGGGCCTTTCTGTTGCTGCTCCTTGTTGGGTAGTCACAATCCGGGCAGCAGGCAGAGCACGGGCCGCACTCACAGCCAGGCCCTGCCTGGACGGCTTCTGAATGAAACTGAGCCAAATCTGGGAAGACTGACGGAGAAATCAGAGCTAGGCACTCTCACCAAGGCGGCTCCCTCCCCAGCAGGACGCAGGAGCAGCCCAGGGTGGCAGGAGACTGGCTCTGTTATAGCACGAGAGGTATTCTGAGACAGCAGCCTGTGCGACTCTGGGGGGATTCCTCAACCTCTCTGTGCCTCAGTTTCCCCATCTGCAAAAGGTGAGAAAGAATATCTACTTTGCAGAGTTTCCATGTGGACTCCATGTGATGGCTTGTTTCTACAGAGGCTCCTGTCTTGGGCCTGGCAGCCCAGAATTCTTCCTGCGGCCTGGGTGTCGGGCCACGGGGAGGCCCAGCCTCGGTCTCACAGTGCTGGGGGGTGTGAAGCTGCTACTTCAGGGGCCAGTTTCTGGAAGCCCACTGTCCCGCAGAAATAAGCCCCAGGCTCCAATACCAGCTTTATCAGAAACGAAGGCGCTGCGTGTCCCCGTAGGCCTTGTTTTGTGCTTTCCCTCAGTTGGTCTGCTACTCAGGCAGGGAGGAAGGGCTGTTTAATAAAGCTGGACAGGTGCCCAGAGCAGGCACTCAGGTGGCAGCAGCCGTCTTGTGATTGGTGCTGTTGCTATCGAAATCGTTATATGAGGACTGAGCACAGAAGCTAGAGACGGAAGATCCGAGCAGGAATGTGACTCCTTCAGCCTGGTCCTTGCTTCACCACGAGGGGCAGAGCCCCGCGTTCGCCCCACAGGAGACATGTGGAGAGAGCGAGACATCACCTTCGCTGTGTTGAGCCCTTGAGGTTCTGAGCGTCTCTGTTACTGCAGCACAGCCCCGCCCATCCTGACCGAGACCACTGGAACTCGAGGAGACGCGCTCACAACGTCTTCACTGAGGAAGCAAGCCCGGAGTGATGACTGAGGTCTGAGGAGGACAAGGCAAGGCTGGAGGGCACCCTTCAGGAGGGAGCCACGTTAGAAAGTGCCGGAAAAGGAGTGCTCAGTGCACATGAGGAGAAGTCAGCCCAGTGAGGTGGTGGGCGTGTGCCGGGAGACCTGGGGCACGTGGGGCTGAGTCACAGGAGAGAGGGCCACAGCAGGTCAGTCCCGCAGGGAAGGGTCGGGCCTGGGTGGATCCGGCGGACGACTGCTGGGACACTTCCTCTCAGGAGTCAAAGCCACTTTCCGTCACCAGGTGCTCATTTGGTGTCACTTGGCATCACTTTACTTATCTGGGAACAAAGTGAACACCATGCCATGAAAAGTAAGAGCCTTCAGAATTTTTTTAATGACATGGCGTGACTTTCACAGACAGCACAGCGAACAGAGCAAGTTAGAAATGTGTATTATGTTAAAAAATGATTTTTTTCTTTAGTTCGTAGTTATCCATAGCCTCGAAACATGTTCTGAGTTTGTCAATGTAATTTCCTTTCGTTCTGAGGTGACTTTTAGCATTAAAATGTTAGGACGAATATGCTACAGGAGTATGACAAAACAGAAAGAATTCAGGAATCCCAAATCATCCTTCTAATTAGTGTGGAGCCCTGAGCAGGCCATTCGATCTGTGTGCCTCAGTTTCCATTCCTGCAAAATGAGGGGAATGAGCCCTAACTCACTGGTTTCTTCCATGGATGATTGTGCCTAGTGTCTTTATATAGTGCTGGTTCTTACCGAAGAGTAAACGTTAATCTAGACCATAGATCCTTTCAGCAACCATTCGGGGCCTGGCGTCCCTTGTCTCTTGATTCACTGACAGAAAATTAACAGAGGAATAAATTACAGATATTCACACATTTTGTTACCAACGACCCCGAGCTGGAGTCAGACAACCTGGAATCTTTTCTCAGCTCTCCCCTTCACGGTCCCCGGGAGCCAGAGAGGTCGCCTCCCCTCCGTCAGCCTCCATTTTATCACCAGCAAAATGTGAGCACTAAGTTCCCTGGAGGTCTTGATATTCTGGAAGCCTGTAACCACAGCAGGGTGGCCCAGTGTCCCTCTTTCACTGATTCCTCTGAGCCTTGGCGTTTGGCAGCTGCCTGTCATCTCCTGTCTGTGCCTGGACAAATGGGCTTTGGGGCTTGAAGGACACGGATTCCAGCTCCCAGTGTGAGGTTTTCTGGATCTGGAACCTTGTAGTAAAGTTTATAGAAGATCAGCCAAGTATCAGGCACAGTCCCAGGCTCCAGACATGTTTCAGTCACTTACTCCTCCGTGAGATGGGCATCGAGGCGAGATGAACCCTTGGTCTTACATGGCCACGGGGCTCCCATCGCCCCACCCTTCCAGACGGCCTTGCACCTGCTGGCTCCGCTGGACTAGGCCAGTTCAGGGGAGAACAGCAAGGCCCCCAGGTGATATCAGGTCCTTGCTGGCTGAGCTCTGGAGGCTCCCCAGGCTTATTATCTGAGCGTCCCAACCCCCGAGACTGCCCATAAGTAGGTGAAGCCGTGTGGGAGTGTGGACAGCCTGTGGGGCGAGTCCAGCCCAGCAAGCCTCTCTGGGGAACAAGTGAGTTCCATCTGCTGTGAGTGGTTCTCCCTCAGCCTCTTGCTGAGCTGACGCGGGTGGGTGAGGCTGGGCCACTGAGCTAGGATGATTAGCTCCTCTTGACAGGGGAGAAAACTAAGGCACAGACAGGTCTGGCTCTGATCTGCCAGGGTCAGGACGCGAAGGCGGGCAGCCAAGCCTCTGCTGTGCCACTCAGCAGTCAGCCAGGAGGATGCAATTGCCTCATTCAAACACTCCCAGCACATAGTAGGCCCGCTATAATGATCCATGCTGGTGGGCGGGGCTGCACTGGGGTTACTTTTCTCCTTCTACCAGCCTCCCCAGTTTGGACAGGACCCCGTGGCCTCGGTGGTCTTCACCCGTGTCTCTCCAACCTGCAGAAGGCAGGGACGCGTCCCCTTGGAGGGCCCCCTATTCTCCAACGTGCTTCTCTGCCTCAGGGTCCTTCTTTCTCACTTGGCTGTTTCCAACTCCAGCAGAGGCAGAGACTTTGACCTTGCCTTGTAGATTCCACGCCCCACCACTTAACTATCTCGCTGGAGAAAGCAGAAGCCCTTTAGTTTCCCCCATGATGGCCTGTTCCCCAGATTTCCAGAGGACGGCCATGGTCTCCCCTGTCTGCTCTCAAGCCCCCACCTCCTGCACGCTGGAGCCCTGGCCTTGACCTCTTTGTTGGAATTCCTCCTCTGAAAGGCTGAGGTGTGTTCATTAACTCCTCAGATAACCCCGCTATCTTTTCTGTCACCTCCTCCCCTTTCTTATCTGGGTTCATGGCCCCATCTCCCATCCTTTGACTCCTCACTGGTCCTGAAAGCTTTCGTTTGCAAAACCCACCACCCTCTTCCCCCAAAGAGCTGACGTCTCAGATCCCTTCTGGCTGTGAGCTTTGATGACTAGACTGACTTTGTTCATTCCTCCCAACAATCTCATTTCAGAGAGGAGGCTCAGAGTGATTAAAATGTTGTCCTGGGTCCACAGCTGGTAAGTGACAGAGGCAGATCAGAGCCCGGATCTGTCTGAAGCTAAAAATCACGCTTTTCCTCCTCCCGCCGCATCACTCTGTGTCACTGGAGGGACCAGCATCTCCGAGGCCCCCGTCATCTAAGCCCAGGGCTTGGGGGCAGGTGGTGCCCAGGGGGGTGGGTGAGCTGCCTGCAGGGACTGCAGACAATTCGGGGGCTAGGACCTGAGACTTACCATAGAGCTACCTCAGGAGAGGCTTGTAAGGGCTGTGGCCGGGTGTGAGGGTTTCGTGGGGACACCGCTGGCACTCAGAGGGGGTTGTCATTAAGCTCCCACTGCTAGAAGGACCACAGGGGCATCCGAGCTCCCAAGGCGACAGGTGAGGACATTTGCTGTGGTCTCCTGAAGGCCTGGCACAACACCCCACAATAGAATCCTGGCATCCCCAGACAGGGCCCCCACCCAAGAAGAATGGACACCCCAAACTGACTAGGTCTAGGGAGCACTTTGGCCCCCATGAGCAAATCAGCTGGGACTCACTTGAGCCAAATTCACTTGGAAATGAGAAAAGTCTGTCCAACCTGAGAGGAGGAGGCCCACGTGGGCCTCGTGCTCTGAGCCCTCCTCCCCATCAGGGGACCTCCACAGGGCACTTTGACACCAGGGGATGCTGGGTAATGTCTGGAGAATTTTTGTCATACCTGGGGGTTGAGAGGTTGCTACTGGCATCTAGTTTTCTCTAGGAGGCCACACATCCTACAATGCACAAGACAGCGCCCCACAGCACAGAATTCCCGAGCCCAGAATGTCAACAGTACTGAGCCTGGGACACCTGACTCCCCGAGTGCCAGGCCTTGAGAAGCCACCAAGATCCCACTTCAGGGGGCGGTTATCAGGGGAACACCCCCGTACACAGAGCCCCAGACCAGAAGCAGAGAGAGCTGTCTGTCCCCGCTCTGCTTGAATGGCTGTGTGGCCTCGAGCAAGTTACTGAAACTCACCAAGCCTCACTTTCCACAGTGTGTAAAAGGAAGATAACAAGACACCCCATGAGACAAAGTTAGCATCTGTGATGCCTTGAGGGTGAGAGCTCTCATGTGATATTTTTCAACAGCATTCCCAGGCCCGGGACGTTGGATGATCAGATGATAATCAGCTCCAGGCTCAAGTGGCCTGTAAGGTGAGGGCTGTAGTCGCTGAGGGAGAGGGACGAAGTGTGTGGAGTCAGGGAGAGTCTGCACCAAATCAGCCAGGATGGGGTTCCTCACAGCCCCGCTGGGTTCTGGCTGTGTGTCATTGGGCAGGATCCTCCCCTCTCTGGGCAGCAGTGCCTCTGTCTGTTAAATAACAGGCTTCAATGGCAGCCCTCCGAGGGCTGCTCCAGACCCAATCATCCCTGCCTCCTGGGTAATCGTGTGCATGGACAGTATGCTTCTTGTGCCTCAGTTTCCTCTTTTGTAAAATAAGGGCTGTGGGACTTGCAGAGCGGGGTCATTGCCAATGTTAGTGGAGCCGTCAAGAGCATGGATTCGAGACCCAGACTACCTGGCTGGGTGATTCTGGTCCTGCTACTTTACTGCTCTGTGACCTTGGATAAGTGACTTAACTTCTTGGAGCTTTGGCCCCTCCTCTGTAAATTGAGACTTGTCATGTGACCTACATCATGGGATTGTTACAAGAGGGCAACGAGATAAGACAGTCAAGTGTTTAGAAGGGAGCTTGGCATACGGTGAGCACCATCAAAGTCTTTGCTATTGTTCTCAGTCTTTCAGTGGTGATGATGCAGAAAGTGCTTGGCACAGGCCTGGCACATAGTAGCTGTTTGATAAACTGTGGTTGCTCTCCATGGTGCTGATCAGTGGCCTAGGGACTCATCGTGTGGCCTGACTTGGGCTTGGTGGCCCTTCTCTCTCTTGCAGGACAAAGCCATCCTCCACCACGTGGGGCCTCCTCCTGCTGGCAGGCCTGTGCTCCCTGGTGCCTGGCTCCCTGTAAGCATCCAAGCATGATCAAAATCTCGATCAACACTCACCCCTCCCCAACATAACCCCCAACCTGGCTGACCTCGCCTTCAGCCTGTACCGTGAGCTGGCCCATCAGTCCAACACCACCAACACCTTCTTCTCCCCAGTAAGCATTGCTATAGCCTTTGTGATGCTCTCCCCTGGGACCAAAGGTGACACTCACATCCAGCTCCCCCAGGGCCTCAATTTCAATTTCAAGGAGACAGTTCAGACTGATATCCACAAAGGCTTACAACATCTCCTCGACAGCCTCAACCAGCCAGATGACGAGTTGCAGCTGACCACCAGCAATATACTACTCATTGATGAGAATCTGAAGCAAGTGCATAAATTTTTAGAGGATGTCAGAAAGCTGTACCACTCACAAGCCTTCTCCATCAACTTTGGGAACATTGAAGAGGCCAAGAAAGAGATCAACAAGTTTATAGAGAAGGGAATCCAAGGAAAAATGGTGGATTTGGTCAATGAGCTTGACAACGACACAAGTCTTGCTCTGGTGAATTACATTTTCTTTCACGGTAGGTTTTACCACCAGCCTGAGCTGTTTCAAATGGGAACATCCAAAAATATTCACAAACAGTCTTTAAATCTCCTTGGCAGTCTAAGATAGGATGTGGCAGTGCATCTCAGCATGTGTTACTCAATTTTCTACACACAGCCATTAAAATAGTTTCCATGATTGAATAAAGTGAGGGGGTGATGGGTTCAACAGTCAAATCATCCTCCTCTCTGCAGGACTTCTCGGAGCCTTTAATGTCTTAATGTGTGTTATAAATCCCTACCAGGGAGGGACGTACAATAAGCAATGTCTCTCAAAGTAGAGATCCAGAAAAACAAATTTTAGTAGAGTATATGAAGGGAAGAGTTTCATGGGACACACTTCTGACAGTTCTAGTGTAGTGGAAATAGTGACAGCTTTGGAGTCAGAAAGACCAGGGTTCAAATCCTGCCTCTACCACTTCTCAGCTGTTTGACTATGGGCAAGTCATCTTACCACTTGGAGTTTCTAGTTTCCTCTCTGTAACATGGATGTAATGATGTTCTCCTTGTCAGATTTTTATACTTTCAAAAAACGAGTTACAAAGAATACGGACTATACATTCACATAGTAGGTGCTCAACCAAACTTGAGTCTCAGCCTTCCTCCCTCTGAGTGCTGACACTGTCAGGAACCTGTGGGCCCCAGAGGGCATCCTCAGGCAGTTTAAACAGTCCACAGGAATAGCCGGGGGTAGGGGAGGGGAGAGTCAAGGCCAGGGGCTGCTTCCCTCACACTGTTGGCTTCTTGCTCTTGAGGCAACAGTGCGATGGAGAGGGCCGAGCCGGAGTCAGCACATCTAGGTCTCAGCTCTGCTGTGGGCTTGAGGTGGGCCTCATCGCCTCTCCAGCCTCCATCTCCATCTCCCGTCCAATGAGAACATTGGGCTCAGGATCCCTGGGGCTCTGCCCATCCTGACTTGCCAGGATGGTGAAGTTCTCTTCATCTAGCAGAGGGGAGCTGCCCAGGCGTCCACATTTCATGTGTTGGTCCAGGAAAAGGCCATTAGGGTAAGAAAAAGAGTGATTTCCCTGAATGATAAGAACTGCCCTCTAACAAGGGGCAGGCAACCTCAGGCAAAGAGGTGCCAAGTTTGCCTTGGGAAGCTTCCAACTGCTCCCAATAACTTTCGTTAATCATCCTCATGCCATCCATAAATAAACATAAAATCACAGGAAAAATGCCTGCTCTGTGCACCCAGGTTGGCGCCATTTAGTCTCTGTGATACAGAAATTCTGGTTCCTCCTCTGGCTTCAGATTATCCTCACAAAGCCCTTCGGGAGCCTGATGGGTTCATTTTAGCCCCATTTTATGGATGGTAAAGCTGAGGCTCAGAGAGAAGTGTCTTACCAGGGGGCCTCAGGGCTCCCTTCTCTAGCACACCTGTCTACACCTTCTTCCCACCACCAGCTGATGTGCATCTTCACCTCTCTCCAGGCAAATGGAAGGATAAATTTGAGGCTGGGCACTTGATGGAAGAAGACTTCCAAGTGGACAAGAAGACCACCGTCAAGGTTCCCACGATCAACCGCCTGGGCCTGTTTGATGTGCGCCGCATCGATGTGCTCTCCTCCTGGGTCCTGCTGCAGCATTACCAGGGGGAGGTCACCGCCTTCCTGATCATGCCCGACCCTGGGAAGATGCAGCAGCTGGAGGACATGCTCTCTGAGAAGCACCTCTCCAATATCCTCAGACTCATTGACCGACGGTGATTCCCAGCCCAGGGCTGACCAGGGAGCTGCCACACGAGGCCTGGCCAGAGGGTGGGAGGGTGGACCCACATCCCGTGGGCCACAGCCACTGTGCACGACCTTGTGCTTCCAGACAGAGGCCAGCGTCAGCTCAGGAAGACCAGCCGGGCTCCGTGGGAGGCCAGAGTCCCATCCCCAGGGACTTCCTCCCCAGCATGGACACTGCCCCTCCCTGGTGCCCGGCCCCAGTGCAGGGCGAGCAACACCAACACACGCATGGGAGAACGGAGAGGGAATAGGTGGGCTTCCCGGCAGGGGAGCAGTTGATGTGGAGTTAGAGGATGGAAGGTCATGGCTGGGCAGGGGAACCTGCTCAGAGAGGCCAGAAAAGCGAAGGTTTGAGGGCGTTCAGGTTCCTCTGTCACTAGATCAGTGTGATTTGACTAGGTCTGCCGTAGTGAAGTAATACGTGAGCACGGACCCCAAATTAGTGCATATCTCTGTATTCATAGAATGCCCATGCCCCCGGCACTATTCTATTATGTACATTATGAAACGAAAATGAAAATACAAAGTATGAGGTTAAAAAAATGAATAGAAGGGGTGGCCCAGTGGCATAGTGGTTAGGTTAGTGTGCTCAGCTTCGGTGGCCCCTGGGATTCTGGCCCAGAGAAGTCCCACTCTGGGGGTGACAGAACCCTGAAGGACAGTGTGCTTCCCAGAGGACACCTGGAGCTGTCTGGAGGGCTTCTCAGAGGAGGTGGCGTTGGAGAGGCTTTGCAGGACAAGATGGTTCCTGTGATCCCAACATTCTCTGACACAGGTGTGGAGGAGCTAAAAGTAGAATAAACCCAGGCTGACCTCGCGTCCTCGTGTGGGCAGGGGGGCAGGGCGCTAAGTGGGAGAAATGACCAGAAAGGAAACACATTCAATGCTCTGAAACTCCTTTGTTTTCTAACCATTGTGACAGTTTGGCCAATATACGCTTGCCTAAACTGTCCATTTCTGGAACCTACAAACTGTTAGATGTCCTGGGCAAACTGGACATCACCAAGGACTTCAGCAACCAGGCTGACCTCTCAGGGGTCGCTGAGGAAACAGCCCAGGTGATATCCGAAGTGAGTTTGCCCCTGTGTCTGTAGGTCAGAGTGTGTCCGGGGGCCGCAGCTCAGGGGTGAGTGTGAGCACACAAACACATCTGCAGATGGAGGTCCTCTGAGGACCGGCACTGGAGTCACCCAGACTGGAGTGTGGTCAGAGGACTGAGTGCAGGAGGCGCCTCACGGGCTTCGGGCATTGCAGGGGCCTCCTCTGAGGTGGTGAGCCTCTCCCTCTGTCTTGTCGTCATTCAGGGCCTTCCCTTCTCTGGGCCTCGATGGACCCATATTCACAAAGTCAGGCCCTGGCTCAGGGATGTCAGAGGACTTTTGGCCCCGGCGTCCTGTGACGCTGGGAGCTATTGGCGAATCGCTGAGTCCGAGTTAACATGTGATTTTGGCTGAGACGCCATTTATTCGGGAGAATTCAAGGTGACCAAAGAGACAACTGCAGGTCAATGACAGTGCGAAGTGAGCACCTGGTTGTGGACTAGGTGCTATGAAGGTGCCCGTCTCAGTCCTCGTCCCCAAGGAGCTTAAAATCTGCTACTAGAAACAAGAGACGTGCCAAGGAGGATGAAGTGAAGAACATCTTCTCCCCCTGAGGTTGTGGGCTGTTTCCCAGGGAGGCTGAGGGTGTTGCTCAGGGAGGAGACGTGAGGGTGCGCTGGTGCAGTCAGGCAATGGCCTTGAGGAGGTGGAGAAATTTCTGTGTGCCCCCTGCAGGGAAGGTGCACGAGGACGGGGAAGGACAGGCCAGTTGATGAGAGAGGGCTGAGCATGGTGTTGAGGGACAAGGAAGGGACCAGTCCCCGGGGAAGTGAAGGGTTAAGCGAGGAGTCTGGGATGGGGCTGGGTAAGTAGGTGTGATGAATTGATTGACCCCCACAGTTACCAAGTAAAGATCTTCAATTTTGTTATCCTCATTTACACATACATACAAGTACACTTCTCACACAAGCACAGGCACGTATGCACACATATGCACATTTATTGAGCAACTATACTGAGTGGGGTGAAGCACCATAGTGGCCTTGAGTGATCGTATTGCATAGCTCTGATTTTCCTACTTAGGAAACTGAGGATTCAAGAAGTCTTGTCATCTCCTTGAAGTGACACAGTTAGTTAGTGGGAAAAGTGGGATTTGAACCCGGGTCTCTGTGATGGAAATTCATTTTCTTTCACTACACCATGATGATTCAGTTGTGAATCTTGTGGTTCTTTAATAAAAATGCTCAAATGGTAGACACCCAGCTGGTGATTCTGCTTGTTTGTCATTGTTTTGGTTTTTAAACCAAGGAAATGCTAGAAAGACTCAGGTCCTCAACGGGGCCCTGGAGGGAGCCCTTCCTTGAGCTCCCAGCACAGCTCCTTCCACATTGGGCCTTGCTCCCAGCTGCGTGAGGGGGCAGTGCAGCCTGTCTCTGCCTCAAACAGGCCTCTGTTCTCTCTTCCCTCCAGGCCCTGCGTATGGCTACATTGACCATCGATGAGAATGGGTCAGAAGCGTCTGGGAACACTCCTTTGAGAGACAGCGGCTGGTATAGGCATCTGACCACCAGGTTCGACAGGCCCCTCTTAGTCATTGTCAAAGATGAAAGCACCAACATTCCCCTCTTCATGGGAAAGGTGATGAATCCCACGCAAAAATAAGTGCCTCTCTGGGTTCAGCTGTTCACCTTCCCAAGCCAGGCCGCCTCCCTAGGTGACAGTAAAGAGTGGCTGACCTGGCCCAACCTTGAGTGTGACATGCAAATCCCTCATCTTCTTGTCTCTGAGTCTACCTTTACCTCCTCAGGATGTGTGTGCAACCCAGGTCACAGCAATCTTCTATGTAACCATTTAATCAACATTTATTATGTATTTACACTGTCCAGGCACTGTGCTAGGCCACGACTAAATGTTGACCGAAACTCACAATTTACTTAACAGATACGGAGAGCCAGCAACATCAGGAGACGAACCTCTCTGGAGGTGGGAGGGAACACCTAAACAATTCTTCAGATTTTGGTAGAAGAGCAGGAAAAGAGGCCAACAGTAAGACAAGGCTAAGCCAGGCAGACCACACAACAGGGAGAGAGCTAAGGGGTCTGCACTTCTGTGGGGGAACACAGTCAGTTCAGAGTGTCAAAGGCTCAAGTCCACATTAAGTAATGGGTGTTTGGACCTCTGGCTAGATCAAATGTTAAAACATAAAAAACACAAATGATCTAGAAGAAAGAAGCAGTTAATTTATTTCTTGATATTGTAGTGGGCAAGGCCTCTCTAAATAAGACAGAAAACCCAGAAGTCATAAAAGTAAGGATTGATATATTTGACTTTATAAAATGCAAACTGTATGGCCAAAAAATGCCATTCAATTCACCAAGATGATACAACAATTAGAAATATATATGCACCAAACATCAGAGCTCCTAAATATATGAAGCAAACATTGACAAAATGAAAGGAAGAAATAGACAGCAACACAACATAGCAGGGGAATCAATACCCCACCTTCAACAAACAATAGAAAAACCAGACAGAAGATCAATAAGAAAACAGAGGACTTGAACAACACTATAGACCAATTGGACTAACAGATATATACAGAACACTCCACACAACAACAGCAAAATACACATTTTTCTTAAGTGTACATGGAACGTCCTCCAGGATAGACCTTATGTTAGGCCACAAAACAAGTTATAATAAATTTTAAAAGATTGAAGTCATACAAAGTATCTTTTCCCATCAAAACTGAATAAAACTAGAAATCAGTAGCAGAAGGAAAACTGAAAAATCCAGAAATACATGAAAATTAAGCAACAACTCTCAAGCAACCAATGGGTCAAAGAAGATAGTACAAGAGAAATTAGAAAATATCTTGATATCCTGACATAAGTGAAAATGAAAACACAATACACCAAAACATAGAATGCAGCAAAAGCAGTACTAAGAGGGAAATTTATCATTGTAACCATTGACATTAAAAAAGAAGAAAGATCTCAAATCAACAACTTAACTTTACACCTTAAGGAACTAGGAAAAAAAGAATAAACTAAACCCAAGGTTAGCAGAAGGAAAATAAATATTAGAGCAGAGATCAACAAAATAGAAGATAAAAAAACAATGGGGAAAATCAACAAAACAAAGAGTTGGTTCTTTGAACAAAATCAACAAAATTGAAAAACCTTGAGCTAGACTGACTGAAAAAAAGAGAGAAGACTCAAATAACTAAAATCAGAAATAAAAGAGGAGACATTATGAGCGATTATACACAAATAAAAAGGACTATAAGAGAATACTATGAAAAAATTTTATGCCAACAAATTGGAGAATCTAGGTAAAATAGATAAATTACTAGAAACACACAACCCACCAAGATTGAATCATGAAGCAATAGAAAATGTGAACAGATGTATAACTAGTGAGGGGATTGAATCAGTAATCAAAAACCTCCTAACAAAGAAAAGTCCAGGACCTCGTGGCTTCACTGTTGAATTCCAGAAGCATTTAAAGAAGAATTCACACAAACCCTCTTCAAACTCTTCCAAAAAATTGAAGAGGAGGGAACACTTCCTAACTCATTTTAGGAGGCCAGCATTACTCTGATACCAAAGCCAGACAAAGACACTATGAGAAAAGAAAACTCCAGACTGATATCTCTGATGATATTGATGCAAATATCCTCAACAAAATACTAGCAAATAGAATTCGATAGCACATTACAAGGATTATACACCACAACCAAGTGTGATTTATTCCTGGAACACAAGGATGATTTAACAGATGAAAATCAATCAATACAATACACCACGTTAACAGAATGAAGAGGAAAACACATGATTATCTCAGTTGATACAAAAAAATATTTGACAAAATTCAACAGTCTTTCATGATAAAAACATTTGAAAAACTAGGAATAGAAGGAAACTACCTCAACATAATAAAGGTCATATACGAAAAGCCCAGAGCTAACATCATACTCCATGGTGAAAGACTGAAAGTTTTTCTTCTAAGGTCAGGAACGATACAAGGATGCTGGCTTTTGCCTCTTCTATTTAACATAGTATTGGAAGTTCTAGCCAGACAATTAGGCAAGAAAAAGAAATCAAACGCATCCAAGTTGGAAAGGAAGAAGTAAAATTATCTCTGTTCACAGACAACATGATCTTATATGTAGGAAACCCTAAAAATTCCACACAAAAAATTAGAACTGTTAGAACTAACAAACATATTCAGCAAAGTTGTAGAATGCAAAATCAATAGACAGAAATCAGTTGCATTTCATTCACTAACAATGAACAATCCAAAAAGCAATTTCTTTTTAAATTCCATTTACAACAGCATCAAAAAGAATAAAATATCTAGGAATAACCTTTCACCAAGGAGGTGAAAGACTTGTACACTGAAAACTACAAAGTGTTGCTGAAAGAAACTATAGAAGATATAAATAAATGGAAAGACATTCCATGTTTACAGATTGGAAATTTCCATATTGCTAAGGTGTCAATACTACACAAAGAAATCTATAGATTTAATGCAATCCTTATCAAAATCTCATTGGGATCTTTTATAGAAATAGAAAAGTCCATCCTACTTTCACATGGTATCTCAAGGGACTCAAATAGTCAAAACAATCTTGAAAAAGAACAAAGTTGGAGGACTCATGTTTCCTGCTTTCAAAGCTACAGTAATCAGAACAGGGTGGTACTGGCTTAACAACAGACATGTAGACTGATGGAATAGAATAGAGAGGCCAGAAGTAAACCCTCACATATATCATCGGATGACTTTAGACAAAGGTGTTAAGACAATTTCACCGGGAAAGGACAGTCTTTACAACAAGTGGTGCAACTAGATATCCACGTGTAAAAAGATGAAGTTGGACCCTTACCTTAAATTGTATACAAAAATGAACTCAAAACTGATCAAAAACCTAAATGTAAGGGCTAAAGCTATAAAACTTTTAGAAGAAAGCTCCATGACATGTATTTAGCCATCATTTCTCAGATATGACACCAAAAGCACAGGCAATAAAAGTTAAAATAGACAAATTGGACTAGATCAAAATTTAAAACTTCTATGCATCAAAGGACATAATCCACAGAGTGAAAAGGCAACCCATGGAATGGGAGAAAATATTTGCAAATCGTGTATCTGATACGGGCTTAATATCCAGAATAGACACAGAACTCCTACAACTCAACAACAACAAAAAACAAACAACCCAATTAAAAAATGGGCCAAAGACTTGAATAAACATTTCTCCAAAAAATATATAAATGGCCAACAAGTACATGAAAAGACGCTCAACATCACTTATCATTAGTGAAATGCAGATTAAAACCACAATGAGACACCACCTTATACCCATTAGGATGGCTATTGTTTTTAACAAAGAAAAAAGAAAAGAACAAGTGTTGGCAGGGATATGGAGAAATTGGAACCTGTGTGCACTGTTGGTGGGAATGTAAAATGACGCAGACTATGGAAACAGTATAGCACTTCCTCAAAAAATCTAAAAATTGAATTACGATATGATCTAGCAATTCCGCTTCTGGATATATACCCCAAAGAACTGAAAGCAGGATCTCAAAAAGATATTTGTACGTTCACGTTCATAGCAGCATTATTCACAATAGACGAAAGAAGGAAGCGACCCAAACGCCCATCAACGGGTGAATAAATGAATAATATTTGGTATATACATACAACGGAATATCATTCAGCCTTAAAAAGGAAGGCGGTTCTGATACGCACTACAATGTGGATGAACCTTGAGGACATTATTCTAAGTGAAATAAGCCAATCACAGAAAGAAAATATTGCAGATTTCCCTTATATGAGGGACTTAGAGTAGTCAAATTCACAGAGACAGGGAGCAGAATGGTGAGTACCAGGGGCTGGAGGAGGAATGGGAATTGCTGTTTAAAGGGTATAGAGTTTCAGTGTTGCAAGATGAAAAGAGTCCTGGAGGTTGGTTGCACAACAATGTCAATATCCTTAACCCTGCTGAACTGTACACTTAAAAACGGTGAGACAGTAAATTGTGTTATATCTGTTCTATGACAATTAAAAACAAAATAATACAAACTTTCTTCAAATTTAACAATAATAATTGTATGACCAATATTTTCTAAATAAGCCAATGAAATTTCTGACCTATTCAGCTATTCCTCATAATCTTATGGCTTTAATGGTAATTTTACATCAATTTGTTAAAAAATATATATTCGACTGCCATATCAAAAAATGCCATAAACAAAGCTGAAGGACAAACTGAGAAATTTTATAACAGATATGACAAACAGGGAATCATTTTAACTTTAAAGAACTCTTTCAAATCTATAAGACAGTAAGTAACCCAGTAGAATAACAGAATAATAACAAAAGGACTTAAGCAGGCAGATCTCAGAAAAATAAATGTGAACAGCCAATGGAAATACGCAAGAATTCTCAACCCCATTCACAATTTTAAAAACACAAATCAAATGAACAGAGCGTCATTTTCCACTTGTCAGACTGGCATAAATGTGTGAGGTTGACGTACTCAGTGCTGATTTACATGTGAGGAAACAGATTCTCATACAACAGATGGGGAGTGTAAATTTGTGCAATCTCTTTGGAAGGTAACTGGGTAACATCTATTAAAGTTAAAACAAAAAAAAAAACCCTCCTTTTTGAGTTAGGAGCTCCACTACTGGAAATTTACCCTGTGGAAATATTTGCAAACAAAGAACAAATGTAAAAAAAAACAAAAGTTTTCTTTTTAATTGCAGCATTGTTTGAAGAGCAAAAAAATCCTAAATGTCCATCAATAGGGAATCAATTATATAAATTTAGGCACATCCCCACAGTGGAATGTCATGCAACCTTTAAAAAGAGTAAGGCTAGTTCTGTATAGGCTGATAGGGAAAGATCTCTAAAAGCAAAAAATACAGGAAAAAGCAAAATGCAGAGCAGTGTGCGTATATGATTCCTTCTGTGAACACACGTTCCTTTATCTGACCCCTATTTACTGGGCACCTGCCATGTGCCAGGCACTGGCTGTGCTGCTGTGACCCACACAAACAAAATCCTAGTCACAGGAGCGCCTTGGGGGACGCAGGCCATAATCCGGGTAAGTCAAAACCCTGCACGGAATAGGGGAAGGTGAGGAGTCCCACAACCAAAACTGACGCAGGGGTGGGTGATGGGAAGTGCCGGGTGTGAGACACGCTCAGACGGTGAGCGGTCAGGGAAGGCCTCACTGAGAAGGTGGCATCTGAAAGTCAAGGCAGGTGAGAGAGTAAGCCATGTGAGTGTCTGGGAGAAGTGCAGCCAGGCAGAGGGACCAGGGAGTGCAAAGGCCCTGGGGCAGGGCTGTATCTGGCGTGTTCAGGGGAAGCAAGGAGGCAGTGTACCTAGAGCAGCAGAGAGTCTGAGAGAGAGAAGCAGAAGAGGCCAGGGGTGTGACTGCAGTGCCCGGCTGGAGGGGCTCACACACTGCACTCCTGTAAGGACTGGCTTTCGTCCCGACTGACCTGGAGCCCAGAGAGGGTTCCCAGTGGAGGCAGGCAGTGATTGACAGTTTGACAGAATCACATAAAGATATGGGTGATAAAAACATAGATGATTTTGTTTTCTTCTTTACAGTTTTTATATTTAAAATTTATTAAATATTAATTTAACAACCAAATGGAAGAGGATGCGGGGAGATTAGGAAAGGCGGGCGGGCAAGTGAGAGACCAGGGAGGTGGTTCTATCCTAGACAGAGGAGCAGGGGGCCTGTCCTGAAGGGGACATTCTCAAGGCATTCCCTGGGGTAGGTTTGTGTTACACAGAAAAGGTTCCTTAGGAGAATGGGTGGGGAAAATTCTGGATAAGTCTTTACTGAGGAACTTCTCAGTTCCTTTCAAACATTACCATCCAAATGGAAGAGAGAGGATGCAGCGTTTCCCAAGCTTATTCGACCGTGGAGCCCATTTTTTGTGAATCATCTCCAGGGTCCCACAGGGTGCACTTTGCCAAACGCTGCTGCAGGTGAAGAGGCTCTTTCGTGGGGTAGGGGCAAGGACATGCTTGCCTTGAGTTAGCTCAGCAGGCAGTGGGCGGGGGAATTGGTTGGCAGAGCAAGATGAAGTATAAGGGGACCTGTGGGCTTACTCTCCTATCATACACATCTATCGCCCCTTCTGAGCTAACAGGCCCTCAACCCCAGAGGCAGTGATTCAAATACCAGATGCCCCCGCACCCCGAGACTCAGTGGCATCCACTGGAAGCGTCCTAATGTGGCAGAGTGGCGTTTGACATTCTGGGTTCAGAGTGACATCACCACCTGTTGCTGCCCAGAGACCCAGCCCACCTCCCTCCTCCCCGGGCATTAACTGGAGGGCAGCTGGGGAGCAGGAGGCAGGGTGGACAAACAGGATGGTCAGCGGGGGAGGAGGTGGCCAGGCCCACGGTTACACAAGCCCACATCACCTTGGGGCTGTTAATATTAACTCAGCCCCCAGCCTGGGGAAACATCAGCAGTCTCCAGAGTCGCGGCCCTGGTAAACGTTGACTTGCCCGTCTTGTTGGCTAGATCTTCAACGTTTCTCACTTGGCCTTAGATTGCTCAGTCCTCCATAAATATGGAGCTTTAATCCTCTGTGGCTGCATGTTGGGGAACGTTCCTCCCATGGGACAGGGCAGAACCTGGTGGAGGACTGAATGTGAGCAGAAAACCCACCAGAAGCAGCATGGATGGTCAACCAAAGGGCTTCAGGATAATTGTCATCTTGAGACATTTCAGTCAGAGTGCCATCACAGCTGCTTCTAAGAAGAGTATATCTCTTCCTGGTGGGCACTCCCTGTGTTTTGTGTCTGGACATTTTTTGATTCCTAGTCTTTGCTCACAGAAACTAAGCTTATGAATAAGTAGATTCAGTCAACCAACCATTCTTTCATTCAACATTCTTGTACTAAGTGCCAACCATGTCCTGGTCCTAGGCTACAAATTGTGTGTGAATTCCATGTAAATTCAGTGAATAATTATGAATTATAAATTTCTATATAAAAAGAAGCAAGGGCTTTGTAGACACTCTATTGCCTGCTGCTTCTTCAGAGGATTGTCTTTGGGGTCAATGAGGACAGTGGTACAGGTTGTGCACTGCTCATAGGTGCCTGGCAGAGGGAGTATGGAGCCTGAAATCCAGCCCTTGCTACACTCGCCAAGTGGTGCATGCTGGTACATGTTGACATTCATCTGGTAAAAAGGTGTTCTTTTTAATTTGCATGAAGATGCTATTACTCCAGAGAGTGTGTCATAAAACAAGTATCGTCATACGTCATAAGACAAGCTTGTGTCATAAAACAAGCACAGTCAAATGTTAATGTAGAATCTAGCTGGTAGATTTAAGGCATCCCTCGTAAAAATCTTTCTAATTTGCTCTACGTTTTAAAACAGTCAGGATAAAATGTTGGGAAGGGTGCAATGCTATTCCTCATCAAGTTATGCATGGGTCGGAGACATGCTGTCAGAGGTTCAATTTTATCCCCCCTAAAATTTGTATATTGAAGTTCTAACCCTCAGTACCTCAGAATGTCACCTCATTTGGAGATAGGGTCTTTATAGAGGTAGTCAACTTAAAATGAGCTCATGATGGGGGGCCATAATCCAATCTGACTGGTGCCCTTATAAGAGGAAGACATTTGGACACAGAGACATGAGTTCTAAAATTTGTATATTGAAGTTCTAACCCTCAGTACCTCAGAATGTCACCTCATTTGGAGATAGGGTCTTTATAGAGGTAGTCAACTTAAAATGAGCTCATGATGGGGGGCCATAATCCAATCTGACTGGTGCCCTTATAAGAGGAAGACATTTGGACACAGAGACATGAGCATAGAGGGAAGACGATGTAAAGACACAGTGAGAACACCATGTGAGCATGATGGTGGTCAGTCCACAAGCCAAGGAGAAAGGCCTGGAACAGGCCCTTCCCTCATAGACCTCAGGGGGAACCAACCTCGCCAACAGCTTGACTGCAGACTTCTAGCCTCCAGAACTGTGAGCCAATACATTTCAGTTGTTTAAGGCACCCAGTTTGTGGTACTTAGTGATGCAGCCCTAGCAAACCACTACAGATGGCTTTTCCTAGCCTGCACGGAGGGAGGCACCTGAAGGCTAGCAGTGGCCCGATCCTGCTCCTTGAACAACCAGAGCAGGATTTTGGCAGTGTTTTAGTGGAGAGACTTCCTACTGTGGGGCTTCGGTTGCTGGAAACTGACCATGGGCCACTGTTTGCGTTAGGATGAAGTGAGTGATAATGAAGGTAAGTCATTGCCCACTGGGATCTAAAGGGCAGCTAATGCCCAATCATGGGGCTATAAGCAAAGAGCCTTGCCACTGTTGACTTTTGACACTCAAGACTATCCTACAAATAAGACACATTACAAGGTTGTTTAAAAACCCACAGGAACCCGAGCCACCAAGCAGGGCAAAGAGAGTGGTTGGAGTCTGGTTCTATTCCTGGCACTAACCACTCACAAGCTACATCATCTGGGTAAGCCACTTAAACTCAACTTTCTCATTCACAAAGACACAGGATGTTGCGAGGATTAAATAAGGTGTTACACACAAAGCTCTAAGCACATAGTAGGTGCTCAAGAAACGGGGGCAGAAATCCAGAGAAAGGATTGAGATAAGCCTTGTGAGGACTAATAAACAAGTTCAAAGTCTTGTTTGTTCAACCAACAAATGGCTGCAGGTGAAGGTCAGCAGGACTGTGAATGTCAAAATCAATACTCGGCTGATAGCAGGTGTTTATTCCCATTAGACTAGAATTGGCCGTGATCTCTTGTCAGTCCTGAGAGAATGCGTGGTACAGTGGAAAGAATACTTGCTTACAAGGCAAGAGAAGGGATTCTAATTCTCACTTTGCCCCAGGCTATATAAATACCAATGACATATACACACCCAGGACGTACTCTTGGTATGTCCCTGTTACCTCTCCCAACCTCCAGTTCCTCCTCTGTAAAATGAGAGTGTTGGACTAGACTAAAAATGGCAAACACAGGCCACGTACAGCTCCTTCTGCTCTCACGTCCACAACTGGCATCACCAATCAACCACGGCCCTGTTTTCATCTTCATTCAGACACGCTTTCAGACTCCTTCTCAAGATAATATTCCAGGAACCACTACAACATATCCAAGATGGCAGCTTGGATGGAAACCATTTACTGTCCTGTCCAGATGATCTTTAAAAAGCTTTCTAGTTCCTGTGTTTGCTGAGCCTGATTGCTTTCTTGGCCAGACATAACTTTATTTTGCATCTTTCAAGACTTCATGTGGTAATTATTCACTGTCTGGGGTCTTACATCTTGTTATATTGTCCTACTGCTGCCCACACCTTCTCCCAGACCAGACATCCAACATCCTCACCAGGGTCCTAGATTTTGGTAACTCCATTACTTTAGTAACCTGGTTCCTAGTAAAAATGGTCTCTCTTTGTCTCTACCTCTCTCTCTCTCTCTCTCTCTTTACTTTTCAAAACTCCTAGAGACCCCGGAGCAGGATTAATTCGTAATGAATTATTTATTTCATCACTTCCTCTGCCTATTCCAAAGAGAGTCACGGTTAGCAGATTAAGACATTCTCACACAGGAAGAAGCAGTTTCAAATGCCTTCTCAACCCAGTCTCCCAGGCAGCCCCTACCAATTGCTTGAAACTGACGTATCAGGGAAAAACTATTGGCCATTTCATCCCAAGAACATATGTCCCGAGAAACTTTAAAGCAAATTATTAAACCAAGAAAAAAGTAGCTCTGTGTGTTTATGCGTGCTTCAAAACAGTGCCAGAGGAATAGCTTTCTTTTCAATACTCAAGACAAATGAAGCCTTCAAACCACCATTCCAATTCTCCTCTTACCTCTGCAGCAACCTCAGAATGTGCCTATTCCCAAGAAGTCACCTGTTGTAGTACAGGATAGATCCGGGTGTCACATAGTTTTGCATGCCAAGCCTGCCTCAATCTTTACAAGCTGTTTGCTTTTGATTGAGTAACTTTACTCAATCTATCCCGGGCTCATCTGCAAAATGAGACTAATACCTCCTTATCGGGTCACGTTAGCACATAGACTATATCCTACCACCTAGAAGATATTCAACAAATAAATAAGACTGGCTGTTATCCTCGCATGTATTAATATCATTATTAGTACTGTATCTGTATTGCTCTGTCGGTCCTCGGGCTTTTGCACAGAGAAATAAGATACTGCTCATGCCCCCGAGAAGAGCAAAAGGGAGCAATGACAGGTGGACAAACTGGAGGAACACCGCAGTGGACTCAGTCCACTTGAGGCACTGCTCAGAGGTTACTAGGCCAGTGTATCCTCTCCCCTCTTTATGGCCGCCCAAATCCTGCCATCCTTCAGGACCCCGCTCAAGCCCACATCCTTACAGAAGCTCTCTGAGTACTCTAGCCTCTACTCTATCTAGTGGAGGAAGTTTAATCTCAGTTAAGCCTAGTTGAAGTCTACTAGTTTAACATAAACTTCGTCAACTCAGGGTTCTTTCAGTCAATTCAGAGTTTCCCCAGTCCAGAGTTTCATACACCCTACTATCCATCCCTGAGGTATCTGAGTAGGGAGACAATAGGTATCCACAGCCTCAAGTGAGACATGCCTCTTGAAGTCAGTGATAAGATCACTCTAAATCCCCCCTCAACGCCCACCCAGCATTAAGCATATAGCAAATGCTTCAGAAGTAGATACATGGATGTGAGGATGGGTGGATGGATGGATGCATGGATGGATGGATAGATGGATGGATGGATGGGTGGACAGATAGAAAGATAGATAGATGGATGGATGGATGGATGGACGGGCGGACGGACATACGGATGGATGGATGGATGGATGGATGGATAGATGGACAGATGGATGGATGGATGAGAGGATGGATGGGAGGATGGGAAAACACTTTCCCCACAGAATGTGGCATCTGTCCTTCCTCCTCAGGCTCTTTGACAGTGTAGTGAGGCCACCATCCACTGCCAGGTGAGTTCAGCAGTTCCTGTTCCTCTGGTTCCCCGTGCACCAGCGAGTACTGCACACTATGCACCAAAAGATGTACGTGCAGTGGGCTGAGGGCTGGAACATTTGCCTGAGGTCAGCTTGTGTGATTCTGCATCCTTGACCACCAGAATCAGCTGTTGATGTTGGCTACCCTCTCTCCTTCTCCCCAGGACCGCTGCCCACATGGTCCAGCCTTGAGGGTGCTGTGGTTGTATCAGACTCCTAGTACCTGGCCTGTAAGTAAAAATTACCTTCCCCTAGCCTCATCCCTGGTCCCCATGGCCCCCAGCTAGTACCTGAGGAGACAGCTCTCTCTGTGTGGCTGTGGGCTGGGGTGAGGGGCAGGAAGGGGAGGGAGCAGAGCAGCGCCACAGGACCCGCAGGGCTCATGGGCAGGTAGGTCTAACTGTGGAGTCACTTTTTTCTGAAACAGAGAGCCGGAGAAAGATAAAATCTGGCCTTTACAGTCAGCAGACCTGGACTCCAATCCTGGCTCCGTCACTGGCTAGCTGTCGACCTTGAGGAAGCCACTTCCCCTCCCTGGGACTCAAGTTTTTGCAGAGGCTGGTTGTGAGGATTAAATAGAGTGTTACTCAGAGTCCCCTCAGTGGTTCAAAGGATGAGAGTTTTATGGAGAGACTACATAGAAAGATGTGGGAAGGGTTAAGGGAAAAACAGGAGAGTCTCCGGCGAGACACCCAGAGGTTAGCACAACCAGGGGGCTCTCACCCGCCCAGAGCTGAGGGAGCAAAGGGAGGAAACGGTGAGAGCAGGAGCCGTGGCGGAGGGCGATCCAGAAGGACCCGAGGTGGGGGCAGGACGCAGCTCCTCCAGGCGCGGCGCTGAAGCAGGGAAGAATGGGGATAAACACCCCTACCTCTCTCTCCTCCTGCCCAGAACTCCCACCCACTACAAACCCAAGAAGAAGGCAGGAGAGGAGAGCCTGGCAGTACAGCCTACAGGGGTCAGCCTCCCAGAGCACAGAACACGGCAGAAAAGGGCAGACCATGGCTCTGGGCAGGGGACTGGCGAAGAATAGCCTGCAGGAAAGATATCACGAGTACAGTAGTCACAGTAATAGCCAACATTCGCTAGCACCTACGAGGTGTCACGAGGACATAAGCTATTTCATTTAATTTTGACTCGTAAGGAGCTTAGCCCTGAGCACATAAGCACTCACTGCAGTATAACTTGTACCATTGGTTTAAGGGAGTTTCTCACTGACCCAGAAGGCGAATTCAGCTTCTGGACGTGTTTAAGAAATGGGGGATCAGTGACTCCCACCCCCGCCCCTACCCCCGGGTTTTCCTTAGAACAGACTTGTGTATTTGACCAAATCGTAAAGTATTGTGCACAGAGCCTCCAGAGTAGAAGAGACTGATGGCCACAGCAGAGGGCAGTGGAGGATTGGCCGGCCTCCACCCCTGCGGGGCCTGAGAGAGGGGCAGGGCGCCCTGAGCCCCACGTAGGGCCTGAAATGCTGTGGGAAACCCAGAGTCCTCCCTCTCCATCTCCCACGGAGCTGCCTAACCCTTCCCCACCCCTCTCTCTCCAGACCAGCCCCCGAGCTTCTCCCATCCAGTGGTGGCAAGCACCACTGTTCTCTCTGCTCACAGGGCAGGGGAGGTGGCCACGGGACAGGCGCAGGCCCACTGGGTCCCAAGGACAAATTCTGAAGGACGAGTCTGGCCTTCCTGGGTCAGTCACCCGCTCCATGCCAATCAGCCTGGCTGGAGGTGGGGAGCTCATGCTGCAGGAGCTCATTTATGATGGCAACAAAATTGCGCACAAATATACTGTACAACATGCAAGGTAAGTGTAACAGGAAAAGGGTCAGACCTAAAGGAAAAAAGCTACTTTTTTTTTAATTGTGAAATTTTTGTTTTACATTATTGTTTATCAGTCACCATATAGGTGCATCCCTCCACCCCTTGTGCCCACCCCCACCCTCACCCCCCTAGCCCCTGGTAACCAGCAAACAGTGTTATCTGTCTGTGTGTTGGTTTATCTTCCACATATGAGTGAAATCATGCACTGTTTGTCTTTCTCTTTCTGGCTTATTTCACTTAACATAATACCCTTCAGGTCTATCCATGTTGTTGCAAATGGGACGATTTTGTCTTTCTTTATGGCTGAGAAGTATTCCATGGTATATATATTATCACATCTTTATCCATTCATCCATCGAGGGACACTTGAGTTGCTTCCATGTCTTGGCTATAGTGAATAATGCTGCGACGAACATAGGGGTGCATAAGCCTCTTCGGATTGTTGATTTCAGGTTTGTTGGATAGATACCCAGTAATGGGATAGCTGGATCATAAGGTATTTCTATTTTTAATTTTTTGAGGAATCTCCATACTGTTTTCCACAGAGGCTGCACCAGTTTGCATTCCCACCAGCAGAGGATTAGGGTTCCCCTTTCTCCACAGCCTCTCCAGCATTCGTTGCTTTTTGTCTTGGTGATTATAGCCATTCTAATGGGTGTAAGGTGATATCTTAGTGTGGTTTTGATTTGCATTTCCCTGTTGACTAGTGATGTTGAGCATCTTTTCATGCGCCTATTGGCCATCTGTATATCTTCTTTGGAGAAGTGTCTGTTCATTTCCTCTGCCCATTTTTTGATTGGGCTGTTTGTTTTTTTGTTATTCAGTTGTGTGAGTTCTTTATATATTATGGATTAATCCCTTGTCAGATATATGGTTTGCAAATATTTTTTCCCAGCTGGTGGGTTCCCTATTCATTTTGATCCTGGTTTCATTTGCTGTGTAGAAGCTCTTTAATCTGATGAAGTCCCACTTGTTTATTTTTTCTTTTGTTTCCCTGGTCTGAATAGACATGGAATTCAAAAAGATCCCTTTATGGCTGATGATGACTAGTGTACTACCTATATTTTCCTCCAGGAGTTTTATAGTTTCAGGTCTCACCTTCAGGTCTTTGATCCATTTTGAGTTAATTTTTGTGTATGGCGAAAAAAGATGGTCTACTTTCATTCTTTTGCAAGTGGCTGTCCAGTTTTCCCAGCACCATTTATTGAAGAGACTTTCCTTTCTCCACTGTATGTCCTTAGCTCCTTTGTCAAAGATTAGCTGCCCATAGATATGAGGTTTTATTTCTGGACTTTCAATTCTGTTCCATTGATCTGTGTGTCTGTTTTTGTACCAGTACCATGCTGTTTTAATTACTATTTCTTTGTAGTATGTTTTGAAGTCAGGGATTGTGATGCCTCCAGCCTTGTTCTTCTTTTTCAGGATTGCTTTAGCTATACGGGGTCTTTTGTTGCCCCATATGAATACTAGTATTCTTTGTTCTATTTCTGTGAAGAATGTCCTTAGGATTCTAATTGGGATTGCATTGACTCTGTAGATTGCGTTAGGTAGTATGGACATTTTAACAATGTTTATTCTTCCAATCTAAGTGCATGGAATATTTTTCCATTTCTTCATGTCATCATTGATTTCGCTCAATAATGTCTTATAGTTTTCATGGTATAGGTCTTTCACTTCCTTGGTTAAATTTACTCCTAGATATTTTATTCTTTTTGTTGCAATTGTAAATGCGATTGTCTTCTTGAGTTCTCTTTCTGTTAGTTTGTCGTTGGTATATAGAAATGCAACTGATTTCTGTAAGTTGATTTTGTACCCTGCCACTTGGCTGTAGTTGTTGATTATTTCTAATAGTTTTCCAATGGATTCTTTAGGGTTTTCTATATATAAGATCATGTCATCTGCAAACAGCGAGAGTTTCACTTCTTTGTTGCCTATTTGGATGCCTTTTATTCCTTTTTCTTGTCTAATTGCTCTGGCCAGAACCTCCAGTACTGTGTTGAATAAGAGTGGTGAGAGTGGGCACCCTTGTCTTGTCCCTGTTTTCAGATGGATGGGTTTCAGTTTTTCCC
This sequence comes from Ceratotherium simum simum, assembly GCF_057802395.1. Classification (NCBI taxonomy): domain Eukaryota; kingdom Metazoa; phylum Chordata; class Mammalia; order Perissodactyla; family Rhinocerotidae; genus Ceratotherium; species Ceratotherium simum. The sequence goes on along the minus strand of NC_141923.1, from coordinate 11,776,279 downwards.
CACTGAGTATGATGTTGGTTGTGGGTTTGTCATATATGGCCTTTATTGTGTTGAGGTACTTTCCTTCTATATCCATTTTGTTGAGAGATTTTATAATAAATGGATGTTGGGTCTTGTCAAAAGCCTTCTCTGCATCTATTGAGATGATCATACAGTTTTTATTCCTTGTTTTGTTAATGTGGTGTTTCACATTGATTGATTTGCGGATGTTGAACCATCCCTGTGTCCCTGGTATAAATCCCACTTGATCATGGTGTATGATCTTTTTAATGTACTGCTGTATTCGGTTTGCCAATATTTTGTTGAGGATTTTTGCATCTATGTTCATCAGGGATATTGGTCTGTAGTTTTCCTTCTTAGTATTGTCTTTGCCTGGCTTTGGTATCAGGGTGATGTTGGCCTCGTAGAATGTGTTAGGAAGTGTTCCATCTTCCTCTATTTTTTGGAATAGTTTGAGAAGGATAGGTATTAAGTCTTCTTTGAATGTTTGGTAAAATTCTCCAGAGAAGCCATCTGGTCCTAGACTTTTATTTTTTGGGAGGTTTTTGATTACTGTTTCAATCTCTTTACTTGTGTTTGGTCTATTCAAGTTCTCTATTTCTTCTTGATTCAGTTTTGGGAGGTTGTATGAGTCTAGGAATTTATCCATTTCTTCTAGATTATCCAATTTGTTGGCATACAGTTTTTCATAGTATTCTCTTATAATCTTTTGTATTTCTGTGGTATCTGTTGTAATTTCTCCTTTTTCATTTCTAATTTTATTTATTTGATCCTTCTCTCTTTTTTTCTTGGTGAGTCTGGCTAAGGGTTTGTCAATTTTGTTTATCTTCTCAAAGAACCAGCTCTTTGTTTCTTTGATCCTTTCTCCTGTTTTTTAAATTTCAATTTCATTTATTTCTGCTCTGATTTTTATTATTTCCCTCCTTCTGTTGACTTTACGCTTTGTTTGTTCTTCTTTTTCTAATTCTGTTAGGTGTAGTTTGAGGTTGCTTATTTGGGATTTTTCTTGTTTGTTAAGGTGGGCCCGTATTGCTATGAGTTTCCCTCTCAGGACCGCTTTTGCTGCATCCCATACGAGTTGGTGTGGTGTATTTTCATTTTCATTTGTCTCCAGATATGCTTTGATTTCTCCTTTAATTTCATCAATGATCCATTGGTGGTTTAGTAGCATGTTGTTGAGTCTCCACAGCTTTGTCACTTTCCCGGTTTTCTTCCTTGTAGTTGATTTCTAATTTCATGGCATTGTGGTCTGAAAAGACGTTTGTTATGATTTCAATCTCCTTAAATTTATATAAGCATGCCTTGTTTCCCAACATATGGTCTATTCTCGAGAATGTTCCATGCGCGCTTGAGAAGAATGTGTAATCTGCTGTGTTTGGATGGAGTGCTCTGTATATGTCTATTAAGTCCATCTCATCTAGATTTTCATTTAGGTCCATTATTTCCTTATTTATTTTCTGTCTGGATGATCTGTCCATTGATGAGAGTGGGGTGTTAAGATCCTCTACTAGTATTGTGTTGTTGTTAATGTCTCCTTTTAGGTTTGTTAATAGTTGCTTTATGTACCTTGGTGCTCCTGTATTGGGTGCATATATATTTAAAAGTGATATGTCTTCTTGGTGGAGTGTCCCTTTCATCATTATATAATGCCCCTCTTTGTCTCTCATTACCTGTTTTATCTTGAAGCCAACTTTGTCTGATATGAGTATGGCAACACCTGCTTTCTTTTGTTTGCCATTAGCTTGGAGTATTGTCTTCCATCCTTTCATTCTGAGCCTGTGTTTGTCTTTAGAGCTGAGATGTGTTTCCTGGAGGCAGCATATTGTTGGGTCTTGTTTTTTAATCCATCCCACCACTCTGTGTCTTTTGATTGGAGAGTTCAGTCCATTTACATTTAGGGTAATTATTGATATATGGGGCCTTGTTGTTATTATTTTATTGCTCTTTTTCTGGTTCTTTTGCATTTCTTTTGTTTCTCGTCTCATGTGTTTCGGACTACCAATGCAGTTTGGTAGTTCTGTATGGGGATTCTCTTAGTTTTCTCTTTCTTTATTATATGTAATTCCGTTCTGATTATTTGGTTAGTGGTTGCCATGGGGTTTGTATAAAAAATATCGTGGATGTGACATTCCATTTTTTGATGGCCTCTTATTCCCTTAGACTAAGTCAATTAGATCCCTTTCCTCTTTCCCTTATATGTTATTGTTGTCACATCTTATTCCTTCTTATGTTGTGAGTTCATGTTTAACATGATGAGGTTATATTTATTCTTGGTGCTTACCTTCCCTTGATCTTTGGTTTTATATTTAAGTGTTTGCTAATCTATTTTGGTAGAGGAGTGCAATTTTTCTGGTTTTGTTGACCTATTTTCCTCCTCATTCAAAACTTTGAATCCCCTTTCTCTTTTTTTCCTCGGGGATGAGAACCTTCTTGAGCACTTCTTGTAGTGGGGGTCTTGTGGCAATGAGCTCCCTTAGCTTTTGTTTATCTGGGCTAGTTATTATTTCTCCATCATATCTGAAGAATACTTTTGCTGGATAGAGTATTCTTGGCTGAAAGTTTTTGTCCTTTAGAATTTTGAATATATCGTTCCACTCTCTCCTAGCCTATAAAGTTTCTGTCGAGAAATCGGCTGAGAGCTTGATAGGAAATCCTTTATATTTTATTTTACTTTTTTTTTTTTGTCTAGCTGCCTTTAATATTTTTTCTTTGTTGTTGACTTTTGCCAGCTTTACTACTATATGCCTTGGAGAAGGTCTTTTCGTGTTGATATATTTAGGAGATCTGTTGATTTCATTCACTGGTATTTCCAGCTCCTTCCCGAGGTTTGGGAAGTTCTCAGATATTATTTCTTTGAACAAGTTCTCTGCTCCTTTTCCCCTCTCTTCTTCCTTATGTCGGATTTCCTAATTGAGTCAGATATTTATCGGAGATTTCTTCCTTTCTTTTTAGTTTTAGTTCTCTTTCCTCCTCCATCAGGAGCACTTCTGCATTGCTGTCCTCAATATTGCTAATTCTTTCCTCCATATTGTCAACTCTGGTGCTTAAGGCTTCCAGATTTGTCTTTATCTCCTCTATTGGGTTTTTCATCTCTAAGATTTCTGATTAGTTTTTTTTTTTCATAGTTTCAATCTCTTTTGTGAAGAAACTCCTGATTTCACTGAATTGTCTGTCTGTGTTTTCTTGTATTTCATTAAGCTTTTTTATGATGGCTATTTTGAATTCTCTGTCATTAAGCTTATACATTTCTGTGCTTTCTGGGTTGACTTCTGGGTGCTTGTCATTTTCCTTTTGGTCTGGAGATTTAATATATTTTTGCATGGTGCCTGTTGGTGTTGGCTTACTTTTCCTCATAGTGAAAATATATGGTCGCAGTTTCCTCTTGCTGCTGCTGGGTGGGGGTCAAGGGCTGTGTATTCTGGCCTGCCTCAATCTGTGGGCACTCTTGTTGGCCCCTGGCTGATCTGCGGTGTGGCTGAGTGGAGGCTGCTGGGGGGGAAGCATGGAAACAGCCAGAGCTGGAGCATGGGAAGAGCTGAGACTGGTGCACAGCTAGGCTGAGGCAGCTGTGGCTTGGGTGCGGGTGGGTTGAAGCAGCTGCAGCTGAAGTGCCGCTGGGCCAAAGAAGCTGGATCTGGAGTGTGGTGAGCTGGCGCCAAGTTAGCTAGAGCCTGCGCACAGGCCAAACCGAAGCATCTGGAGCCGGGGGGAGGGAGGGTGGTCAAGCCGAAGGAGCTGGGGCTGTGGCATGGTGGGGACTAAGCTGCTGCTGGCTCTGGTGTGGGGGTGCAGGCTCACCCCACTGCTGGTCGGGCTGGGCGCCTGGGGGCTGCTGCCTCTGGGGACAGGGCTGAGCTGACGCACTGCTGTGCTGAAGCGCCCGTCACGTGGGCTGGGGGGGAGGGGCGCTTACTTTCCCCTCCCCAATCTCAGAGGTTTCTCACCTCGCTGTCACTCTCTGTTCTCCTGAGGGGCTAGCTTGTTGAAACTTCCCTTGCAACAGTTCCGCTCCCTCCACAGGGGGATCCCCTCAGGCTGTGAGGGGTCTTGGAGAGCCCGTTTTTCATGGAGCGAGGCCCCTCCCCCCACTCTGAGAGCTGCATGTTCTCAGTCTCTGGGTCGCAGTCCTTGGGGAAGGAAGGGAGCTCCTCTTACCTTCTTCCACTTACTCTGGAGATTCCAGCACGTCAGTCCTCGGGTGTACGGCTGCCTAGGTGCCTCAGACGTCCCCTGTGTTGTGTGAATAGCTTCTGTTGGAATATGAATGTCCTTTTTGTTGTGTCTTAGAGGGGGAGAGTTCAATGGGAGAAGCTCACTCCACCATGATGCTGACGTCACTGTCCAGGGTAATTTCTAGGGTGATGAAACCATTTTATAAGATACTCTAATTGTGGTTACATGACACCTATGCATTTGTCAAAATCCACAGAACTTCACAGCCGGGAATATTAACCTAAAATATGCAAATTAAAAGAAAAACTCATTTAGGAGATTCAAGAGTCCCAGAGTGGAAAGCAGAATGTGACAAAACAGTCTAACTGGATTCAAATGTACAAAACAACCTCACTGACGGGAGCAGCAGGTTGGGTGGGGGGTGCTGACTTGAGTAACTTTGGAGATGAGTGAAACTTGTAAGACTAAAGGTGAAAGAAGTTGCACATAGCACTGTACTGTAGGTAGTAAAGTCGTTTCCCACAAGAGCACAGGTTAACAATGGATACTGCAGTACATGTAGACAGGAAATGAGCTACTAACTAAATGAAGTAAATGGATAGGGGGTGGTGGGAGCCGGGTGGGAACAGGAGATTAGAGATGAGCAAGAGGAAACTGAAATGATCTATGCATTAGAGTAGCAGACATCAGTATCAACTCATGTTTAGCTTAATATAGATACAGATGGTTACATAAAAAATGTTTACAGATATGTGTATATACATGGTTAATGTGCATACATATATTCCCCTGCTCTTTCAGCTGAGAGGGTCCAGAAGCAATGATACCCCAGCAAAAATGAGCGTGTGTAGTGCCCACGTCTTGGTTTCTAATAGCATTCTCCAATAAAAGAAACCAAAGCTCCTTGAAGAAATGGCTGAATCTATGACTGGGGAAGGATATATACAAGATGAGCCTGGAGCATGTTGTATTGCCAGAAAGTGAACAAGTAATATTAAAAACCCCACAGTGATAGGTGGGGGGTATGTCAAATCAGTACAGGAGCCAACGGAAAGAGCTTCAAATGGCTAAAGTTGGATCAATTTGAACAGAAAAGAAGTAATTAAAGTAGTGTTATAGATTACAACAGTTTAACTATATATGTTAAATTAGAACCCAAAGTATAAAATAAATATCCATGAGTCCATACTGATAGAAACAAACGAATGAATAAATAGATAAATGGGGGAGAAGAAACAAATCTTTCATGCAAAAGAATTCCAAAGAATTTATGTAGATCCTCCTCCCTCAAGGAAGTGGATCATAACTCCCCACTCCCTAAGGGTGGGCTGTGCATAGCGACTTTCCTTCCAAAGAGGACTGTATGGAAGGTTGAGGGGACAGTAACTAGTTTACAGTCACTAATTTATAGTAGAGAAACCCGACAAACACAACCTCAGCCAGGGGATCAAGGTCAACATCAACAGTGATAAGTCATGCTGATAGCATGCACCCTTGATAAGATGTAATGAAAATGGTAACTCTTTGGTCTTTCTTTCAAAAACCCATAACCCCAGGAGAATCATGAGAAAACCATCATAAAAATTCGACCAGAGGGGTGTCCTATAAAATACTTGGCCAGTACACCTTAAAACTGGCAAGGTCATCAAAAACAAAGTCCAAGAAACTGTCACAGCCAAGAGTAGCCTAAGGAGACATGAAGACAAAATGTAATGTGGTGTCCTGGATGGGATCCTGGAAGAGAAAAAGGATAATAGGTAGAAATGATTCATATTGAAATCTGAGTAAAGGATAGACTTTAGTTAAAAATAATGTATCAAAATTGGTTTACTAATTGTAACAAATGTATCATGCTAATATAATATAAGCTGTTAATAACATGAGAAACTGGGTGTAGGGTTTATGGGTCCTCTCTGTACTATCTTTGCAATTTTTCTGTCAACCTCGAACTGTTCTAAAATAATAAAATTTATTGAAAAAAAGGCAAGCTACAAACAAGAAGAAAATATTTGCAAATCATATATCAGGTAAAGGACTTGTATCCAGAATATAAAGAAATCTTATAACAACTTAACTCTTACAACAAGTTAACCAAATTTAAAAATGGCAGAAGACTTGAAAAGATGTTCACTCAAGGAAACATATGGATGGCTAATAGGGATATGCAAAGGTTGTCCATTTGGTCATTAGTGAAAGGCAAATTAAAGCCACAATGAGATACAACTACACACCCACTAGGATGACTATAATCAAAAAAGCAGATAATACTAAGTGTTGGCAAAGATATGGAGAACCTGGAATGCTCACACATTGCTGGTGGGATTGTACAATGATGCTGCCACTTGGCAAAAACAATTTGGCACTTTCTTAAAAAGTCAACTATAAACTCACCATATGACCCAGCAATTCCACTCCTAGGAATCTACCAAGAGAAATGAAAACATATGACATACAAAAGCAGACTTGCACGTGAATGCTTCTATGAATAATAGCCCCAACTGGCAACAATCCGAATGTCCATCAACTGGCGAGTACATAAACAAAATGTGGTCTATCCAGACAGTGGAATATTATTTAGCAACAAAAAGGAATGATCTACTGATACATACTAAGATGGATAAGTAAAAGAAGCCAGACCAAAAAGACTACATTTTATATGATTTCACTTATATGAACTATCCAGAAAAAGCAAATCTATAGAACTGTAAAGCAGATAAATGGTTGCCTAGCTAGAGATAGGAGTAGGAATTGACTGCAAAAAGTTCACGGGATTTTTTGTGGTAAGTGACATGTTCCAAAACTGGCTTGTAGTGATGTTGGTACAACTGTATAAATTTGCTAAAAATCATTGAATGACAATGGGTGAGTTTATAGTATGTAAATTATATCTCAATAAAGCTGTTAAAAAACACTTGGGAGACACATCTAACACTGTGCTAGGAGGACATTTTACTGCTTTAAATGCATATATTAGCATATAAAGCAAAAAAAAAACCTATGAGGCAATCATCATGTCAAGAAGTTAGAAAAAGAACCACAAATCAAAAAAAATAAATGTAGAAGAAAGGAAATAATAAACACGACAGAAATTAATGAAATAGAAAGCAAACATAAATTAAGCCAGATCAAGAATCCCAAAGGTTGGTTTTTTGATTATACAATAACATTAATGACCCCTTGGTGACACAGATCAAGAAAAACAGAAAGGAAGCACAAATAACCAAGGTCAGGAATGAAAAATGAGCCATTGCTATGGATCTGGAACATGCTAAAAGATAATAAGAGCATGTTATGAAAACTATATACACAAATTTTATTTTTATTTTTATTTATTTTATTTTTTTTTTAACGATTTTATTTATTTTATTTTTTTTCCCCCCAAAGCCCCAGTGGATAGTTGTATGTCGTAGCTGCACATCCTTCTAGTTGCTGTATGCGGGACTCGGCCTCAGGATGAACGGAGAAGTGGTGCCTCGATGCGCACCCGGGATCCGAACCCGGGCCACCAGCATCGCAGCGCGCGCACTTAACCACCAAGCCACAGGGCCGGCCCTATACACAAATTTTAAAAGCTATGTGAAGGAGTATCTCTCTGCTCGCTAGATGGGATGCTGCCAAATTCATGAATCGCTTAATAAACCCAATTAGATCTTCAAAAAAAAAAAAAAGTTACATGAAATGGAAAAAATTTTTAAAAATACTGCTTGAAGAAATAGAAAATCTGAATAGTTCTCTATGAAAGAAATTAAATCCACGTTTTGAGAGGTTCAGGGGATTCGATCGGAGACGTAAAAGAGACTTTCCACTCCAAACAAATGGACTGAAGGTATATTTTATTCTATAGAGGAGAATAAAGGCGATAGTCTGCAAACAGATCTGAGTAGGTCAAATAATGAGGGAAAAACACCAGCTCGATTGGAAAGGGAAACACCAGATCGACTGAGATAGAGAATAGGTCATGTAATAAGAGGGAAAAACATCAGATGGATCGGAAAGGGAAACACCACATCGACTGAAGGGAAATGACACAAATCGACCAGAAAGAGAAACACCAGATTGACCAAAAAGAGAACACATCAGATCAGTTGCTCACAACATCCACGCCCCACTGCCAGGAGAGTCCCTTCAATTGACACGGCTGGGCAGGAATCCGATCATCAGAGGTCCTGGGCAAGGTGTCCCCTCCACAGGTGAGACTCTCACCAGGCCTCAGTTTTCAGTAGTTTATATAGCATCAGTAATTTCCAGAGTAAGCAGTTACAGAGTTTGCAGAGCAAGCATTTAGTGTTCCCATGCACAAATGGTTATCAGTGGCGTACGTGCACTGTTAACCGAGGCCTGGTGAGAGTCTCACCTGTGGAGGGGACGCCTTGCCCAGGACCTCTGATGATCGGATTCCCACCCAGCCGTGTCAATTGAAGGGACTCTCCCCGGCAGTGGGGCGTGGATGTTGTGAGCAACTGATCTGATGTGTTCTCTTTTCAGTCAGCCTGGTGTTTCTCTTTCTGGCCGATTTGTGTCATTTCCCTTCAGTCAATGTGGTGTTTCCCTTTCTGATTGATCTGATGTTTTTCCCTCTTATTATATGACCTATTCGGATCTGTTTGCAGACTATCACCTTTACTCTCCTCTATATAATAAAATATATCTTCAGTCCATTTCTTTGGAGTGGAAAGTTTCTTTCATGTCTCCGATTGAATCCCCCGAACCTCTCAAAACAATCCATAAATAAAAAATTTCTCCCAAAGAAAATTCCAAGCCCAAATGATTTCTCTGGCAAATCTGCCGAACATTTAAGGAAAAAATAATGTCAAGCTTATGCACTTTTCCAGATTTTAGAGTAACAGAGTACACTCACCAACCTGTTTAATGAGGCCAGCATGACCTGATACCCAAACCTGTGAAGAACAGAGGTAAAAGGAAAACCCACCGACCACTGCGTGTTAAACACATTAAATTATTTCCACCCATCACCACAATGACCCTCTTAGGTGAGTGTGATTCTTCACCTCATTTAATGAAGCAGAACGTTGAGGTTTGCATAAAGGAGGGGATTTGCCAAAGTCGCATAATCAGTAATGGCTGGAGCGATATTGGAGAAGGTCTGACAGACTCAAAGGCCCTGATGGTTTCTCTCTCACGAACTTGATTCTAATCTCCTGACCCCTCTGCCCTCAGGGAAGGCGGGAAGTTAGGGAGCTGAGCATCAGAGAAGTCAGGCGTCTTGGCCAAGGTCCCAGAACAAGTTGGTGACAGAGCAAGAGGCAGAGCTGGGACCCGGCCCCGGGCCCTGCAAGCTTCTCCTGAGGGAGACGGTGCCCCCAGAACTTGTCTGCCCTACTCCATGTTTCTCCGACTTTTTCAGGCTACTGCCAACTTGTGAATTCGCAGGCCACACCTGGACCAACAGAGGGCACTCATATCACCTCTCCAGACCCCAACCCAACACCCCTATCAGTCCCCAGGGCCCAGAATCTGCCCTGGGGAATTCCTCAGGATCAAGACTGGAGTGCCCCTGCCCTCTGTTCTGACGTGGGACAAAGCAGGGAAGGAATGAATGCCCATGGGGGCAGTTGAACTCTGTGGTGAGGGCTTTAGCTAAGGTCCCTGGGCTCCAATTCTGATTTCTCTACTTAGTAGTGTGACTTTAGGTAAGTCTACTAACCTCTCTCTGCCTCAGTTTCCCATTCTGCCAAATGGGAATAGCAATAATCATTAGCATTCACATAGTGCTTAGAATATATGGGGCACTGTTCTACGCTCTTTCCAAATATTCACAACGACCTGAAGAGATTCTAGATACTGGGATCTCCATTGCCCAGCTAAAGGCCCAGGGAGCTTATGTAACTTGCCCAACATCACACAGCTAAGGTCTAGACTCGAACTCAGAGTCCATTGCTCTTGAGTCCTTCTCCAATATCGCTGCTATACTTCCTGATCGATAATAATACTTAGCCTGTAGGGTTCTTGTGAGGATCGAATAGTTCAGTACACGTAAACACCAGAGCTGGCACCTGAAGAGGGCTCAATAAATGCTGGCTTCTGTCCTCACCAGGTGCCAGACCCAGTGCTCAGTGCTTTACACACGGCTGTGAAACTAGAGCAGAGCAGGAACTGGCAGGTGGGAGTGAGAAGGGAGATAAAGGCGGGAGCCAATGCAAAATCTTATCAGCAAATTACTAGCCCCTCTGGGCTGTGTTCCTGGTGTCCGGGAGGCGGGGGCACCCAGAAGGGCTTAGAGTCCTGCTCGGTCCAGGAACTTCCCAAAGCCCGAGCCTGCAGGGGGGACCCAGCAACGCGATGCAAGCCAGCAGGGCTGCAGGTGAGGGTGCCAGGCAGTTCCCCGACCCACGACAGCCAAAAGAACCAGCGAGAGCCAGCTCAGGTCCAGCCTCCAAAGTCCAAAGTTTAGCCCAACCTACCCACACCACCGCCACGCTGGCCATGAGTACTGGCTGGCAAAATTCCTTGCCAGAACAGCTCACGATTCCTTGGGTAAACAGCCAGCCAGGGCTCAGCAAAGGCCGGCAGAGACTCCTCCCTGGCAGTTCTGATCACTGTAGGTCTCTGGCTCGTCGTGTCCTGTCCCATGTCAGGCAAAGCCTGGGCGCTGTTTTCCTGGGGACGGGTTTCAGACAGCGCTGCCTTATCCACATGGCTGGAGAAGTTAGGACGCCCTGAACAACCCTCCTGGTTCCAGCTTCTGTGGTTGGCAGAGTCAGGAAAGAGGAACCCAGAGCCACACATCTATATTGGGGTGATTTCAGAGGAGGAGGTGGTTGTTCTCAGAGGGCTTCAGCCAGAAGCTCCTCTCAGGATTTGGAGTGACCCCTGAAAGACTGGTAAATCGTTCTCGAATGAGACCCGAATGCAGCAGTGACTGGCCCAGAGGGAACCACTGAACTGGGCCTCCTGGTAGGCAGGGAGTGGGTCTCGCTCACCCGAGGGCCGCTAGCCAGGGCTGGTGGGCACAGACCCGCGGTTGGGGGAACACGCAATAAACTAATGGACATCTGACTCAAAAGTGCTTATGAAAAATGTGCTTTATTTTAAAAAATTATTTTTCTATTTTAAGGGGCTAAGAGGCTGATAGTTAAAGAAAAGGTCTTGTTGGGCACTGGCTAAGCAGAATCCAGGACTTGGTGGGCACCAGTCACTGAAGTGATCAATAACAAGTCTAGCAACGGTTTCCTTGATTGAGGCTTTATGATGCACCCGCTGCTGTGCTAGGCTGACACTGCCGTCTGGTCTTCACAGCAAGGCCGTGTGTGTATGTATATGCACATGTATATGTATGTATATGTACAGCAAGAATGGTAATTGATCAGATAGGCTCTTTTAAATCTGCTTTGCTGGAACTTTTTATAAGGAATCTCAGATGGAACTTTAAAGGCCTCTCAGGGCCAGGAAAGCCAAGCCAAGGACTTGCCGTCAGATTCCACCTGCAATACCTACAGATTTGGGTGAATTTATCTCTTCTTGAGGGCCCCAAAATATCTTGAGATTCTTTTACCTGCCAGGGACGTGACCTTCTTTCCTCATCTAGTAAGGTTGCTGGAAACCCTGTAAGCCAACATTTTCAAGTGGCTTTATTTGTTCCATAAAGTCAATCCTTGTTCCTCAAAGCTGTTTGGTCATATCTGAGTTTATGCATGTTTTTCTCAAATATGATATTCCAGTCAAAGCCTTGGTAATATAATCAGCGTTTCCAATTGTGTCCTGCTCTAAGGAGAACAGATTCATATTGAACCTATGCAAACAACTATATTGCCAAGAAAATAAGAATGCTTACTTATCAAAAGTTTTCAAATTTTGGAGGGATCAGGTAAGGAGAAAAAGATAAATGTTTCAATTCTGTTTACAAATTGTTATAAGTCACAGTTAGCTTAAGAGAAAAGATTTCTTTAAATATGGAAAAACAAAACATTAGAGCATCTTTCCCAGTTCATGTAGTCCCATGTAATTTAAGTTTTTTTTTTTGCCTGAATCCAGTTTTTTAATTAGTTTTTTTTTAACTTTGTCTGATCATTGAGGATGATAGGAACCAAGAAGTTTAAAAGAAGTTTAAGAGTTTAAAAGTGCAAGAAGTTTAAAAGGTTTTTGCTAGGGTTAGTATGACTTGCCCAGTGACGTGGGTGCCTCGATCACTGGAGACTATGCGATGTATACCCTAAGTGGGAAATATATTTTTTTAATAATTTTTCTGCCATTGTGAGGTTATCAGCTTTGTGGCAAGAGAGGGCGTTAACCCATCTGGAAAATAGATATATAATAACAGGAACATAATAACCCATACTAAGTAGCATTTGAATGAAATCCAGCTGCAGGTGTCCAAAGGATCCAGAGGGAGGAGTTATGAGGCCCCTGGGGACAGAAGTAGTTTTTTTTTTTAATGCACAATGGTGGGTGAAGGAATGTAAAAACAAAAAAAATGGGGTTTGTCAGGGAGCCGGGCAGAACCAAGTGGCCATCTTGGGTTTCCCATAACCCTGACTGTTTGTTTAATTTACAGCCATTGCTCACTCATCTTAATTTCTCTTATCAAGCGGCAGACTGTTGCCATGTTACAAGGACATCAGGATAGCCAAAGTCTGGCAATGAGGGGTCAATTTTTTTTTTTTCTGCAAGAGAAGCAGAATGGACTTCATCCACGTGCGTCATAACTTTTATAGATTTTATTGTTCCTGCTTTGTATGAAAGTCAGCTAAGGGCACTTTCCTGATATTCAGTGCGAGCCTCAATTTTGATGACAGACAACATTTTATAAAAGGACATATTAGATTTTCAGGAATTTTGTATAATTTCTGGAACTCATATGTTTATGAAGACATAACAAAATGTAATTTAACATATCAAACAAGTTTAATTATTTTAATGTCTCTTTCTTTATAGAAAGAGAGAACAAATTCTTTGAGAAGTCTCAGGGCTGATTAGAAACTTCCAAAGTTCCTTTATAAGTCAAAGGAAGATTTTACCCAGGATTTGAACCCTGGAGGAACTTTGTTAAAAATATCAAAAGGTTTTAAAATATGTGATCAAAAAGAATCACAGATTTTTATGAAACAATACTTAATTATCTATTTAACCAAAGTGACAAAGAGATTTGAAAGGCAAACACAGAAAGTTGTATAGTTTTGAGCAAAACCCAGCTTTTCTAAGTAATCAAAGACTTGATACAGACAAAACATAGAATCTTTGTTTCCTAGGCATTTTACATCAAAGGTAAAGAAACTTTGTTTACAATTTCTTACTAAGAGCAGACCAAATATCTGATAAGACTTTGTCCCTTAATAGAAAGTAAACCCAAATTTTACTTTTTGTGCCAGCTTACTTTTGATTTTAAAATTTATTTTTAAATAAATTTATTTTGATCTTAGCTGGCTTGACCATGGACAAACCTCTTTCCTCAGGGTTTTACTTCCACAAACCTTTTGTCATTTGTTTTTTACATTCAGAATTTGTCCCACTACTTCTTTTTTTTTTTTCCCCTAGTGCTTGAGGACAAATTTATCTTTCTTAACAAAACAGCCAAAAATATTTCCATTCTTTATCCCTTCTTACTGAAAACACGTATTTTATTGTCTACTTTTCATACACAGTCATTTTCTAAATTTTAAAACTTACAAAGTTTATCTAGGAAAGAAATGATGCAAGGCAGTTAATAATTACAGATTTTACTTTTAGAGGATGGCATAATTGCCTATGCGTTACAGTAAATGAGTATAAATTTCTCTTACATAATATGGTTAAAATAGACCATACACTTTTTGGAAATTACAGTATGTGATTCACCTGTGTCTATAGTTCATCCTGACATGGTTCTGCCAAACCAGGAATGATACAGCAGGCAGAGGCAATAACATCCCCAAACTATTGCTGAAAGGGGTTACTCTAGGTTGAGTAAGCAGAATAAAGATTTGAAAGACGGAACAACAACTTTTAAACCTATGGCAGAGCTACAAATATCTGGGAAGCCACCACCAGAATTTTTAGCTTTGCAAGTAGTTATAAGAAATGGGAGAAGTTCTTTTAAACAAAGATTGTTGCTTGGCTGTAAATCTGAAAAGACAAGGCCACAGAGATTGAGCCTGTGAGAGAGTGACTACAGCGTGGCCTTGAGGAGTGATCACTGTGTGTGTACAGGACAGAAACGGTGGTCGTCCTTGTATTGGCTTCTCCATCTGGCTGCATAGACCCTTCTGTTCCTCAATTTACTGCGGAATAAGAAAAGTAGCCTTCAAACATGTTGGATCATTCCACAGTAAGAAATATACTGTATATTACGGTCCAGTATATATCTATCTATATATAAAACATCACATAAGTAACAGAAATAAAAATTTAATAACTTGACCCATATTTTTTATTTTCAGTATATGCTATACATGTTATTTTTTTTGTTTTATGAAATTACTTTCTTTTATTTAAATGTACAAATTTTATAATAAATTTATCTAAGTATTATAAATAAAATTGAAAATATATATTATCTATTATCTACATTGATAGATGTAAATGTCATGTACATTTTTTATTTAAATAAATGTTACTTGTAATTTATCCATGGTCTATGACCACAAGTTGAAAAATAAGCAGTTACAGTAAATCCTTCCATAGTAGGAGAAAGCTCTCATGAGAGTTCCACTGCTTCTCATCTTTCAAAGGGGCATCTGCTCCTTTGCCTGCACTCTCTCAGCATCAAAGCACCCAGCTTGCATAGAGTTAATTTACATTTATTACTCTAAGTGTTCTGACATTTTTTCTTTGATTCCTTTTGTATTTTTAGTTCTCTTTCCAACTTCTTTTAACTATTTGTAATTTTTGTTTTCCAGTGAAAACTAGGAAGCAGGCAATTGTGAACTGTCTATTTTATATTAGCATCCTGTAATAGATTAGCAAATCCATAAACACATTTCATAATTTCTAAAAGCATATTTCTCTTCACAGAAAACTTTTCAACGTGGCACAAAATATGTCTATTGATAGACCCAAATATTGTTTGTCTCTGTAAAAAAAAATTAGAAAGCCAAAACTAAACAAACTTATGTTTAGCAATCAATGTCTCAGTATACCATCCTATCCAGAAATGATTTAGATATTTAACGAACATCCATTATTTAGTTTAACTTGGTATAGGCTTTTATCTTATTTACATTTATTTAAACATTTGTTCTTAAAAATTACTTTTGGATTAGACGTTAAATAGTTAACCATTACCCCAAGTTATTCTCCCTGCTGACAAATTCCACAACAGAAACAGCCTGAGTCCATCCAACCAGTAAACCCAGGTAGAAAAAGTTGTATGTTTGTATTATATTTAATATTGAGAACTCTGAAGACATGCCTGTTTTTATTAAACCAACAAACTTAAACAAGCTTGTATTTAGCAAAGATCATTTTTATATCATGTTAACTTGAAAGACATCTGGGCTAGTTTGTATTACATTTAGAAATAATTTATATAAGTGCCTACTTTAAGCCAATTAAATAGAGCTCCTTTAGAAATTTTTGCCATCCAGAGGCAGACAAATATATGTAGAGAGAGGCTTACATACATAAACATACACATACAGATAGACACAAACAGAGATCTTCAAAATTTTAGCTATGTCTCAGGCACAAAACTCAAAAGAACGATCGGAAACAAATTGCTCCCTGGCAGATGGACCTGCTCAGATGGCCAAAGATTTTTATTAAAATTTTTTCCTTTTTGCTGTAAGGATCCTTTTTAGAGCTGTTTTTGAAGTCATTTTGTCTTTTAGAAGCTTCTGCATATTAATCAAAGACTGCATTCCATTGTTTCTGAGAGGTTTTGAATCCTTTCTTTTCCAATTGAGCACACGAATAAACCAATTTGGGAATATCAAAGGAGCTCCATCGTGGCCTATGTAATTTTAGATCATCTCTAGTAATTCGGACCCAGGTGACAAGGAACTTGCAAGTATTTGGTCCATAATTTTTGTACATAAAGGCCACAGGAGTGGTCCAGGTGGCTGGCCGTTTGCTGTTTCTCTAGAGGAATCTTTAGAACAAAAGTCACCCATCCTGAATGGAGAAACCTCCCCGGAGAAACCTCCCTGTAAACCAGCCACAGCTGAACCTTATGAGGGAACCCCCTCCTAAGAAACTGAGGAAACCCCCTCCTTAGAAGTTGAGGGAATCCCCTCCTTAAAGAGCCTCTAGACCTCTACAAAGCATGGGTGGTCGAGGATCCGAGAGAGTCTTACCTTGATCGTCGTCCTGAGGCTGTTGGAGATGTGGAAGAACTGTCAAGGGCCTCCAGGTTGTGCGGGCATGCGGTGTCCATTTGACCCCCAGGAGGAGATCGGGTGGCCACCTCACATCCCATCCTCATCACCAGAAATGTTAACTGAAATGAGCAGCTGTATGAGGCAAAAATGAAATTTTGAAGAAAAAGAGGCTTTATTTAAAAAAAGGTTTGCAAACCTGGGAAATGCACCTCAACCTGCAAGTTGATAGGTGAACTCCCCCTCAGTCTTTGGGTGGCTGGTTTTTAAAGGCAAAAAGTGCAGGGCTTGCAAGGTTAAGGCTGAGTCCAGTTCTGATTGGTCGCCCTTCCCAGCTACAGTGTATCTTGTGTCCGGGGCTTTCATGTCCTAACTCCAGGGAAAGACTACTGCATTGTTCTCCACCATCTGGTAACAGTCAAGGTTAAAACTTAATTTTTTATTTCTGCCTATAGTTCAGCCTTGAGGTGGTCATGGTAACCATCACGTCAACTCTGGCCTTGTGTTTTTTTTCTTTTATAGATGTGATACCACTACACACCCACCAGAATGGCTAAAGTGAAGAAGATGAACACCACCAACTATTGGCAACCAAGTGGAGCGAGCGTATCTTTCACACACTGCAGTTGGGAATATAAATTGGTCTGATCACTTTGGAAGATTGTTTGACAGGATCTACTAAAGCTAAATATATGATCCGGCAATTTTGTTTTGGTTATCTTTTGATGTATAACAATCTATCCCAAAAGTTAATGGCTTAAAAGAACAACAATTTTATTATAATTCACAACTTTAAGGTCAGGAATTCACGCAAGGCATGCCTGAATGATTCTTCTGCTCCACATGGCATCAACTGGGATCATGCAGAAGTTTTCAACTGGTGGCTGGTCTGGTCTGAGGATCCAAGATGGTGTCACTTACCTGTGTGGCACATTGGTGGGGATAGCTCGAAGGCAAGACTCAGATGGCCCCCTCTTCCTCCACATGTTGTCACAGGGTCTCTCCACAGAGTCTCTCTAGCAGAGTATTTGGACACCTTAATGGTGGCTCAGGGCTCCAAGAAAGAGTGCTCCAAGAGACCAAGAGAGAAGCTGCAAGATTTCTTATGAACTAGCCTCAGAATTCCCAGGACATCATTTCTTCTACATCTATAGGTCAAGAAAGTCACTAAGACATGTCAAGATTCACAAGGTGGGGAGGAATAGACTTCACCTCTTGATGAGGGCACAGCAGGGAAAGAAGGAATGGATGGCAGCCATCTTGGGGAACAGGTACCACTGTCCACACTCTGGCCTTAACAATTCATTTCCCTCACACATAAGAAATACACTCGCCTACCCTGGGACCCCCAAATCACATCCTATTACAACACCACCTCGAAACCCAGGATCCCTTCACTTAAATCAGTCACAGATCATTTGGATTAATGCAGTTGAGGGTCCTAGGATATCATTCGTCAGTGTGGATGGCTCCTCAAATACAGTTCCTCTTGAGCTGAAGACCTATGAACTAAAGAGATGTCATCTCTTCCCGCCCCTCCACACACACAGTATAAAATGGTGAGACCAGCATAACTGAACACAATGGGTACTCTCGTCCTGCTCCTGGGAGTAATCCTCCATGGCCCTTTGCTCTGTCCCTTGACATCTTGGTTCTGCTCTCAGGTCATCCTTCCGTTTCCACAAGAAATGCCCATGTCTGTGACTGAGTAGCCTTCTCAGCGTGTTTCCTGCCTATAGAAATTTGGGGGTTCAAAGGCCTTTCATCATTTTGTACTATCCCGTCCCTTTCAGACTAAGCTGATATAATTATTTTTTCTAATTGTGGGTTTCATATGAATTGATTTATCATCCTTTCCATTAGAATGAAGGCCAGACCCACCAATCTCTTCAAGATAAGTTTTTCTATAGCTTTGGCTTCTTGTAAGGCCACGACAGAACATTGGCCTTAAAATCCTTAGAGTTAGAGGGCCTTTTATCTGACTGAATGGTTCTCTGAGGCAACACTTTAGATCTTTCTGAGGTCTTCATCACGGGCTTTACTGTCCCACCCTAGATTTATCTTTGCTTTGAAATCTTTTCTTTTTTTGTGTGTGAGGAAGATCAGCCCTGAGCTAACATCCATGCCAATCCTCCTCTTTTTGCTGAGGAAGACTGGCCCTCGGCTACATCTGTGCCCATCTTCCTCCACTTTGTATGGGATGCCGCCACAGCATGGCCTGACAAGCAACGCGTCAGTGCACGCCTGGGATCTGAACCCAGGCCACCGGCAGCGGAGCACACGCACTTAACCGCTACGCCACGGGGCCGGCCCTGAAATCTTTTCTTAATTTGAGAATTTTGGAGAGGCTAAGGCGAAACTATCTTATTTTTTAACCCAGAAAGTCCTGGGTCTTGTCCATCTCCTCTCACATTTTACCATAAGTAGGAAGAAGAAGCCAGACCATACCTTCAACTGTCTGCCTGGAAATCTCATCAGCTACCAGTTCATTTGTTACATTTTCTATTTTCATATTATCACTAGTGTTGCTAAACTTTCCGCCACTACATGACAAGGATCCTCTTTCCTCCAGCTTCCCATAACCTGGTCCCCACTTTCCTGTAAGCCCTCACCAACAGCCTCCTCGAGGGCCACCAGGCATCCACTAACAGTCTTTATAAGGCCTTTCCAACTCCCCTTGGCCAATGGATCCCAGAACTGCTGCCACAGTTTTAGGCTTTCGTTTCACAGCACCCTGCTACCAGGTACCCAAAGCTGTTCTGGGTACTATGGCCTAATAAATTATCCAAAAATTTAGTAGCTTAAAACAACCATTTATTAGGCTCTTGGGTTCTGTGGGACAGGAATTCAGACAAGGCACAGCGGGGATGGGCGGTCTCTGTTCCATGAGGGGTAGGCCCTCAGCTGGAAGTTTTTAGTGTTTTTTTAGTAAAGAGCAATCGCCATAAAATCAAAAATAGAATGAATGTCTTTTAAACCAATAGGAGAAAATTCAATCTTTTCGATGCAAAGAAGTAAAAGACACAAGAAGAAAAAGAATACAGAATAAATGAAAAAACATGAAACAAAATGGTATGTCAATTCTAATACAATAATTAAAATAAATGTAAATAGGTTAATTTTGCCAATAAAAAGACAGAGACCCTCATTTTTGGATAATAAAAATAAATCTAACACAATGTTATGTACATGAGACATTCTGAAAACAAGAAGGCACAGACAGTTTGGAAATGAAACACTGGACTATATCAGGCAAGTGTGAACCAAAAGAAAGTTAGGAAAGCAATCTTATTAGAAAAAAATAGAATTTAAGAGAAAAATGTGTCATATGGAACAAAAATAAAAGAAAAATGAACAATAGAGCAAGAGGATATAATTACCAAAAGTACATATGCTTTAACAGTCACAAAGTATATCAAGCAACAACTGACAGAGAGATAAATGAATGAAAATTTGTTATTAGATGGGCCGGCCCCATGGCTTAGTGGTTAAGTGTGCACGCTCTGCTGCCGGCGGCCCGGGTTCGGATCCTGGATCCCGGGTGCGCACCGACGCACCTCTCCTCCAGCCATGCTGAGGCCGCGTCCCACATACAGCAACTAGAAGGATGTGCAGCTATGACAGACAACTATCTACTGGGGCTTTGGGGGAAAAATAAATAAATAAAATCTTTCTTTAAAAAAAAAAAAAGAAAATTTGTTATTAGAGATTTTAACATTCCCTATTGAGAAACTAAACCTCAAGTGAGTAAAGAATCAACATAGATATTGAAGAGTTGAATAAAATAATGAGCTCAAGCTTTATACATATAGATATATGTATACATATATATGCATGTTGAACAGACAATACCCATTATTTTTTAAGAAAATATGGGACATTTACAAAAATAGACCATACATGATTGCAAAAATGCCTCAATAAGTTCCAAATGTTCAATATCATAGAAAGGATATTCTTTGACTATAATGAAATAAAAGTAAAAGTTAATAACAAAAGAGCAGTCTAAAATTGTAAATAAACTAAATGTCACATTACTAAATTACTCTTGGGATAAAAATGAAACCATAAAGAAAATTAAGAACTACTAAGAAAAAAATAACAAAGAGAATAGTAAATATCAAAAATTTGGGGGACGTAGCTAAGTCAGTATTTAGATGAGAACTTTTAACTTTAAATACATTTACAAAGACACCAGAAATGTTAAAAAATAGGAAAGCTAGGCATTTAACTCAAGAAAATAGAAAAAGAGCAACAGAGAAAAACCCAGAGAATTTGAAAGGATAGTAAAAATAAAGATAAAGGCAGAAATCAATGAAATATAGATTAAAAAATCCAGTAAAGATTAACGAAACTAAAAGCTAGTCCTTTGAAAAGACTAATTAGCTAGACAGATCTCCCTAACAAGACTTATCAAAGGAAAAAAAGAGAGAAAATACCCAAGTAAAATATAGAACCAAAAAAAAATTAAAAATAATTACTGATATGACAGAGATTTAAAAATAATAATGGCAAGCCATTATGAATAACTCTATGGTATTTAATTTGAAAACTTAGATGAAATATATAAATTCCTAGAATAAATTCCAAAATTGGCTTAAGGAAGAAAAACCTTGAAAAGACCAATAAGGATTAATAAAACTGAAGTGCCCCCAAAACTCTAGACGCAGCTGTGGGCGCTCTTATCCCCTTTCCTTGTGGAAACAGCTCGCCCATCCTTGGAGGGAAGTAATGGTGCTGTCAACCCAGCAGAAGACACAGGACCCTGGCTGGGCATTCACAATGCGCACTGTGATCAGTCCGAGGGTGGGCAATCATGATCAGGGTCCTTTGGGGGGCTAATATGAACACTGAGAAAAAAGTGAGTCTCTCTCCTGATATCAAATAACCAGTTAGAACCAAATAACCTGGAGCTGCAGTGGCCACATTTGTTCCCGCTGTAGAGAGACTAAAGCAGGAAAGCAGAAGAAAGAAAAGCTAAGAGTGAATTTTAAAGAGACAGAGATCTGATGACCAACTTGGGACCCCTGGATCCAGCAATGCCTGAATGCCTCTCCATCCTTCAGAACTCTCATTCATGAGATCCAATAAATATTATTTTTTGCTTTAAAGCAGTTTGAGTTTGGTCTCTGTCACCTGTAATCAAAAGAGAATTGATGGGGAAGAAAGAAGGTGCTAGAATTTAGAGTTGCATGGTCGAGTTTCAATCTCAAGGGCAGCTCACTTAAGCTTCATGTGCCTCAGTTTCCTCATCTAAAGAAGAGTGACAATAACAGTATCTACTTCATAAAGTTGCTGTGGAGATTAAATGAGTTAATCCATGGGAAGCTGGATTATTTGGCTGCTTTTATTCCATGTCTGTCTCTCCCACCACACAGAGGTCCCCTCAAAGGCAGGACCTTGCTGGACCCATCCCTAGCCGGAGCTTAGCACCTGGTTCTTCACAGCTGTCAGCGCCATTGTGCTAATGAGGGGCAACTTTGGCTCCCGTGCCAGCTGCCACCGGGCAACCACAAATATTGACGCAAATCCAGCTACATTTTGATACATTAAAAAATAAAACTTCAGGGAATTGAAGGCAGAGGAAAGTTAATTTGCGGCATTGCCGTGTTTACTCAAATTTCCTGGAAGCCTCGCATTGGTTAATGGCTGGGGGGAGGGGGCCACCGAATGGTGAAAGCCACTGGCCCCCCTCTAACCATTAACCAGCAGGGAAGCTGGCAAACAAGATTTAGCAGCGGCGGCCCTGCCAGCTTTTACTGTACACGTCTTAGGCCCCTGGACAGCAGGACCCAGCCAGCAGCTGCAGCCTGAACTCACCGCAGACCGTGAGTAACGCCTGAGCACTTTCCAGCCCTCTTGCAACTGCCCGGCCTCCAGAAGGAAGCGATGTCTGCAGCTTGCTAATTTAATTGTTTTTTAATGGGGCATTGAGCATTAGGGCATCCAGCAATGACACAATGCAACCCTGGGGAAGGGGTGGACACTGAGCTAAGAGCCGTTCCCCTTCACGCCACAACGATGCTCCTAAGCCCAGCCAAACAGCAGGACAGCCTCAGAGACAGTCTGAGAGCCAGGATGGATCAGCGCAAGGCAGCACCGCTGCTGGGGGATGCAGTGAGGGCGGGGAGAGTGGTGCCGGCTGGGATGGCGCAGACTATGCATTCTGCAGAGTGGCACACACCTCCTTGCTGGGTGCCCCGGGGCAAGGAGACTGCAGATAGAATGGAGCTCTGTGCGTTACACCACACACTATGAGGTTGAAATGCAGAGGGCCTAGGCCTGCACCTGGCCCGCAGGGGCACTGGGGAAAATAGAGAACACAGTGGGTGTTAACTACATGCATCACTTCAGAAAAGAGGGACAAGGAGGACGTACATGAAATGAAATTCATGAATAATATTGACACTCTGCATTCTTAACGTTGCTGGGTCCTTTTCCGAGAGCTGCTTTACTCACCATTTTGCTTTCTATAGAGAAAGGCAGAATGGCATGGCCCAGGCTCTGCAGACAGACTGCAGGGCTGAGAACTGCAGCTCTAACTCCCTGGGCCTCAATTTTCTCCTCTGTACAATGGGGATGACCCATGAAATCAGGTCACCTAGAGCACTGATCACAGCTGTGACTGATGTTCACAGCAATCTTGTGAGGTGGGTAGAATTTTAGTCCCCATCCTGGAGGATTAACAAGGAGAGGAGGAGGCACGAGATCCCAGAGACAGCAGGAAGAGAGGGGAAGAGAGAACTCAAATTTGGGGCAAGCCCACCCGGCTCCAGGCTGCACACTGCACGGGGCCTTGCCCAAAAGGGGATCAAAGACAGGCGTGGAGGCGACCAGGGCTAGAGCAAAGATTTCACTGCACGATGACAGGGGCAGTGAGAGAGGAAGGGCTTCCTGGAGGTGGCGACCTGGGACCTGAGTGCCAAAGGACACGCGGGAGGGAGCCAGGCAAGGCAGGGAGGGGAAGGGCCGAGAAGGTGGAGCCACACAGGGCAGGACTGGGGCAGGTCCGTCTCTGTCCTCAGCTCCCAGGCCAGAGCCGGGCTCGACAAACATGGGGGAATGACCTGCCCTGCCCTGCCCCTGACCCTGGCACAGAGATGGTGCGTGCTGGGGGGCAGCCCCCAAGACACCAGCAGTGCTGTAGCTGAGACTTCAAGGGGCCAGATTTGAGGCTGGGGGGCAGGGCTGTCACCAGGGACAGGGTCACGGGACCCCTGGGCCATGTCACTGAAGATCAACCGTGCCTGGGAGCAGTGGGAGCCACTGAAGCTTTTCAGCAGGAGAACGGCCAATCAGCTTGAAATTTAAAAAGATGATTCTGGCAGAAGAGGGGAGAAAGGGTTGGAGGGAGCTGAGCAGGAGGCAAGGAGGCCAGGTACGGAGACTGCCAATCCTGGGGGAGATGACGAGCCCCAAACTCGGGCTGTGCACTGAGACTGGGGAAGAGGAGACAAACACAAGAAAATTAGAAGGTGGAATGGGCCCGGCCAGAGGTGGGCATTATTTTCAACTCTATTTTATACCGAGGAAGCTGACGCAGAGTCTAAATGGCCCACCCATGTCGCCTAGTTCACAGATAGTGATGTTCGGAGCCTAATCCAACTTGGTCTATGAAATAATCCCCTAGGAAGCCCGCAGCTGGGGAGGGTGGGAGGGGGCAGGGCTATTATCAAAGCCAACAAGCAGGGGGACTTGGAACGGGAATTTCAGCAGGAGCTGTTTTTCCAGCACATGGAGGGAGACACGCGGGGAGGGTGGGAAGAGGGCTCAGGGAGGTGAGGGGTCTTTGCACCCGTCTCCCATGAGGTTCTGGTTTTGGAGCATGCAGGGAAGGGGCCTCGGGGTGTTCCGGAGCAGACCAGTGGTTCCCACACTCAAAGTGCACCACATTCTCCTGGGGGCACTGGTCTCACTGTGGATTCCCAGCCCCCTCCCAGAGTGGCTGGTTCCATAGGTGGGGCAGTGCAGGGGCACATGCGTCTCCCATAAGCATCCCTTCTTCTTTGGGCTACAAATTGCTCCATAAAGCACAGGGCTTGGGACCACCGGCCTTGCAGACAGACTGTCCACTTACTGTTTCTGACCTTGGCTGCAATTTTTTTTTCGGTTGCTCTCATGGAACATTTTTTTTTTTTTTTGTGAGGAAGATCAGCCCTGAGCTAACATCTGCCAATCCTCCTCTTTTTTTCCTGAGGAAGACTGGCCCTGGGCTAACATCCATGCCCATCTTCCTCCACTTTATGAGGGACGCCACCACAGCATGGCCTGATAAGCGGTGCGTTAGTGCGTGCCTGGGATCCGAACCAGCGAACCCCGGGCCGACGCAGCGGAGCGCGCGCACTTAACTGCTTGAGCCACTGGGCTGGCCCATGAAACATTTTTTAACGGTTTATATTTAACTTTTTTCCTGAAATTTTTATTGTGGTAAAATATACAAAAGATTGATCATTTTAACCATTTTTAAGTGTACAGTTCAATGGTATTCAGTGAATTCACATTGTTGCGCAACCATCACCATCATCCATTTTCCACAGTGAAACTTTGTCCCCATTAATTACTAACTCCCTATTCCCCCTCCCCCTTTGTCTCTGTTAACTACTATTCTACTCTCTGTTTCTATGAATTTGCTCTAGGTCCTTCATATGAGCAGAATCGTACAATATTTGTCTTTTTGTGACTGGATTATTTCACTTAGCATAACGTCTTCAAGGTTCATCCATGTTGTAGCATTTGTTAGAATTTCATTCCTTTTGAAGGCTGAATATATTCCATTGTGTGTATATACCACCGTGAAATAATAGAAAACGTATATTTGTCTCTGCCTCTAGTTCCCGGCACAGAGCTCCTAAAACTCTTGTAATTTCCTAAGTGATAAGTACTCTAGCCGCTTGGGTCTTGGACCCCGGTTCTTGACTGGAACTTGCAACTTTCAGCCCCACCCCTCATCCTCCAGGAAGGGGAGAGGGGCAGGAGATTGAGTTAATCATCGATCCTGCCTTCCTGATGAAGCCTCCTTAAAAATCCCCAAACCTGAGGTTCTGGGTTAGATGCCGAGAGGGTGGTTGGTACATACCAGCTCCTTAGGGACAGGAGCGCCTGCGCTTGGGACCCTTCTGGACCTCGCCCTATTAATCTCTATCTGGCTGTTCATCCATATTGTTTATTATATCCTTTATAGTAAACCAGTAGAAGTGTTTCCTTGAGTTCTGCGAACCGTTATAGCAAAATACCAAGCCCAAGGAAGGGGTCACAGGAACCCTGCTTTCTAGCCAGTCAGAAGTACAGGTGACAATCTGGGACTTGTGATTGGCATCTGAAGTGGGGGGTGGGCAGTCTTGAGGGACTGAGTGCTTAACTTGTGGGATCTGACATTATCTCTGGAGATAGTATCAGAATTGAGTTCAATCGTAGCACACCCAGCTGGTGTGGAAAATTGCTTGATGTGTGGAAAACCCACAGATCTGTTGTCAGAAGTGAAGTGTGGTAGTAGAATGAGAGGGAATGAGAAGCACAGGAGTGTTTTCTTACACAACCACGTTTTGTTCATCCATTCATCTGTTGATGGACATTGAGTTGTTTCCGTTTCTTGGCTCTTGTGAATAACGCTGTTATGAACATCGGAGTGTACAAGTATCTGTCGAGTCCTAGCTTCCCATCCTTTTGTGCATATACTCAGAAGTGGAATTGTTGGATCAAATGGTAATTCCCTGTTTAAATCTTTGAGGAACTGTCACACACTTTTCCACAACTGTGCCATTTAACATTCCCACCAGCAATGCACAAGGTTTCCAGTTTGTCCACACCCATACCAACATTTTTTTTCTGTTTTACTGTTGTTGCTATTGTTTTATTTTATTTTATTTTATTTTAGTAAGATAGCCACACTAATGGGTATGAGTTGTATCTCATTGTGGTTTTGATTTGCGTTTCCCTAATGACTAATGTCGTTGAGTATCTTTTCATGTGCATTGGCTGTTTGTATATCTTCTTTGGAAAAATGTATACTCAAGTCCTTTGCCCATTTTTTTGAATTGTATTTTTCTTTTTTGTTTTTTTGGATCTGAGTATTAGGAGTTCTTTTTATATTCTGAATATTAATCCTTTATCAGATATGTGATTTGCAGGTATTTTGTCCCATTTCGTGGGTTTCCTTTTTTCTCTACTAATAGTGTTCTTTGATGAACAAGAGTTTCTAATTTTGGTGAAGTCCAATTTGTCTAATTTTTCTTTTGTTGCCTGTATCTTTGGTGTCATATCCAAGAAATCACCAAGCCAATGTCATGAAGCTTTTACTCGATGTTTTTATCTGAGTTCTATTTATCTCTTACATGTAGGTCTTTGATCCATTTTGAGCTAATTTTTGTGTATAGTATAAGGTAAGGGTCCAGCTTCATTCTTTTGCACATAGACATCCAGTTTCCTGATACCATTTGTTGAAAAGTCCTTTCCCCGTGGAATGGTCTTAGCTCTCTTGTCAAAAATCATTTGATGATATATGCAAGGGTTTATTTCTGGCATCTCTATTCTATTCCATTGGTCTATATGTCTGCCTTTATGCCAGTACCACACTGTTTGATCATTGTAACTTTATAACAAATTTGGAAATCAGGAAGTGTGAAACCTCCAGCTTTGTTCTTTCTCAAGACTGTTTTGGCTATTCGAGCTCCCTTGAGATTCTATGTAAATTTCAGGATGGATTTTTCTATTTCTGCAAAATACATCCTTGGGATTTTGATAAGGATTGCATTGAACCTATAGATTTCTTGGGTAGTATTGACATCTTAACAATATTAAGCCCTCCAATCCCTGAACACGGGATGTCTTTCCATTTATTTATCTCTTTTTTATTATCAACTTTATTTTTTATCTTTTTTATTTTTTTATTGAGGTAACATTGGTTTATAACATTGCATAGGTTTCAAGTATACAACATTATAATTCTACATCTGTATATACTACAGTGTGCTCACGTCCAAAAGTGTAGTTTCCATCTGTCACCATATGATTGACCCCCTTTACCCATTTCACCCTCCTCCCACTCTCACACACACACACACACTATATACAGTATATATATATATATATACACAATGGAATACTACTCAGCCATAAAAAAGATGAAATATTGTTATATGTATATCTTCTTTAATTTCTGTCAGCAACGTTTTGTAGTTTCCAGTGTAGAAGTCTTTCACCTCCTTGGTTAATTCCTAAATATTTTATTCTTTTCAATGTTATTGTAAATGGAATTTTTGTCTTAATTTCCCTTTCAGATTGTTCATTGTTAGTGTATGGAAACACAACTGATTTTTGTGTGTTGATTTTGTACCCTGCTACTTTGCTGAATTTGTTTATTAGTTCCAATAGGTTTTTTAATGGAATCTTTAGGGTTTTCTACATACAAGATCATGTTGTCTGTGAACAGAGATAATTTTACTTTTTCCTTTCCAATTTGGATGCACTTTATTTCTTTTTATTGCCTAATTGCTCTGGCTAGAACTGCCAGTACTGTGTTAAATAGAAGAGGCAAAAGCAGACATCTCGTCTTGTTCTAAATCTTAGGTGAAAAGCTTTCAATCTTTCACCATTGAGTATGATGTTAGCTGTGGGCTTTTCATATATGGCCTTTATTATATTGAGGTAGTTTCCTTCTATTCCTAGTTTGTTGAGTGTTTTTATCATGAAAGGGTATGTTGAATTACGTCAAATGCTTTTTCTGCATCAATTGGGATGATCATATGGTTTACTTCCTTCATTCTGTTAATGTGGTGTTTTACATTGATTGATTTTTGTATGTAGAACCATCCTTGCATTCCAGGAATAAATCCCACGTGGTAATGGTGTATAGTCCTTTTAATATGCTGCTGAATTTGGTTTGTTAGTATTTTGTTGAGGATTTTTGCATCAATGTTCAAAAGTGATATTTGTCTGTAGTTTTCTTTTCCTATAGTGTCTCTGTCTGGCTTTGGTATAGGGCAATGAATGAGTTATAAAGAGTTCTCTCTTCAATTTTTTGGAAAAGTTGATGAGGATTGTGCTAGTTGTTCTTTAAATTTTTGGTAGCATTCACCAATGAAGCCACCAGGACAAGAGCTTTTCTTTGTTGGGAACTTTTCAATTACTGATTCAATTTCCTTACTACTTATAGCTCTATTCAGATTTACTATTTCTTTGTGGTTCAGTCTTGGTATGTTTCTAGAAAATTCTCCATTTAATTCAGGTTATCCAATTTGTTGTTGTGTAATTTTTTTCATAGCATTCTCTTATTATTCTTTTTATTTCTGCAGAATTGGTAGTAATGTCCTCACTTTCATTTCTGATTTTAGTAATTTGAGACTTCTCTCTTTTTCTTCCTACTCAATCTAGCTAAAGGTTTGTCAATTTTGTTAATTTTTTGAAGATTATATTATATTTATTATATTATATTATATTATATTTTATTATATTACAGGCATACCTCAGAGCTATTGTGGATTCAGTTCCAGACTACCACAATAAAGCAAATATCGCAATAAAGTGAATCACACAATTTTTTTGGTTTCCCAGTGCATATAAAAGTTATGTTTACAGTATACTGTAGTCTATTAAGTGTGCAATAGCATTATGTCTAAGAAAACCAATGTACATAACTTAATTAAAAATACTTTATTGCTAAAAAATGCTAATTATTATCTGAGCCATCAGCAAATCATAATCTTTTTGCTAGTGGAGGGTGTTGTAAAGAAACACAACATCTGCAAAGCACAATAAAGCAAAGCACAATAAAATGAGGTATGCCTGTATATTATATGATATTATTGTACTATAGTATACTCTATTGATTAGATATATGTATTCTGTGTTGTTGGGTAAAGTGTTCTGTATATGTCTGATAGATCTAATTGGTTTATTGTTCAAGTCCTCTATTTCCTTACTTATCTTTTGTCTGTTCTATCCATTATTGAAAGTGGGGTATTGAAGTCTCCAACTATTATTGTGGAACTGCCTATTTGCCCCTTCAATTCTGTCAATTTTTGCTTCATATAGTTTGAGGGTCTGTTATTAAGTGTGTAAATGTTTATAATTATTATATCTTCTTGCTGTATTTAACATTTTATTGTATATAATGTCCTTCTTTTGTCTCTTGTAACCTTCTGACTTAAAATCTATTTTGTCTGATATTAGTATAGCCATTCTCACTCTCTTTTGGTGACTATTTGCATAGAATATCTTTTTCCGTTCTTTCACTTTTATATCTGTGTCTTTGGATCTAAAATCAGTCTCTTGTTGTCAGCATGTAATTGGATCATGTGTTTTTGTTTGTTTTTTTAACCCATTCTGTCAATCTCTATCTTTTGATTGGAGAATTTTATCCATTTACATTTAAAGTAATTACTAATAAGGGAGGACTTATGCCATTTTCCTATTTGTTTTCTATATGCCTCGCAGATTTTTGTTCTTTGTTTCCTGCATTACTGTCTTCTTTTGTGTTTAGTTGATTTTTTTGTAGTGAAATATTTTAATTCCCTTCTTGCTTCCTTTTGTGTATATCTCATAGCTATTTTCTGCCTGGTTACCACGGAGAATACATTTAACATCCTAAAGTTATAACATTTTAATTTGAATTTATACCAGCTTAACTTCAATAGCATATAAAAACTCTTCTCCTATATAGCTTCATCCCCACATCCTTTCAGTTATTTAGGTCACAAATTACATCTTTATGCATTGTGTGTCCAAAAAGCATAGATTAGGGGCCGGCCCAGTGGCAGAGTAGTTAAGTTTGCACACTCCACTTCAGCAGGCCAGGGGGTTTGTGGGTTTGGATCCCGGGCACAGACCTACACACCGCTCATCAAGCCATGTTGTGGCAGCATCCCACATACAAAATAGAGGAAGAGGGGCACAGATGTTAGCTCAGGGCCAGTCTTCCTCATCAAAAAAATAGAATAAAAAACATAGATTAATAATTGCTTTTTAGGCATTAGTCTTTTAAATAATATAGAAAATAAAAAGTGGAATTATAAAGCAAAATTACAGTAATACTAGTTTTTATAACTGCTCATGTATTTACTTTTACTCAACATCTTCATTACTTCATACAGATTCTAGCTACTCTCTGGTGTCCTTTCATTTCAACCAGGACTCCCTTTAGCATTTCTTGCAGGGCAGCTCCAGTGGTAATGAACTCTCTCAGATTTGTTTATCTGGGAATGTCTTAATTTCTCCCTCGGTTTTTGAAGGACAGTTTTGCTGGTTATAGAATTCTTGGTTGATAGTTTTTTTTCTTTCAGTACTTTGAATATATCAATTGGGTGGATATTTAATTGTTCTGAGCCTCCCTTTCTGCCTACCTAAAATCAGAATAATAATATCTACTTTATTCATTTATTGGTGGAGGTTAGATGAGAAAATACAGTCAAAACACCTAGGTCAGTGTTGGGTACCTGGCAGGTAGGTGATAACTCGCAGCAGGTATAATTTATACTTTCAGATGAGGAAACTGAGGCCCAGAGTCCTGACTTGCCCCAGGTTATACAGCTAATGTGGAGGAAGGAAGTGGGGCTTGAATGGGGCCTTCTGGCTACCATTCCACTATATGCCACTGCCTTGGAGACTCCACATCATTTAACAAGCATTCCTGATTTTGCAGGGCCCAGGCAACCTGGACAATGCTGCTTTCCCTGTACACCTGTCTCTTCTGGCTGTCCATTGATGGTCTCTGGACCATCCAAGCTAAGGACCCTGATGCTGACATGAGCACGAGAAGCCCTCACCGGGAACTGGCTCCAGGCAACGTTGACTTTGCCTTTAGCTTGTATAAGCACCTTGTGGTCTCGGCTCCTGGCAAGAATGTCTTCATCTCCCCTTTAAGCATCTCCATGGCCTTGGCTATGCTGTCTCTGGGTGCCTGTGGCCACAAACGGACCCAGCTTCTTCAGGGCCTGGGCTTCAACCTCACCAAGATGTCTGAGCCCAGGATCCACCATGGCTTCCAGCACCTCCGCCACCTCCTTGTAGAGTCAAACACCACCTTGGATATGATTGTGGGCAACACCTTGTTCTTTGACTGCAGCCTGGAGCTTCTGGAGTCGTTCTCAGCAGACACCAAGCGCTACTATGAGTTGGAGGCCTTGGCTACAGATTTCCAGGACTGGGCCAGAGCCAGGAGACAAATCAATGAGTATCTCAAGAATAAGACACAGGGGAAAATTGTGGACTTGTTCTCAGAGCTGGACAGCCCAGCCTTGCTCATCCTGGTCAACTATATCTTCTTCAAAGGTATCCTCCACCCATCCCATTCTGACAAGGCCCCATCTATATTTCCAAGAATAGTAACAGCTATCAAAACCCAGGGTGCATTCTTGGGTAAAGCCTTTGATTTTACAAAGCACAAGCATGTCTGTGAGTCTCCGTCTTCACCATAATCCTATTAGGAAGGTGGAATTATATAATCCTACGAAAGATCAAAATGACACCCAGCAGACTTGAGTGACTTGCCCAAGCTCTTGCAGGTTGGTTCAAGGCCCAAACACATAACCAGGAACAGTCTGGCTGCCTCACAGTCTACAAATATTGGCTGAGGCCTGGCTGTGAGTCAGGCACTGAGCCAATGGCTGGAAACACAGCCTAGAACCCCATGGATCCCCACCCTCAGGAACTCCCAGATGGCCCTTAAGCCATCCTATACCCAATTCTCGAGTGCTCACAGCCAGCCGTGAGCAGGTCCTGCCTCAGCCCGGCTGCCGTCCCTCATCGCCAGTTGGGAGCAGGTTTTTCCAAAGTGCCTGTTCACCAAAATCACCAGGGAGACTTTACAGATTCCAGAGCCCACGCCAAACCTACCGAAGCAATACCTCCTCAGGAACGTCCTAGAATTTGTATTTTTAACAAGGCCCCCTCCCCCAATTGTTTTTATGATCTGACAATTCAGGGATACATCATCCTTGAGAATAAAATCTCAACTCCTTACAACAGCAGTGGTTCTCAACCCAGGGTGATCCCCACCCCCATCCACCCTCAGGGGCATTTGGCTGTGTCTGGGGACATTTTTGGTTGTCCCAACTGGGGCTAGGGGTGCTACTGGCATCTAGTGGGTGGAGGCCAGGGAGGCTGCTCAACGTCCTCCAATGCACAGGACAGCCCCCCACAGTGATGTCTGCCCCTAAATGGCTATAGTCCCAAGACTGAGAAACCCTGGCCCGGAGTCATCTGCTTCTCTGTCCTCTGCAGCCTCACATCTCAACATTTTCCCTCCTGCAAGTTCCCAGCACACAGCAGACACACACACACACACACACACACACACACACACACACACACACACACACACACACACAGTGTCCAACCACACTGAATTCCTTTCATGTCCTGGAGCATGACTATCCCCATGGAAGGCTGTACAAGTTCCCCGTTGCTGCTGTAACAAATTGTCACACACCTGGTGGCTTAAAACAATGCAAATTTCTTATCTTACAATTCTGGAGGTCAGAAGTCTAAAATGGGTCATGATGGCTTAAAACCAAGGTGTTGGCAGGTTCTGGAGGCTCTAGGGGAGAATCCATTCCTTGCCTTTTCCAGCTTCTAGAAGCCTCCTGCGTTCCTTGGCTCATGGCCTCCTTCCCTCTTCAAAGCCAGTAATCGCATCCCTCCAACCTCTGCTTCCATCATCACATCTCCTTCCTGACTCTGACCCTCCTGCCTTCCTCTTCCACTTTTAAGGACCCTTGTGATTATTGGGCCCACCTGGGTAATGTGGAATAATCTCCTCATCTCCAGGTCAGTTGATTAGCAACTTTAAATTCCTCTCGCCATGTAACATAACATATTCACGGGTTCTGGGGACTGGGATATGGACATCTTTGGGAGGCAATTCTACCTGCCACAAAGCCCATGCCCTTTTTGTCCCCTGAGCCCTCCATCAACTTGGCTGACTGCCTAAAATTTCTTCCCACCCTGCAAATCTTGGCTCACAAGTCACCTCCTCCATGAAGCCTCCCCTGATTCCTTCAGGCAAATCACTGTTTCTCACAGGCATCCTCTGCAGTTTTCCCACATCTCATTTTAACAATCATCTTGGTAGAACGTGTAACCCTGGACACAAGTGGTTCAGTTTCAGTTAAGCAGTCATATTCAAAGAAGTGCTGGTGAAACAGCAAAAAAAAAAAAAAAAAAAGTAATTATAATATTTAACATGTATTTCTTAACAACATTAAAGATCATCCAAATCAAAGCCCCCAGCAAAGACTCCTCATGCACCCACTTCTCTCCTCCCCAGCTCTCACTCAGGGCCTCCCATTAGCCAGCTGCCCGCCTCCAGGTCTTTATTACCTGGACTGACTCAGCATCTCAGGGAGTCCTACTCCTCCTGCCTCTTGGTCTTTCCCTGCGCATTCTCCAGCACAAGTCTGGGGACCCACCTGGCAGAGGCCTCCCTCCTTGGAGGATGGAGAGGGTGACAGACAGGCCAAGGCAGCATGCTTTTATTTTCTCCAACTTTATTGAGATATAATTCACTTATAATACTGTGTATGTTTAGGGTACAACGTGATGATTTGATATATGTATATATTGGGAAATGATTACCACAATAGGGTTAGTTAACACATCCATCACCTCACATTGTTACCTTTGTGTGTGTGCATTGAGAATTTTTAAGATCTACTCTCTTAGCAACTTTCAAGTCTATAATACAGTGTTGTTAACCGCAGTCTCCACACCGTACATTAGATCCCCAGAACTTATTAATCTTATAACTGGAAGTTGGTACCCTTTGACCAACATCTCCCCCTTTCCCTCAACCCCACACCCTGGCAACCACTATTCTATTCTCTGTTTCTATGAGTTTGACATTTTTAAATTCCACATATAAAAGAGATCATACAGTATTTGTCTTTCTCTGTCTGAGAAATTTCATTATTTCACTTAGCATAAGGCCCTCCAAGTTCATCCATCTTGTCACAAATAGCAGGATTTCCTTTTTTGATGGCTGGATAATATTCCATTGTGTATATATATACACCACATTTTCTTTTTTAAAGAGTTTTTTCCAAGGAGGCTCAAAGCATCTCTTGGAGAATTTTAATTTTATTTATTTATTTATTTTTCCTCCAAAGCCCCAGTAGATAGTTGTATATCATAGTTGCACATCCTTCTAGTTGCTGTATGTGGGACGCGGCCTCAGCGTGGCTGGAGAAGAGGTGCATCGGTGCGCGCCCGGGATCCGAACCCGGGCCACCAGCAGCAGAGCGCGCCCACTTAACCGCTAAGCCACGGGGCCGGCCCAACACCACATTTTCTTTATCCATTCATTCATTGATGGATACTATGGCTGTTTCCTTGTCATGATTATTGTAAGTAATGATGCAGTGAATGTGGGGGAACAGATATCTCTTCAAGTTAGTGATTTCGTTTCCTTTGGATATATTACCAGAAGTGGGATTGCTGGATCATACGGTAGTTCTATTTTTAATCTTTTGAGGAACCTCCATACTATTTTCCGTAGTGGCTGCACCGATTTACAATCCCACCAACAGTGTACGAGGGCTCCCTTTTCTCCACATCCACACCAGCGCTTGTTATCCCTTGTCTTTTTGGTGATGGCCATTCTAACAGGTGTGTGGGGATATTTCACTGTGGTTTTGATTCACATTTCCCTGATGATCAGTGATGTTGGGCAGCTTTTCATGTGCCTGTTGGCCATTTGTATGTCTTCTGTCGGAAATGTCTACTCAGATCCTCTGCCATTTTTTATTTGGATTATTTGGTCTTTTTGCTATTGAGTTGTATGAGTTCTTTATATATTTTGGATATTAACTCCTTATCAGATATACGGTTTGCAAATACTTTCTCCCATTCCATAGGCTGCCTCTTCATTTTGCTGATGGTTTCCTTTGCTGAGCAGAAGCTTTTTAGTTTGATGTAGTCCCATTTGTTGATTTTCACTTTTGCTGCTTGTGCTCTTGGTGTCGTAGCCAAAAATATCATTGACAAGACCAACATCAAGGAGGTGTTTCGTATGTTTTCTTATAGGAGTTTTATGGTTTCAGGTCTTTCATTTTATTCCATTTTGAGTTAAGTTTGGTGAGTGGTGTGAGAGAGGGTTCTAGTCTCATTCCTTTGCACATGGCTGTCCAGTTTCCCAGCACCATTTACTGAAGAGATTATCTTTTCCCCATTGAGTCGTCTTGGCTCCCTTGTCAAATATTAGTTGACCCTATATGTGGGGGTTTACTTTTGGGCTCTTCATTCTGTTCCATTGGTCTAGGTGTCTGTTTTCATGCCAGTACCATACTTTTTTGATTACTACAGATTTTTAATATAGTTTAAAATCAGGAAGTGTGATGCCTCCCGCTTTGTTCTTCTTTCTCAGGATTGCTTTGGATATTTGGGGTCTTTTGTAGTTCTATATGAAAGTAGGATTCTCTACACCTGACAGTGGGAGGGCCAAGGAGTCTGGGAACATTTGCGCAGAAATGGTTCAGGGTGCTCCCACAAATTTCACGGGCCATCGCCCCCTCTAGACTGTACACCCTTGTGCATGGCATCCTTGTCTGTTTGGGGGCCCCAGTGCCTTTGCATAGTGCTTGGCACATAGAAGGAGCTCAAAAGTGGTTGCATAGAGGTTCTGGCAACACAGTTTTGGGAGAAAGACACAGTAAACCCAGGAACAGCAAGGGCCCTCCTGAGCCCGAGAGGGGCCTGAGCACCTGTGGGTGGGCTGGTGGCACAGATGCTGGCATGGCATAACTCGGCACAGGACTTCTTTCATGGTTTCTCAGCATCCTCAGGACCACCATGGGCCAGAGCTGATGGGAAACAATAATTCCTGGTAATAAAATCAGAGAGGCTTTGAACATTTGAATGCAGGAGAAGACATCTTCCTTACTTAGTGCACTGTCTTGACAACTCTTTTTAGAGAACATTAAAATATTGTTAAAAGATTTTCCAGAGGAATCCTCTTTCTCTCTCAGATAACCCCCATAAATTCTTTTATTTTTAATTAATTTATTTTTTTTTTTTGGTGAGGAAGATCGGCCCTGAGCTAACATCTGCCAATCCTCCTCTTTTTGCTGAGGAAGACTGGCCCTGGGCTAACATCCATGACCATCTTCCTCCACTTTATATGGGACGCACGCCACAGCATGGCTTGTGTGCATTGGTGCGTGCCTGGGATCTGAACTGGCGAACCCCGGGCCGCCACAGTGGAGTGTGTGCACTTAACTGCTTGCACCACCGGTCCGGCCCCAACCCCATAAATTCTTAAGTTTCTCTACCAGGAGTTTTCATAGCCCAAGAATATTCAGGAAGAAATCCCTTAAAGTAGAGGTTAGACCCCATCCTGTATGCTGTTTTGCGCCACACTGGATATGTTATGCTTGCTTCTGGGAAAGAAATACTCAGTATAAACCAAGCAGCAAACTTTTAAGGATGAAAAACCTAACACTGAAAAGTATTTTATCCACATTCTTTTTTTCCTATAAGTTGGATAAAACACCATCCCCTTCAGTTCTGAGGAGCCCAGACTTCCTTTGGAGGATGGTTTGAGAACCCTCAAATTATCTCACTTGCTGGGAGACAGCCAGACTGTGGCTTCACACTCAGTCATTAGGGATGGACCAAGCATAGCCCCTGGGCCTCCAGGCTCTGCATCCAAAGCTCTTTTCCCTACATCCTCTGGCCCCTCCCTGTGGTCTCCATTAGGGGTCCTTACAGCAGGGTTGAAGCTGGCTCAGAACCGCGAGTTTTGGCCTCATGGTCTATAGATCCCACAGGCTGTGGGATGGAGAAGGGTCTGCCTGGAGCTATGCTCTGCCCACCTTCAGGCAGCCTCAGTTGGGAAACAGTGCCCTCCCAAGGACTTCTCGGCTTGAGGTCAAGGGTAGCCAGGACACCTGGGACCTGCTGGACTCAGGGTCCTCAGTCATCCCCAAACCTGGGGAGACTTAACCTAGAGCAGAGGGTGCCTTGGTGAGACACAACCCATGGCTTTAAATATCCAAAGTTCTATCACCTGCAAGAGGACTTGGAGTTGCTTAGAACAAGCTCAGAAGGGCCGAGGAGGCTCAGGAGGCAGGCATTGCAATCAGGCAGGCTTTGGCTCGGTCTAAGGAGCAATTTTCTTCCCCTCGGAGCTGACCAGTAGTGGAAAGTCCCATCTGTGAAGTAGTGAGTTCCCCATCGCAAGAGGGACAAACAGATTGCATGATGACATCATGGAACATGGTAGAGGGGATTCGAGTCCAGCTGGAGGTGGGAGTCTGCAACCTTGAAGGAAACTTCTCACCTTGACTCCGTCCCTAGGAAATGTTGTGTAGCCCTTGGGGCCATGAGGGAGCTCAGGAGCCTCCTACAGGGGAGTGGGTACAATCCTCTGGGGGGGCCAGGCTGCCTGCTAGGCTTCTGTGGCCAGGACGTCAGGGGTCAGGGATGGAAAGGATGGTCCATTGCCCAAAATCTCCCAGGAGCTTTTCATTCACAGCCTGAGACCCTGCACCACTTCCAGAGCCCTCCAACCCAGGATCCACTCCAGGGCCCAACTCTGGTTTACTGAATCCTACCCCCAAATCCTAGGGCCAGCATTCTCTTGTTCCCTCTCTCCTTCCGTTTTTAGAAGTCAATCTCAGAAATGGAGAGACTCCTCAATCCGTTCCAAGGGGTGGAGGATGGAACAGGCTTTAAACCTCTGGGAATTTCATATCTTACCAGGAAACTCTAGCAACTCTGGTGGTGACCTTCCGGGGTGAGGGGGGATGCTGTGTAACTTGCTTAGCGGTTACCCCTGGCGCTCTGCTGCCACCCAAGCTGCGTTTTCCTCTGCTCTCACAGCCCTATCTCTTGCCCTCCCTCTCCCTCCTCTTCCCAGGCACATGGGTACACCCCTTCAACCAGAAACGCACTAGGGAGGAGAACTTCTATATGAACGAGACGACCGTGATGAAGGTGCCCATGATGTTCCAGTCGCGCGCCATCAAGTACCTTAATGACCCAGTGCTTCCCTGCCGGCTGGTACAGTTGGACTACACGCACAATGGGACTGTCTTCTTCGTCCTTCCAGACGAGGGGAAGATAGACACAGTCATCACCACGCTGAGCCGGGACACCATTCAGAGGTGGGGTGAGTCCCTGACCAGAAGGTAAGCCCTTGTCCTCCTTCCCCCAGACTCTGGGCTCATTGTTTTCCAGTCTGCTGGGTCCCCAAAGGCCATAAGATTCTCTACCTAGAGGTCACACTTATTTATTCATCTGTCAGTTGACACTGATATACTTAGGGGCATTCCACAAAGAGGTCCCCCTTCCCTGGAAGGTTAATAGGCACCCTCTGTACTATCACATTTTTGCATCATTTTCTTAAACTGAGTCCAACAACTGCCCAGCGCCCCACTTATCCATTTTATTATCTTGCTGACCTGAAACCAAGCACTGCTCAAGATTCCTGAGAGACCTCATAAAAAAATATAATTAAAATGGCCACTATATCCATCATGGGACCAACACAAAGCCTATGAATGGTTCTTAAGTCACTCACAGGAACTAACTTTTCTTCAATCAATCAGTAAATAAGCAAGAAAGTAATGACCTAAGTAGGTAATACAGGAGTCAGGAAGAAGAGAGTGAGGAGTGTGTGTGCTGATGGGCCGGTGATCAGGAGGAGAACCAGCCAGTGAATCTCAGGCCCAAGCAAGGGGCGGGTCGGAGTGCCCGCTCAGGAAGGGTTGGCTGAAAATGTGAGCGAGCAACGAATGAATGAACGAACCAATGAACCCATCTTGCCCCAGGCACCTCTGAGATAGAGGACAATCAAAATTATGGTCAAGCATGTGCTCAGCCCCGATTATCACCCTGGAGAAGGGAGCAGATGTTCTTGAGAACGTGATCCTCACTCTTGGGAGATCCTAGTTCTGTCTGTGCACGAGCAATCAGAATAACGCCAGCTGACGTGGGACCTGGTGGTGGGTAGGATGGTGCAGACTCAAAGGGCTGAGGGGACACAGGGGAGGGAGAGGGCGCTTGGATCTGGAGTAGCTCAGGAAGTCTCATGGAGCAGGTGCCATTTCATTCATTCGTTCATTCATTCGTTTACTATAAATGGAAGCGCCTGCTGTGTACCATGCACTAAGCTAAGCACAAGGCATAGAACGGTGATTAAGGCAGAACACAGACCTCAAAGACATGCCTTCCAGAGCAGAGAACAGACGCTGGTGGAATTAATGGTGGCTCATTGACGACAGTTCCGTCAGAGCGAGAGGAAGGAAGGAGGTGTAAATGGGTGAAATGCTGGGGGGGATGGAGGGATGCCTGACGGTGCCCCAGCGCTCTGGGGACGTGGCTGCAGAACCGATTGCTTTCGCTTTGAACTGTGCGTTAAGTCCGAGCGAAGTTCAGCCAGCGGAAGTAGCCCCGAGAGCATGCGCAGAAGAGGGAATGGCCCCAACCGAGGAGGCTGCGCCGGGGCGCCAGCAGAGGCGGCGCCGCAGCAGCAAAGAAGGAGATGAGCACTGCTTGGATGAACTTTGTAATCCAAGAATTTTGTGGGCAGAAAATCTAGAAAGAAGCTCTTCTACTCTATTATATATGTAGGTTTTGTGTTTTATCGTTTCGAGTTATTCTATTTTGAATTACACCCTCAGAGAGCAGCTCGATGCTGGGTGCTTCTGGGGAGGTTAATCCTGGTCCGTGAGTAGACGTGGGAGAGCCTGGAGCTTGGCCTCAGTCCTGCAGGGAAGGGCGGTGTGGTCAGCGCTGTGCGTCAGAGAGATCTCCTGTAGCTCTGGGGGACACAGAGGCGTTCTTAGACTCTTCACACCTACCCTTGAGTGTGTGCGCGTGTGTGCACACACATGCACGGGAGGCTGTGTTTAGGCGACGGAAGGGATCCATTTGTTTGCCCTTCCCCATGTCAACTGTCCCATCCCCACCTCACCCCCACCCCTGGAAGGGAACCTGTAATTCAGGTACAGGGCCACCAGGGGGTGACACTGCACCACGATTCAAACAAATTCTGGACCCTAGTCTGTAGAAAAGGAGGTGAAGGATAATCTTTCTTTTTGCACCAAAAATAATCTCTTTACTAAAATACTTTAACATTAACCAATAACACATGCCATTCTCTTCTAAGTTTTTAAAAATAAACATCCAAGGTAAAATTTTGCACCTTTAGTCCTCATATTTCACTGGGCATGAATTCTCTACGCCCTCCGAATGATGTCCCCTGGGGTCCCAGAGGACAGGCCCTACGGTTGCTCACCTCCACGCCGGAGTCACCCCTTCTCCCCCCTTCCAGTATCACCCCCACATCCACCCCCAGCTCTCCAATGTATCAGAGCTGGGTCTCCTATGCATCTTTCAGGGTCCAGCATACCCCACCTCCCAGGGAAGCCTCTGTGCCCCCTCACAGAGCGCTCGCCCTCTCAGCCTGCCATTCTGTCCCCTTGTTCTGTTGTCACTTACCAACCCGCTGTGCTGTGTCCTGCGGGCAGCTCTCCGAGGGTGAGGCGATGGGGCTTTGAGGCAACTAGTCCTGGTTTCTTCACAATTCTGCTGCTTCCCAGTGGTGTGACTGGGGAAATGCTCAGCTCGAGTTTCAGTCTCTGGAAATTCAAGATGTTGAATCTTCATAAGGTTGTGTGTGTGTGTGCGCGCTAGATTTAGATGAGATAAAAAAGGTGAAGAACGTCTGCCTGGTGCTTGGTGTCGGTGGTCTCCCTTCCTCTCAGTTGCCATTTCCCATCTAGAGGAGAAGTGACACGTCCCTCTCACCTTCAAGTCCTCCTCAGATCTTTGCAATGATATTTGCAAAGAAAAAGGCAAATGCACAAGGAATGTGGAAGAGGAGAATGTTGGAGCTCAATGCAGGGATCTAATTTAATCCATTCATCCCTGGAATAGTAACTCTTAATTCAGACTGGCAGGTTGCCAGCTCCAGGCTTCCCCCAGGGTGGCTGTTGCTCAGTGAAGAGAAGGTCTCGTGCCTCCCCTCCTCCTGCTGGAGATCCCGGGCCCTATGCTGACACCCCCCAGCTTCAGGGTTTCTGGCATCTTCTCTCCCTCTGGAGAGCAGGAAAAGGAAGAAATTTTTAAATGAAACTACTGCCTTGATAGGTAAAAACGTGCAGGTGCCCACCCCAGCCCCAGCCTGATTCCACCTACCTTTCTAGAAACCTGCTGTATCCAGTGGAACCTGCTGCAGGGCCCTGAGAGAGGCCCTTGTTGTGCTGTGCTGCCTTGCTGTATTGATGAGGACACGAGCACAGAGAGGGACAGGACTTGGCTAAAGCCACAGGGCATGGGTGGCAGAGCTGGGGCCAGGACCCCTGCTCCCAGCCGGGTGCTTCCTTGACTCCTCAGCGTCTGCCAGGGGGTGCTTGGGGGACCACAAGGACTCCTTTAGGGACCCTTGTCTTCAATGTCCAGTGGTCCAGCGTATCACAGGTGGAGTCAGCTCAAAGAAAGATCTGAGAAGAAAAGAGTTTGCAATTCAGAGGCCCAAAGAGGAAGCTGCCTGTGTGGTGGGGGGAGAGGTGATCCTGCGTCTTGTCCTGCCCCCTCCCCCTCCCCAAAGAGCATGTCCGGCTGGGAGGCAGGGTCTGGAGGGATCGCAGGGCGAATGAGGGTCGGGCTGGCCAGGCCCAGCCCCGGGAAGGTCTAACCCCATCTGCTTCCCCGCCGAGCAGACACCTGAACCTGTACATCCCGAAGGTCTCCATCTCCGGAGCCTGTGACCTCGGGGACATCCTGAGGGACTTGGGCATTGCAGACTTGCACAACAACAAGGCAGATTTCTCAGGCATCACCAGAGAGGCTAGTGTCTCCACCCCGCTGAAGGTAAGTGTCTCTAGAGCCCATTTTTCTCCCCAAATTCACAATACAAATAATAATAAGGAACATGGAGCCCATTCATGAGGAGGCCTCTAGGCCCCAGGCTGGGAGCCCCAGGGCTTGTCCCAGCCCCTAGTCCTACAACAGGCTCGGTGGAGGCTCAGAAGGAAATGTGACGTCCCTGAGGTCACACAGGGAGATGGTGACAAGGGAGGGCTGCAGTCTGGACGTCTGCCTGCTCTACCAGGCCACTCCGAGGGGGCATTGTGAACAACACAGTCGTCGTGGCTGCACTGTGAGCGGCCCCCGACAAAAAGGAACCAGGAAGGGGGGACATGTCTACATGAGGTCACAGGAGCCTTCCGCCATTACGTTCATTGTCCTCGTCTTCACTTCGTGGTCTGGGATTCAGTCACGCATTCAGAAAACATCTATTGAACATCTACTGTGGGCCCCACACTGTGCTAGGCACTGGGTCTGCCTCCACTGAGCACACGTGGCCCTGCCCGCACAGGACCTTACAGGTGACAAAACAGGGAGGACAGGAGGAGGCTGTAGTGGCAGCCCCCTCCCTCAAGCACAGGCTCTGACCCCCGTGCTCCCTGGCACACGGATCGTGCTGGATAAGATGCGCGGTGTGTGGGGACTGAGTCCAGCTACCTCCGTGTCAGGTGGGGGTTATCCCAGTTTCTCGGAGGAGGAATCTCTGGCTCGGGAGGGTAATAACTCACAGAGCTAGGACTTAGTCTGACATCTGACCTAGGCTCTGTTTGACTCAAAACCTCAGATTCCTGAGACACCGCAGGGGTTCCTATCCCAGCTTCTGCCCAGCCACGTGCCTATTTCCAGAGCCGCTCAGAGCCTGCAGTTCCTTGCTGTGCAGTGAATGCGAGTCCCCGGCCCATAGGGTGTGTTATTTAATTAGCCAGTTCTGATCCACCCGAGACTTGATACAAGCTACTCAAGCGCTTTGCTGCTTTCCTTCTAATTGTGATCACAAGAACCGTTTCAGCAGTCAGAGATGGCCCTTTTCCACACAGAGCAGGCGCGGGCACTTTGCATAACCTGAACCCTGGCGTTTACCTAGCAGAGTGGAAAGGTCTCCCTGTGCCCGCCCAGGGCCCGGTCAGGAGCGCCCACACGGACGCTGAAGTCCAGCTCGGGCCGCCAGACCCCCGACCTCCACGGAGAGGGCTCCACCCGCGGGCTTTCGGGGAGGCAGTCCAGCAGCCCGCGTTCTGGAGGCGGACAGGCCTCGGCTCCAGTCCTGGGGCCGCCACTTAGACGAGGAGCCAGCAGGTGACCTTCTCTGAGCCTCCGCTTCGCCGTCCCGTCCCTAAAACCGAGGGTGGGAGGAGCCCGGGCGAGGCGGCGAGGAAGGCTCCCAACGCAGAGCGGACGCTCCGCCACCGCCTCCCGTCCCCACCCAACAGGTGCTGCATCAGTCCAGGCTGCAGCTGGACGAGAAGGGCGCGAGGGCAAACGCCCCCGCCGCGATCACCGCCCACGCGGTGTCCGAGCCCCTCACCGTCCGCTTCGACCGGCCCTTCCTCCTCCTGGTCTTCGACCACTTCACGTGGAGCAGCCTTTTCCTCGTCAAGGTTGTGAATCCCACCTAAGGCTGCGCCCCCAGGAGCCGCAGAGCCGTCTGACTTTGGACACGGGGGACCCCACAGAAATGCTCTGGGGAGGGGGAGGTTCCCCCAGTCTGCCCCAGGTCCTCTTCCTGTAAGAAGTAGCTGTCATTGAGACTGATGACAGGGTGTTGAAGGAGAAGGGTGGGGCAGTTGACAAAATTTGAATAATATCAGTATAATCTAGTACCAATCTGATTTCCTGGTTTTGATCCTTGTGCTTATGGAATATGTGGAAGCTAGATGAAGGGTATATGGAAACTATTACTTTTGTAAGTTTGAAATTATTTCTAGACAATAAGTTTAAAAAGAAGAAATCATGCAAGCCAAAACACAATGGGAAAATGTCCTTAAGGTGCTGGCGGGGAAACGTCATATTATCATTCAAAAAGCAAAAAAAAAAAAGAAAAAAAATCCTACAAAAATGAAAGCAAAATAAAGACTTTTTTCAGACAAACAAAGGTGAGAAAGTTTATCACCTTCTCTAAAGAA
The DNA here is from genome assembly GCF_057802395.1 of Ceratotherium simum simum. Taxonomy (NCBI): domain Eukaryota; kingdom Metazoa; phylum Chordata; class Mammalia; order Perissodactyla; family Rhinocerotidae; genus Ceratotherium; species Ceratotherium simum. Next base: position 11,731,932 of record NC_141923.1, on the reverse strand, counting down.
ATTTGTAAAGTAGTTCTTTAGGCAGAAACAAGATGATTCTAGATGGAAACTTGGACCCCCACGAAAGAATGAAGAGCACTGGAAAGGACAAATATGTGGATAAGTATATAATATTTTTTAAATATCTTGAAAATATAATTAACTGTTTAAATCAAAAATAATTTGCAACTTATTGCTTCTCAACTCCAAATCCTCCCTTCGTTGCTGCTCTGCAAAGTGGACCTTTTAAATACCTTTACTTTACCACCTGGGCATGGTGTTAAGATTTGTCAGTAGAGGGCGCTAGAGAGACATTTCAGGAGGAAGAGGCCTGACCCTCCTGGTTCAGAACGAAAAGCATTAAATGAAATGAAGAAGAACCAGATGGATAGAAGAATGGATAGATAGATGACAGATGATGATGATGATAGATAGATTGGGCATATATCTTGAGAAATAAGAATTGAAAGATACTTCCTTAAATATACATATTCATACCTCTCTAATATACACGTACACACACAAATATATATATACATATATCTACCTGAATCCTAAAGCCAGCATCTTAATGAGAAAACACTAAAGCAGTCCCACTAAGGTCAAGAGTAAGACGAGGCTGCTCGTTACATCCACTACCATGTCACATGGTCCCGGGAGTATTAGACACGCAATTAGAGTAGCAGACCCGTAGAATTGGACAAAATGAAGTACAACTCTATTTGCAGACAACATGTAATATACCTGCATAACTATAGCAAATCAATCATAAACAGTAAAAGAATTCAGCAAGATATAAAGATACAGAATTAACATGCAAAAACAATAGCCTTCATATACACAAATAACAGCCACTTAAAACATATAATGGTAGAGAAAACCCAATGGCAACCAAAAAAGATACAACATAGAAATAAACAGGAAATGTGTCAAATCTGTATTTAGAAAATCATAAAATACTCCTTAAAGAAGAAAATTAGACTTGAACAAATGGAAAGATATTCCTCCTTGAGTAAGATGCCTCAATATAATCTAGATATCAGTTTTTCCTAAGTTAATTTAACAATTTAGTGGTATCCCAATAAAAATACTAACAGTTTTTTCTTCTAGAGATAGACAAGATGATACCAAAGTTCATATAGAAAAATACACATGAATAGCCAGGAAAGCATTGAAAAGGAAAAAATATCACGGGCAGAGGGGGAGGATAGGGGACTAGCCCTACCAAATATTAAAGCATACCACACAGGTTCTTTAATTAAATCTGTAGGACTGGTACATGAATAGATAGGCAGATTGATGAAATAGGTTAGAAAGTCTGGAAATAGACTCAAGTACAAATGAAAACTTAATATTTGATAAAGGACTTTTAAATAAATGGTATTGGGACAACTTGATAGCCATTTAGGAAAAAAAGGATGAAATTAGATCCATTCCTCACACCATATACAAAAATAAACTAAGACTCAGAGATCTAAATGAGAAAAAAACAAAAGAAACTACAAGTCTAGAAGAAAACGTGGGTAAATTCCTCTATAACTCAGGTGTAGGAAAAGGTTTTCTAACTACGACTCAGAGTCCAGAGGAAATTGAAGAAGGGATTGACAAATTTGACTACACACAAAAAATTTTTTTTAATTGCATGGTCAAAAATTCATAAGCAATGTCAAAAGAAATGAAAACTTGAGAGAAATATATGCAAGCTATGTCACTGATAAAGAGATAATATCCCTAATATACGGTGCTTAAACATATGAAAATATGCTCGACTTCACCTATAATAAAAAAAGCAAATTAAAACTACACTGAGATATCATTTCTTATCCATCACATTGGCAAAAATTTGAAAGCTTCACAATACATTCTATTGGTTGTGTGGAAACAGTCGTTCTCATACACTGCTAGTGGGAACGCAAAAAGTCCGCTGTGGAAGGGAATTTGGTAATATAAAATGTATTCATATCCTAAGACTGATGTGACAAATTATCACACACAAGGTGGCTTAAAACACAAATAAGTTCTTTCCCAGTTTGGGAGGCAGAAGTCTGAGATGAGTATGTGAGCAGGATTCGTTCCTTCCAGATGCTCTGAGAGGGAATCCCTCCACGCTCTCTCCCAGCTTCTGGTGGCGGCCGGCGGTGCTTGGCGTTCCATGGCTTGTAGACCTGTGCTCCTATCTCAGCTTCCGTCCTCACACAGCCTCGTCTTCTTCTCTCTCTCTGTGTCTCAAATCTCCGTCTGCCTTTCTCTTATAGTCACCTGCCATGGAGTTAGGGCCCACCCTAAATCCAGGACGATCTCCTCTTGAGATCTTTATCTTAATTACATCTGCAAAGACCCCTTTTCTAAATAAGGTCACATCCATAGGCACTGGGAGTTAGGACTTGGACATATCTTTTTGGGGGACACTATTCAATCAAATACATACAACAAAAATACAGATATATTCATTTTTGATCCAGAAGTCCCACTTCTAGAAATTTAGCCTAAAGACACACCTCCAACATTTTTTTAAAAATAATCTGCCTAAGGTTACTAATTGGAACATTATTTATAATTGCACAATATTGGAAATTACTTAAATACTCAAACACAGGCCAATGGTTGATTAAACAATAGGGTACTATGAAGATGTAACGAAAAAATGAGGAAGACCCCTATGAACTGAGTTTGTTCAGGAAGAAAAAGAAATAAAAAAGCATGCACAAATATGCTTGTCCTTGAAAAAAGAAATACGAGAAGGATAAACTGGAAACTAAGTGGTCATCTGCAAGGAATGGGGGAGGGGGACGGGATGGAAGGGGTGGGAGGGAATGGGCTTCTCTTCTTGTACCTTTTCACATGGCTTAGGCTTTGGGATAATGTTAATGTTCCATATATTCAAAAATAAAACTAAATGACCAAGGTGAGGAAAGCTCTGAAACCAAATGAAAAACAAGTGAATTCAAACATATTCCAAATAGATAACACAACCATGCTGAAGGGGAAAAAGAGAATTAATCCAAGGAATTTTGAACACAGTGCTTGGCCAATATACCCTCAGTTTGAAACATAAAAGACTGCAAACAAATCTTGCAGACTTGTTTCCAGGTTCGTTTTTCATGGTGGAATGGGTACAGCAAATGTGACGTTATTTATATGTTTTGTAGGATTGATCAAGAAGAGAGATGCAGATATGGAACAGGGGAGGCAAGGAAGAATCCCTTGGGGTAGGATGTGAATTGGAGGTGTAAACACACGGTTTCTCGTACATTTCTAATATATTTGTATACCTGGGACAGTTTGAACATCCAAATACACAAATACATACATATATATACATAGACATAAGAAGAACAGTAATGGATTAAAATGCATTGAATAAAATTAAGAGTCATGAATCCATACTGATAATGCTGATAAATAAATATGAAAGGAATGACGGATTTAGATCATCATAGTAAAAATCGATTCAGGCAAGAAGATTCAATGGACACTTAATGTGGGAGTGTGGAGAATTTGATGAGAAACAGGATATTTGGATTTGTTTCAAAGTATCTCCTCACCAGTTACTTATTACAAAAGAAGTGGTAGCTATAAGTTGGAGAAACGGACATCACCTTAACGAAGTCATTAAAATTAACATCACCATGGTGAACGTGATGTAATCTATGCAGAAATAGAAGTATAATGATGTACACCTGAAATATATACAATGTTGTAAACCAATGTTACCACAATAAAAATAAATAAATAAAATAAAATAAAATAAATAAAAATAAATTAACATCACCAACTAGGGACAAATGAATGTCAGGTGTCTCTGGATGTGATGCTCTGGGAAGGACCCAGCATCATTTCTATGATATCCCTGCCAAAAATCTACAATCTGTCCCAGGCTAACGATGGGATACATCAGATCAGCCCAAATCTAGAGAGCCTAGAAAATAGGCCTGAACTTGTCAAAATGTCAACATAATGAAAGACAAAAGCAGGGCCGCAGAACATTCCCAGATTCAAGGAGACTAGGGAGACAGGGCACCAAGTGCAGTGGAAGGCCCTGGACGGGATCCCATCCCGAAGATCAAAATGCCACAAAGAACAGTGCGGGGCCAGCTGGTGAAACCGGACTATGATTGTAGCTTCAGGTATGGTAACAATATCAAATTTCTTGGATTTGATAATTTGATACTATTTACATAAGAGAACATTCTTGTTCTCGGGAATATCTAAGCATTTCAAGTGGTTCAGAATAAGACAATGGGGGGCAGATATAGATCTATAAAGAGGAGAGAATTGTAAAACATACGTGGGAAATGTTTAAAATTAGTGATTTTGGGTAAAGGGTTATAGGAGTCTTTGCAACTATTCTTGCAATTTTACTTTAAGTTTGAAATTATTTAAAAATAAAATTTTTAAAGTTAAGAACTGAAATACATAAATAATGACCAGCAGGTCTAAAGAAAAATAGGCAAAGGACATAACCAGACTGTTATATAGGTGCGTGCACGCATACATGGTGTGTGTGTTTGCGTGTGTGCGTGTATGCACACGTGCTCACCAGTGGTGGTGGGGAGGGCCCAGATGCCCAGTGAACCGCCTGGAACAGTGTCCTAGTTTCAGGCAGTCTGGTTCCTGACTGACCAGAAGGCTCCTTCCCCCCCACCCGGGGTCCAGGACTGTATCCCTGTGTCCCTGGACCTGAAGCCACGTGGCTGGATGGGGAATTTCCAACCAGCCTTGGGAAGGAGCTTGTAAGATCCTGAGTCTGTGTTTCTGCTAGGTGAGCTCCCTCAAGATCTGTGGGTAACTAAGCAACCATTCGCTCCCATCCTTACCCCCACCCTCACACTTGGAGGTAGCACTTTGAATCCTGGGCAGTCAACCAGACCATCCCTCTGCCTCAGGCTGGGCCATAAATCGTGCTGACAGCAGCCCCCATTCCCCATTAGGGCAGGGACAGAGTGTCACAGACATCTTGTTTACTCTTTGAACAACCTGCCCGTGACATCAGTACTGTTGTCTCCATTTTACATTTTACTGTCTCGGAGACACAGAGAGGTTAAGGGACTTGCCCGAGTTTGCACAGCTGGTAAGATCCTGGGCTTGACTCCAGTCTGACTCCCACTCCTGTTCTTGCTGATGCAAGCAAAATTCTATTCCTGAGGAGTTATTCCGGGAGGGGAGCTCAGCCTTAGTCCAAGCTGGGCCCTGAGCTGGGGTTTAGCCAGGACGGTGGGGCAGGCCCACCTCCCGCTGGTTGGCGAGTGCTGATCTGGGGAAAGAGGCATGAGTGAAGGAGTGTGAAGGAGCCTGGGCTACCAGCGTCTGTCTGCCCTCCTGGCACAGGAGAGAAGGGCGCGGGCACGTGCAGTGGGAGCTGCTCTCCGGGGCCCCGGGTGGAGAAGGGGGTTGAGGCTCAGGTGACAAGGGGCACAGAGTGGGGAAAGGCGCCCCACCCTAGCTGGACCTCAGGGTAGCAGCATCACTGAGGGCCTCCAGAGACCCCGCTCTGCCTGGCACCTGGGGACGGGCCGCTTTGGGAGCGCCCGGAGAGGGCACCTTCGGCATCCTCGTTCCTGTGGTGGCCCAGCTGCTGTGGTGTGTGGGTCCCCACCCACAGGAGACCTCACTGAAGGCAGATGGAGTGGTGAGCAGGAGAGGAGCCGCAGGGCAGACATCAGAGCACAAAGGACTGTTCACAGACCCACGTGACACATCGCAGGGGAGAGACCTGGCTGGGACAGGAGCTGCAGCACCAGCACGTGGAGGCTGGGCTGGTGAATGCAGGTTGTCACTGTCCACGGCTGCAGAGACCTCGGGGGAAGGACATATTCCAGCCCCCAGCTGATCCCTCTCCCCTCTCCAACCATACCCTGATCCCTAGTCAAGAAGCTTTTTTTTTTTCATTTATAACCTAAAACCCATTATTTTGGGCTCAGAAAATAAACAATAGGGCTTCCAGAATCAAATTTCTGAAGCCCACCTGCTCCAAAACCTTCAATGTCTCCCTACTGCCCCCTACCCCCAGATCACCACACCCCAAGAGGAGAAGGGTCCTTCTCCCTCTCCTTGCCTCCATCCTGGATCCTGCCTCTGTTCCAGGTCCAGTTCAAGTCCTGCCCCTGCACAGGGTCATCCCGAGCAGCCTGAGTCCCTCCCAGATAGAAGGACGGTTTTCTTAGCTAAAATCCGGTGTCATCGTGGGTGGTCGTGCTGGTGAAGTGAGGAGCTTAGGAGACACAGCACTGCCGCGGGAGCCAGACCTGGTTCAAATCCAGGGCTCTGTGCTCTTGAACAAGTTGCCTGACCTCTCTGAGCATCTGTTCCTTCACGCACTCTAAGGAGAACTTACCGTTTCCCTCCTATTGGAAGGTTCTTTCGACTTCACCAGAGAAGAAGGCCGCCTGGAGGAAAGCTCGCTGTTTGGCCTGCAGGGCTCGGCTGACCGCAGCTGCCAACCAGTCAAGCTCCTCAACCCAGAAGTTACACGCCTCGCTGACCGCTGTCCTGAGTACGGCTTCTCAGGGCCACCGCAGGGACTTGCCTGGGCCATCGGCTTTGCAGCACTGGGGACAGAGCGGATCAGTCTGCAATCTTGTCAGGGTCCCTGCGCCGGGCGAGGCAGCGCGGAGCACAGTCTGGGGCAGAAGGAGGGGATCAAAGGCCAACGGGGAAGTGGGCGAGAGAGAGGCTCCCAGCAACAGCGAGACATTGGCGCAGGCGTGTGCGTGTTGCAAGGACTCAGGAAGCCTTTCTTTCCCACCTCCATGCTAACACCCCTGCCCAAGCTTTCCTCTTGCTCGGACCCACGCAGAGCAAACTACCTGGTTCTCGCTGTTCCCTGAAGCCTGATGATGCCAATAACCCGCCCTGGTGGTTTTCAGATATTTAGCCCCTTCGGTGCCAGGACATATTGCTTTAGAGGCCCCTTGATCTCGCCCTGCGTGGTGGCTTTCGGAAGCCTGTGCTTCCGGCCTGAGGGGAGTTCCAGGAAGGATTGTCCCGTGTCCTCTGAGTTCACTGCCGTGCCCAGAGCCCTTCCTATCAGATCTTTCCCAATCTGTCTCTGCAGAGGCACGTGGTGAGCTGAAATCGAGTGCAAACTGGAAGTCAGATGGCTTGGCTCTATTCTGGCTCCAATGCTGGCAGGAAAGCCCTTAATGGGCGTGGACCTGCTTTGCCTCCTCTGTAAAGCCTGGATCCGGGGTCCGTGTCTCCTCTGAGGTTCATTCCAGCTCTAAAATCGTACAACAAATACCATCCATCAGTGCTTCCTACCAGGTACCAAGCCTTTACCTCACTGAATCCTCACAACCATACCAATAGCTAAGCCTTGAGAGCCCCATTTTACAGATCAGGAAACTGAGGCAAAGAAGGTTAGGGAGTTTGTTCAGGGTCACACAGCTGTGCAAGAGCTCAGCTACAGTGGCGGGCATTGAGTGACCTGCTGGGAGCCTGCAGGACTCGTGTCCTCACTGACGGCCGAGAGCTTCTGAGCCACTCTTCCTGGGGCTCATGGCCCTAGAAGCAACGTTGTCCGTCTCCTTCCTGGTTCTGGGGTGCTGCTGAGCTATTCACAGGCCAGAGGTGTGGTTCTGGCCTCCCACAGAGGGGAAAAGCCAAGCTCAGAGAGGTTAAGTTACATTCCCAAGGTCCCGCAGCTGGGATTCTGGGGTGGAGATATTGGGACTCAAGCCCAGGGGTGCCAGACGCAACGTTCACACTCACGGTTCCTCCCAGACATCTGGAGAAGCTGACACCCCCCAGCCTGCAGGACCAGCCCCTGCTCCCCCAGTGCAGTGCTGCTGTCTGAGCACAGCCTTGCCCACCTGCACCCCTTGCCTTGACCTCCTCGGGCAGTGCTTCTCCACAGAGCAGATACTGCCCCAAAGGAACACTCTGGAAACTTGTTGGAGCACTTTTGCTTTTCACGAAGATTTGAGGGAGCACTATTGCATTTCGTGAGTGAGGGCCAGAGACGCCCAGACATACAGGGAGACTCAGGACCGTCCACCACAATTAAGTGACTCAGGTCCCACGTGACTCACATGTCCTCCTGCAAGTCCATATGGGTGAAAACCCCGTTCATAAATTATCTGGGCCTAGACCCTCCCAGTCCCATGGTGTTTTATTTCATATAAAAACACCATTGCCCCCCAAGGGTTTAATCCCCACTGAATTTTCTATGAGGACAACTGCCATGTAAATCAGAGGGAGATTTGTATTTTGCTGTTTTGGAACTTCACCAGGCATGATCCACCACTGCAGAAAATCATACGGCTGTAGTGACTCTGGCCATAGTACCGAACGGCTGACACAGCGCGGGTGCGGGGCACAGAGATTCTCAGGCTGGTCCTACATCTGAAGGCGATGCTGCGCCTTCTAACAGGCCAGGGCATTTATACACTGAAAGAAACATTATTTTCTTATAATTTACTTTTATTTCCCCTCCATACTATAGTTAGAGCATTATTTCGTTTTTTACAAAATTTTGTGGGTGGGTTATAGTCAATATAAATTTCACTTCAGGGCAGTAAGGGGCACATAAAATATTTACATTATTAAAAAGACTCTAATAGGTCTGAGAATTTTTGTGTTAAAGGGCCTCCACCCGCCTTGACTTTGGGTCCTGGAGGATTCAGTCTCATGGGTCCATCGCCATCGTGAAGTAGTAAGTTGACCTTGAAATAGGCTTTGTGTCACTGGTCGCAATTCACCTGTCTGCCTCTCCCACTGACTGAAAGGCCCTTGGGTGTTGGGGGGGGTGGGGCTTAATCATCTCTGCCCGCCCGCCCCCCCCCCATGATGCCCAGCCCTAGGTTGGGGACTCAGGAGGCCCCCGTGGGATCCGCCATCGCCTTCCTTCCCCCGAGGTGCTCAGCGCCTGGAGCGGCTCCTCCCATGAGGAGCTGGTTCTGACTGGGGCAACTCCTTGAGTGGAGGGACAGATGCTGTCCTGGTGGATTTCCGTCATCTTCGGGGTTGGAGGAGCTGCTGGGGGATGCGGGAAGCCTCTCTCTCTGTCTTTGCTCTTCCAGAAACGCCACCATCTCCAATCAGAGTGTTAATCAGTAACAGTCCCACCCAGGAGCATACTTTGGAATAGCAAATATTTACCGCAGGCTTTCAGCTGCAAACCCTAACCTCTGTCTCTGCTCTGAATGAAGGACCTTCCCAGGCACCAGGGGGCCGCTCACTGGTAAGAGCCGGTGGGTTAAAGGAGACCTTCAAAGTGTCTAACAGCGAGGGATGGGGAGAGATGTTCTCTTCGTCTGTGGGTGGGTTCCAAGGTGCAGGGTGGGTGTCTGGGTTGCGCTGGGCCCTCACTCCTGGGTGCGAGGGGACAGGGGTGGGGTGAGAGGTGGGTTATAGACACAGGGGGCTTCCTCTGCAGGGAAGAGGCTCTTAAGGCTTGAGATTTCATGCCCACCACACTCACTGTGCAAGCCACACTCAAGTCCCCGGCTTTCTTCCCAGGGACCCACCTGCCCAGGAGAGCCCGCTGTCCCTCCCAGGGCTGGGGTGTGGGGTCTGCTCCAGGTACCTCCAGGGCTGAGAAATGGCAGGCGAGTGGTTGATATCTTACCGCTCGGGTTCCATTTAGGATGATGCACGCTTGATGGCACCTAGTGTTTGAGGGGGTGCCCCCTGCCTATATCCTGTTCCATCAGTGGATGAACAGAGACCTCAGGGGACACGGGACCGTCCAGTAGGCAGCGTGCAGTGGCGCCCGCGTATTCCTGGGCTGCACGCTGCACTGAAGGAGGAGCCTCAGGTGAGACTCAGCAATCGGAAGGGGTGACATCTATGGTGGGCCGGGATCATTTCCTGATGACTCTCACAGAGAGAAGCGACTCTGAATTCGGGAGTAGCCTGTGTAGGATTAAATTATTAATTTACAAAGTAGTGCTAAATACTGTAAGGTAGTGAAGGCATGAACCTGGGCTCGTTGGTACACTGCAGGACGAGCTCACCCAGCATTTACAGCACTGAGTGACCGAGTGCACCTGGGCTTGCCATTCCGAATCAGACAGGATCCCTGAACACTGACGTTTAGGAAACTGAGGAAGGTAGTGCTGCTCGGGCTGTGGGGGAGTGAGGCCCTGAATTCTAAGGTGCTGTTTAACATAATCAAGGAGCAATGCACTGAGTCCCAGGACTGAGTGTCGTTTCGTACGAGGCACAGACGAGGACCCAGCCCCCGGCATCAGGGAGCAGAGGCCTGGAACTTCACTCTGTCACCTTTTGCTCCAGGTGGCCTGGTTCAGAATGAGGGTCTCTGCCGATGGGAACTGCATCCTCTCCCCTCCCCACTGTACCGGCTGGTCCCAGGAGAGAGTGAGGGTGCATGTTGGTGACCTGCCCAGCCGCTTCTGGGACACAGGTCAGGAGCTGGCCGCTGAACACAAGGAACTGAGTGTGCAGACAGCCCCGGGCACAGCCCAGCCCACAGGTCTTCATTCAGAGGGAAAACGTGCAGGTGCTGAGGAGCAGGCTGTGCCGGGGATGCGAGGGAGCCGGGAGAAGTGGTGGGGCGGGCGCAGCTAGTGGTGAGGAGCATGGGGTTTGGAGACCCACTACCGGCGATGGAAGGCTGGCTCCACTGGGATGTGTGACCTGGGGCGGCGGGAGCGAGGACGCACTTCACAGGTGGCTGTGAGGAGTAGATGAGACCGTCCAGGTGGAGCCGAGCCCAGGCGTCGGGCAGGATGAACTGGCTGGTCGTCTGCCTCTATGGGGGCAGCTCCAGGTCTAGTGAAGGAAGGGGCCTGCAACGGGCCCCGGGGCGGGGTGGGTGCTGCAGGAGAGGGGCAGGGGGGACTTCCATCAGCACAGCAGGCCACCTCAGCACTGTCCCTTTTCCTCGCTCTGATGGCCACCCAGACCCCCCAAATTCCCAGCCAAACACGTGCCCAGACCCAGCCCCCACAGCCCGGCGTGGACGGGCTGCTGTCCGGCCCGATGATCAAGAGCGATGAATGAAGCAGATCAACGAAAGGTCTGTGAGGACCTCCGGACTCCAGCCCTGCTCTGACCCGCCCCCAGTCAGGGCAGGCCCAGGACGCACGCTCTTTAATCCCCTCCCCTTCTGGGAGTCAGTGGAATGAGTGGAGAAGTTGGGGAGACCAGGAGCCGCCCGAGGGTCTGGCGGGGTTGGGAACCGGGGGAGGTGTGGCTCTGTGAATTAATGCGCCTCCTCCTCGGGGAACAAAGGCCTCCCCTCCTCGCTCCGGGTCTCCCTGAGGCAGGGCTCGGCTGCATGAGCCCGGAGACAGGCCCCGGCCCCCCAGGGAGGAAGCGGGGTCACTGGCGGAATTGTACCAGGACACAGCGGGGAGGCATCGCGTCAGGCACTAAACACCACCTCTGCCCTCTTTCCTCCCGAGGAGTCTCGCCGCTGAAGGGAAGCGCCCCGTGGCCTCGGCGGCTGCCCACATGAAGGCCGTGCTGAGCCTCCTGCTCCCCTGCCTCCTGGCCCCGCTGTGGCTGGTGTCCGGCTCGGCCACTTGGCCCCCGTCGCCAGAGGCCCAGACAGGGCTGGAGACTCCGCAGACCCCCACCACCCAGAACCAGACCAGCGAGGGTATGCGGGCTCCGGAGGAGGAGGAGGAGGAGGAGGAGGAGGATGTGCTGGTGGTGGAGGTGGGGAAGGAGGAGGAGCAGGAGGAGGACGAGAAGGAGGAGCCCTGGCTGACGGCCAGCAGGCAGCAGCTCTCTGAGACCACCTCCAACTTCGGGTTCAGCCTGCTGCGCAAGATCTCCATGAGGCATGACAGCAACGTGGTCTTCTCCCCGCTCGGCCTGTCCTTGACTGTGGCAGCCTTGATGCTGGCGGCCAGAGGGCAGACCAAAGCCCAGCTGGAGAGTGGGCTCCACCTGCAGGTCCCCAACCAGACCAGCCCCCTGCGTGTGCCTGCCCTCTTGAAGCAGCTCAGAGAGAGCCTCTCCAGCAACCAGGAGCTGGGCCTCACCCAGGGGAGCTTTGCCTTCATCCACAAGGATTTTGATGTCAAAGAGACCTTCCTCAATTTTTCCAAGAGGTATTTCGGTACAGAGTGTGTGACTATGAATTTCCGCAATGCCTCACAGGCCACAGGGCTCATGAATCATTACATTAACAAGGAGACTCAGGGGAAGATCCCCAAACTCTTCAATGAGATTCATCCTGACACCAAATTAATTCTTGTGGATTACATCTTGCTCAAAGGTACCTCGATAATGTTCTGCTTTCCCAAAGCCACGGTCTCTGCGTCTGTCTCTTCCATTCCTCTGTTTGGCCCGTGTATGCTTAATGCCAGATGCTTTTCTGTGAGCCTGTTTTCAGGTTCCACAAACAGACTGAAACATGTAGGATGTTCCAGGCACAGCACTAGACGAAGTTTTCATTCAGCACTGGTGACCCCATGTGCTGGTAGTCATTACAGTATTCCAAGCACCTCCACCCAGCTCCCCTCTGACATTCTGACACAGCGAATCTTCTAGGTCATTAAAAAAAAAAAAAAGGCCTACCTTCTGAGAGATTTAGGGGTACATCTTTGCTCCTTCACTCTCTACGTTTGTGACCTGGGGCAAGTGACAGTGTCTTGTCCTCAGATTCTTAATATAGAAAATGGGGATACTCCCTCCTACCGTACATATGAAAGTGAGGCATAGAGAGGTTAGCTTGATCAAGATCACATGATAAAGGGCAGAGGCCAGACTCAAAGGAGGAGCTCCTGACACCCTCATCCCAGGTTCTTTCCATCTGCCTGGCTAATGGAGCACTGGACTTGTGTGGCCACCACTGTAACAGAAAGGTGACACTAGGCCACTTGTAAAGTCCAGGAGGAGGACGTGCTTCCAGTCAGTCAGGCCACACACCCAGGGCAGACGTCTGTGTAGAGTCCTACGCCCACATGCTGGTGGCCGCCTGTGGATCATGTGGTATTTGTCAGCAAGGGACCCATCCCTTCCCTCAGAACCACCCTACGCAGCGAGCCGTCCTTACTTCTGCCACAGTGGACTGTTTGCACATGGGGGAGCCCTAGACAGAGTGGCGGTCAAACAGGGGAGGGAGAGGCCCAAAGTCTTCTCTTGGCTGGAGCTAACCACCAGGGAGCGAGTGCAGAAGGCCCTGGGTCCTTAGATCATGGGCTGGAATCAGCACATCTGTTCGGGTCCAGAACAACGAGGGAGCCAGGGATCCTTGGGAGACTCCTCTTTGCTTTTGTGTGTGAGTCCAACAGGGCCTGCAGGTGGATGGAGTTTTACCAGCTGGGAAAGAGGCCTGGGAAAGGCTAATCTTTGGGGGATTAATTTTGCTTGCCCGAGCCGTGGTCAAAACCAACGTGATAGGGGAATGCCTTTCCTAGTGGGACAGGAAGGGGGATGGAACCCTGGCGCTCGATTATTTTAGCAGGAATGATGCTTTCGAGGAGGGCGGTTTCCACAACGAGTTCTTTTCTCACCCATTCAGGGAAGTGGCTGACCCCTTTTGACCCTCTCCTTACTGAGAGGGACACTTTCCACCTGGACAAGTACAAGGCGGTGAAGGTGCCCATGATGTACAAGGTGGGCATGTTTGCCTCCACCTTTGATAAGAATTTTCATTGCCACGTCCTCAAACTGCCCTACCGAGGGAACGCCACCATGCTGGTGGTCCTCATGGAGAAAATAGGTGACCACCTCACCCTGGAAGACTATCTGACTGCAGACCTGGTGGACACGTGGCTCAGAAACATGAAAACCAGGTACGGCTTTTCCCCTCGCCCGACCCAAGCTCAGCCTTCTCGTCCTAATGAGCACTTATGCCCGTCTAATTGCGTGGTTCTAATGCCTGTCTAATTGTGTGGTCTTAATGCCCATCTCCCTCATGAGCTGTGGGCTCCCCGAGGGCAGGGGCTGCATCTGTCTTGTTTCCCACTCTTTCCCAGCATCTATCACAGCGCCTGGCTCGTTCTTTCAGTCAGCCAGCATTTAATAATGTTCTCCCACGTGCCAGGCACTGTGATAATACACAGTGCTTATATCGTGTAAGCTTATATCACGGGGCTTACATTCTCGAGAAGGGAGACAAACAAGTCACAGGGCAGGGAAGGGACAGACAGTGCCAGCAGGGCGCAGGTGGATGCCAGGGAAGGCCTCACTGAGAAGGTAGCAGTAAGCAAACACCAGAAGAAGGAGGATGACTGTGTGGCTGTCTTGGGGGGAGAGGAGAGTTACAGGCACAAGTGTGAAGGTTTTGGGATGGGAGTGTGCTTGCTGGGCTGGAGGAACAGGAAGGAGGCCGGTGAGTCTGCAGTGGTTGGAGATGAGGTCACGGAGGAACCAGCAGCCCAGGCATCTAGGACCATATGTCTCAGGCCCCGGAAAAGACTTGGGCTTTTCCTGAGAGAGATGAGAAGGCACAGGAGCCAGGCAGAGGAGCACACAGTCTGACCTGTGTTTTAAAGGGCCGCACAAGCCCCTGAGCTTGGAAAAGATGCTAGGGGGACGAGGGAGGAAGCAAGGAGACCAGTCAGGTGGTCACTGTGACCATCCAGACCAGGGTGCTGCCGCTCGGGCGGTGTGGTGGAGTGGAGGTGATGAGGAGCAGTTGCCCTGGATCTATTAGGAAGCTAGAGGGGGCAGGCTTGGCTAGTGGACTGGATGTGGGGGAGAGAGAGAAAGAGGGGAGGCAAAGATGATCGCAAAGTTTTTGGCCTTAACAACTTGCCATTTACCAAAATGGGGAGACTGTGGGAGGAACAGGTCTGGGGGCAAGTTCAAAAGTTCAGTCTGAAACATTTGGCTCAGAAATACCTATTAGGGGGCCTGCCGGTGGCACAAGTGATTAAGTGCACGTGCTCCGCTGCAGTGGCCCGAGGTTTGCCGGTTTGGATCCCGGGCGCGCACCAATGCACCTCTTGGCAAGCCATGCTGTGGCGGCGTCCCATATGAAGTGGAGGAAGATGGGCACAGATGTTAGCCCAGGGCCAGTCTTCCTCAGCAAAAAAAAAAAAAAATACCTCTTGGACATCCAGGGGGAGATGTCAGGAAGGCAGCTGGATCTGGAGGTGAAGTCCACGCTGTAGACATAAATTTAGGAGTCAGCAGCATATAGACAGCCAGCCCTGGTGGTCTAGGGGTTAACATTTGGGGCTGTCGCCGCTATGGCCTGGGTTCGTTTCCCGGTCAAGAACCACACCACCTGTCTGTCGGTTGTCACACTGTGGCAGCTGCGAGCTGCTGTGATGCTGAAAGCTATGCCACTGGTGTCTCAAATACCAGCAGGGTCCCCCATGGGGGACAGGTTTCAGCAGAGCTTCCAGACTAAGACAGACTAGGAAGAAGGACCTGGCCACCCACTTCTGAAACAATTGGCCATGAACATCCTGTGAATAGCAGGGAGCGTTGTCTGATACAGCGCCGGAAGGTGAGAGGATGGCCAAAAGGACCGGGCAGGGTCCCGCTCTGCTGTCCACAGGCTCACGAGGAGTCAGAATCCACTCGATGGCACTAATAACATAGAAATGGAATGGAGAAGCATGAGACTGGACGACATGACCCGGGGAGGGGGCTGTGCATAGAGACAAGAGTCAGAAGCCCAGAGCAGGCACTTAAATGTCTGTTGAATAAATTAATCCACCTCCTGGGGTACAAGGAAGTGAGCAGCAATAAGAATTCACAGCTCTGCCTTCTGAATCCTGTCACTGGAGAAGTTGGCGCAGAGACAGTCCAGCAGAGGGGCCCCAGTGTTAGTTTTCTCTTCATTATTCTTCAATTTTTCTTCAGATCCTTAGCGCCTAGCAAAGGACCTCAAACATGATACGCCCTCAACAAATGTTTGACTGGGTCAATAAATTTATAAATCAATCTTCAAGACATGTCCTCAGTTATATTCCAGTCTGACAGCCTGGCCCAACTCCGTGCATGAGAGAGAATGAAGGGGGATGAAGTCAGCAAAAGGAAATTAATATGCATGAAGCCCCTTCTATACACCAGACGTTGCTCTGGGTACTCATGTATTTTTTCATTTAATCCTCTGAACAACCCTGTGAAATTGGTATTGATTGGCATTTTTGGCTACACTTCACCGATTAAGAAATTGGGACTTCTTTAAGACGAATTTAGTATCAATTAGCAGTTTTCATCCTTTTTATTTTTAAGCCACAGAACTCATCTCTCCAAACAGTATTTTCAAAAGAGAGCTCCAATATATATAAAATCAATAACATCAGAGTTTCTCTGGCTAAAGAGAGGTAGGGGGCTGAAAATTGCCTTCACTTGCATCCCCCTGTCCATCCCCAGACTCCTAAGTGTCTCCTGGAATCCGGGGGTCTGCAGAATGCAGGGACTGAAAACAGCCATCATCCAGGAGTCTGGAGGATTGCTGGACGCAGCTATTTGTTTGGTTTGGTTGTTTTTAAAACGTAGGGAAATGGATGCAAAGCACGGCATTCTTTGCTAAAGAAAGTGTGAGTCATTGGCTGGGAAACAAAACTGGTTCACTGAGACTGAAGTAATACATATTTGATAAGCCAGAACTATTTGCTCCGAGCTAGACCATTCCAGAAGAATGGAATGAGATATACATACCTCCATTGAGGGAGATGCAGTAATGGAAATAATCTTTGGGGAAGGAAAAAAAGAAAGTGTGATCTTTTGACTGTTCAGAATCTATGGCTTTTATCTGCATTTCACCATTCTATGTACTTGTACCACAGAAAAATGGAAGTTTTCTTTCCAAAGTTCAAGTTAGATCAGAAATATGAGATGCAGGAACTGCTCAAGCAGATGGAACTCAGAAGAGTCTTCTCACCCTGGGCTGACCTGAGTGAGCTCTCAGTTACTAGGAGGAATCTCCAAGTGTCCAAGGTGAGTCAAGGTCTTCCATCAGGGCCCAAAGCCTAGGTATGAAATGGGACCCAAACCAACACATAGTTTTGCAAACCATTTAACGTTGATAAAATACCAAGTTATAGTAGAAAATTAGGTTTAAAATCCAAAAGTCGTGAAGTAGCACCTAGCTTGAATGTTTTAAGAATGCTGAGCTACTTTTATTAAAACATTTGTTCAACTAATTTAATTTCTCTTATGTAGAGCTCTCCCTCTTCTCTCCCAAGGCTCTCCTGACATGGAATTGGTTCACAGATTCTTTTAAAATTTCATGAAATTACACCACTTTCAAGATGAAAGAAACCCCTAGGTCATCTGGCCCAACTTTCCACCCCTTGTGGAAATCTCCTTTATAATATCCCTACAAAATAGCACTCTAGTGTTTTTCTTGTTTTAATGCCTCCAGTGACAGAGAACTCACCACTTCTTTGAAAAGCAGCCCAACCCACAAATGGCTAAAATTGTTTTGTTTTATATACACACCTACACACACACACCTGTAACTCCTCCCCGACTGACTCAGACTCTTGGCCCTAGTGCTGCCTCTAGAGCTACTAAGAGCGAGGTCAGTCCCCTTCCACGTGGAATCCCTTCAGCTAATCCGTTTCTCAACAGAAGTGCTCCTGGTTTTGGGGAGAAGCAACCATATGTTGTTCAGAGCCGTTCTGTGCGCTGCGGGGAGCTGCTTAGCCTTCCTGCCTGTGTGCTAACACGAGCAGCAACCCCCAGTCCTTCTGACAGCCGAGGAAACGTTCCAACATTTCCAAATGGTAGCTTACAGCTCACTACATTGCTTCTTTGCTGTGGAGTCTGGTGAATATTTTCCCATACAATTGCATTTTCCAATTCCAAGAGCGATAAAGACAGCATCCACTTAAGAGGGACCCAGTAAGGCGACCTTGGCCTGCAGTCAGGCCTCCCGTCTCAGGGAAGGTGCGACAAACACGACAATCCTGCAGACCAGCACCTGAGAGAATTTCTGCTGCGCACACATTAACAAATGAAGAAATGTGCTGCTGTTTCACAGTTTAAATTATGAACCATTGAATATCCTCTGTCTGTTTAATATGGGAAGTAAATTTTCACTCCAGGAAATCAGAGAATTGCCAGGAGTGAAGACACTGATGTTTTCATTTTCCCCTCTTATAATAATTATAGAGGTACATCACTCACACCACATGAGGTCCTGGACAAAAGGGTCTCCCAAACAGGACCAGTGGCCTGAAACAGGCAACCTGAGTTCAGGAAGACTTCAGGGACCCCACCTTACCCCAGGGACTGCCTCAGAGCAGTAACAGGTGCTGGGAAGCTGCTACAGAAGACTAACCATGCCCCTGCCCCCAGCCTGCCTGCCGCGGGGAAGGTCCGAGTATTCAGGGCTTCTAGGCAGCTTGAAAACCTGGGAGAAGCACCAGCTCAGCTGAAGAATCAGGCGCACCAAGTCCGCGCTCAACACGTGTTCGTTGATTTGATGCATGTGTGCGTGAATTGGCCAGCCGGAGTCCCTGGGTCCACGGCGAGAATGTATTTCACATCTGGGTGCCCAGTCTCCTGGTATTGTTTTCGACTTCTAGGGCAGTCCCTGGTGCAACCTCGGGCCCCTCCTGACCAGTAGTCAGCCCAGATGAGCCCGGTACCACTAAATCCCAGGACCAGAGCAAAAAATGTCAAGGGGCCCAATTCTCTCCTCTCCACCGCCACACCAATGGTCTCCCACACTGTTTCCTTTTCTAGGTTTTACAAAGAGCAATAATTGAGGTCAATGAAAAAGGCACTGAGGCCGCGGCAGGAACCCTGTCAGAAATTACTGCTTACTCCTTGCCTCCCATCATCAAAGTTGACCGGCCATTTCATTTCATGATCTATGAAGAAACCTCGAGAATGCTTCTATTTCTGGGCAGGGTGGTGAATCCCACTCTCCTGTGATTTACAACCTGCATAAGCACTTAGTGCTACAGCAGACGAGAACCTGAGATATTCGAACCCACATGGGATTTGGCACTGGGTGGCAGGAGAAGAGAGTGTCCCCCTTGTCCTCTGCTAGCTTGAGGTATTCTTAGATAAATCTGAGTATTAAATTCAAACTTATTTTAAGGAGATGTTTCTACACTCTGTCTGGTATTTTAAGCCTGTTTCTAAGAGTCTATCTTACTGACTGAAGACCAGCTTGGTAGACTATCTTTACCTTTCTCTGTTACTCATGTTTCTGGACTTAAAAACCCGTAGATGAGAACACTATTTCCAGATGAAGCCTCTGGGAGGAAGACATGTACACATTCTCCACGAGTCACGTGCTTCACTCTCTTTTCTTCCCTCTGGTGCAAAATAAGTGTTTTATTTTAATCTATTATAGAATCACTTCTTGCTGGCTAACATTAGAAGAAAATAGCTACAGTCAGTTCTGATCACAGCATCTGCCTCAATGCAGCCCCATCTACTCCGTGGTGCGTCAGATCATTTGGCAGAGGCATTGCCTGAGCCACAGATCATCTAGTTCAATACCTTCATTGTACAAAGGGAAAAAACGGGGAACCAGACAGGGGCACATTATGACTTTCATGGGCCCTAGGCACTTTTGCCTTAGTAGGCTCCTGCCTCCATTAAAAAAAAAAAAAATACGTATATTAAAAACTATATTTTATGGGGCCAGCCCGGTGCCCCAGTGGTTAAGTTCGGTGAGCTCCACTTTGGCGGCCCAGGTTCGGTTCCCAGATGCAGACGTACACCACTTGTCACCAGCCATGCTGTGGTGGTGACCCACATACAAAATAGAGGAAGACTGGCACAGATATTAGCTCAGGGCAAATCTTCCTCAAGCAAAAAGAGGAAGATTGGTGACAGATGTTAGCTCAGGGCGAATCTTCCTCAGCAAAAACAAAAAACTATATTTTATGACTGCAGTGGTATAATGATGAATATATTCTGGATTATATTTGTCTTTATACCAATGCAGTCAAAGTATGTAACTTGCTTACTGCAAGAAGTAAAACATCTTAGTGGGCCCCTGACAGTGCTGTGGGCCTTAGGCACTGTGCATACTACACTAATGGATGAATCACGCAGTACATCTCAGAGGAGGAAAACACTCGCCCAAGTTACCCAGTGTGACAAGGCCAGAGTCAGAGACCCGCCTCCCCTGACTCCAGTCCCCAAGCCCATTTCACTCTTCCTTCCTCCTATCTAAGACAGTGACTTGTTAGTATTCGATTAGTCAGGTTTGTTTGTGGGAAAATAGTAGAAAGAAACATAAAAAATAAATAAATAAATAAAATAAAAATAAGAGGGTTCAAATTACGCACTTTTAAGAGATGAAATCCAGCAAGTCTATGAGAACAACTATCTTCTGAAATAAATATGGCCCAACCCAGTTATTAAAAGGTTCATTATTACTGAAGGATTCATATAACATGCAGATCAAACTCTCCCCTCCTTTCTTTACATGCATTGCAAACAATAACAGCATAACAATTTTATCTAATACACTAAGCTTTAAGGCATAAAATGGCCCTATTCTCTACTCAAAAATTTTTTTTTAATATTTCCCCACATACGCTTGAAGAAGCTCCTAAGACGCTAGGTTTCAGATCTTCCAAGTATATAAGCACGATGAAAAAATTCAAGGTTTCAACTGAGGAGGAAAAATCTCAACAGCGTAACAAAGCTTCACTGTATTTAAGTGTCAGGTTTTAGAAACTGTGCTGACACAGACACACAGAGACACATGCACACTACAACACCTGAGAATAGAGTACTGAATTAATCCAACTCATTTCATCTTCACTGTAAAACTCCTCCTCAAGCTGAAGGGCCTGTTCCACTTCACTTCAAATTATTTCACATATGCCCACTAACTGCAAGGCAGAATGGACCCATCCTTCCAGAGTAAGGTGCCTGGGCTCAGGAAGTTAAATAATGGAAATGATTCTTAAATGTGTGTGAGGTTATGGAAGAAAAACTCCAAATGCTCTTCTCTGTTAAGTAAAATCCTTTTTAGCCCTCTCTCCACTTCTGCCAGTAAAACTGAGTTCTACAAGCCTGGTTCTTTTGCTTATAATGCTAACTAGTAAAATTGTAGCACCCATCCTTGAAAAGTTTCCAGAAGTAACAAAAAGATGAAGGAGATGTCCTTATTTCCCTGCAGCTTCAGATGGAGAGAGATCCTTCTTTAAGGAATCTATTTGATAAGCTGATAAACTGAGAACTTTTACAAGAGTATCAACCTTGTCTCTAGTGTAAATCGAGATATGTGTGGATATTCATCACTGTCACTCATTTGTTTTTTTAATCTGTTTTTACATATCTGTCCTTGGAAGTATAATTTTAACAAATATATTAACAATTTTAGAAATTATCATGTTCTGTGAAAAAAAAAACTTGTACAAGTAATTTTGATTAACTGTTTTAATAGTGAGTAGAAATAAGACTACAGCTGACTTCTGTATATTCCTGAAGTTTATAAGCAGTGGTAACTTCTCTCCATCAATTGCTTTCCTCTTCCCCTGCATGCATGATGAAAAATAAAAGCTCCTAACTCTGCTAAATTTATTATTGAACAAATAAACTGAAATTCTCCATTTTGTTTAAAGCAGCAGAGTCATTGCTGACTATGATCAAAGTGCTGGGAAAACTGATGCCATTTGATGTCCCATTATACACCACAAATACTCTCGTAGCCCATCATGTGTTCACTTCCATGCTAGCAATGCTAGTGGAAGACGTCACTAAAATAGTTCAGTGAAATCCACAAAGAATGTACTCAATTCATTTAGCCAGTATTGTCAAGTTTCTCATACCTGCCCAACTTTCAACTACTGACAAAATGAGTTGTTGACCAATTCCATTTACCTGATTGTCCTTAAATGAAAGATATTAAGAATCACCAAAAATAGCCAAAAAGAGGCCATATGGAAGGAAAAGGGGAAACCAATGGCATGGAAAAGTCTCAAGCTGAGTAGCTGTCCCCTGAGTACTTTACATTGACGTGGGTGTGCTTCTCTTATCCATTACTTAAAAATGAACTGTCTTACTCTTTTTAATTATAGAATAAAAACTGCAGGAAAGTACTTAAAACTTTTTTCACAAACACAGGTACCTCATTAACCTATGTTTTATTTTGAGTAAATTCATTATTCATTATTTCACATTATAAAAAGTAACCACACACGCATATGCATTCACAAATTAGATCATCTTTATCATACATCAATATATTTTAAAAAACAAACATTTTCTAATATCAATATAGTTATACGCTGATTGTATTTTGAAATAGAGAAGCTGACAATAGCTTCATACAGTATATCTCAAGAACTGACATTTTAAAATTAAGAACCGCATGTGCTCCACAGGCAAATTTTGATGGAAACATTAGCATTAGTACAAATAAAAGCTGTTCATATAGCTTGAGCGTGACAGCTTGGACTAACAGCTCGTTCAAACTAGACTCACCATTTTCAATTAAGTGAGGACAAATACAATCTAAAATGTAAACCAAGTATTTATAAAACAAATTCTTCTAGGAAATAAAGGAAATCATCAATCTATTATTTTGAAGGTAGTTGTAGCTAAAAGTTATCAGAAATCTTTGTAGAATTTTCATTGCCAGATTTAAATTTCGGAATGTCCAGGTAGAACATATCGTCACCACAACTGTAAGACTGATAAAATGGTGGATGGCTGTTTGTAGCCTTCTGGGCGTGACTTTTCAATTGGGTTTGGAGATTCGTGAGAAAATGCAATGTCTGTTTTACTCCCTAGTCCCCCTCCAAGTGATTATCTAGCTAAAGCAATTTCAGTTGATTTGGACTTTCATATAATTTTTAAATGCTAAAACTCCAGAACAATTAAATAGATGGTTTCCTGCACAAATAAATGCAGACTTGTCTCTTTTGCAGTAGTTAAAGCACATACCTACAGTTGTTGTTCGTTATACTTCACTATAACATTGGAATTCTGTAATCACATTATTATTCAAGAAATATATATTATACCTCCTAGGGAAGCTAATTTCAAATATGGAAAGTTTAACAACATCGGCTGCCATCAAGTGTCTCTTTTCTATTCATTTAAAAAAACAAAAGCCCTGGCCATTGCTTCAGCCTTGTCCACCAATCACACTATCTCCAGTTGTCTTTGTTTTGCCTCCTTCATCAAGTAAATGATTTAAGGATTGGATTTTCTGGATTTTCTTTGTCCGAGGGAGAGGAGAGAAAAAGAAAGAGAGAGAAAAAAAGAAAAGAAAACATGAAAAATTTTATCCATATAATGCTTACAAAGTAAATAAGAAATAGAATCTACTTTGAATAAACCTAATATATGAGAATTCTGACTAGGTCAAAAAATGAATTACGCATTAAAGATCACTTGGAATTACCTTTAATTACCAAATCCTACGTGCATCTAACATAGCATTCAATTCAATTCATACAACTTTTCCTACATGTTTTTGTATAACCATAATGGAAATTAACACAGGCCTAAATATATCAATTGTTTGGCCTTAAAAGACATAAGATATGATGCATTCCCGTACTTCCTGAATACCAGGTGTGTCATCTCTATGACACTGAAAAGTTGGAGAATGTATTGCATAGAATTTTTTTCAGAACGAAAAACTGAGATAATTAATACTTTATGAAATCCCTTCATATAGGCTTATTTTAAGTAAAAGGAGATATTTTCATTGGGATATGGCATGGCGCTGAATTGTGGATAATACTTCATAGAAACAAGACCAACGTAGACATTGGCCACCTATTCCAGTTATGTGGTACTGTGCAATCATAATAGTCCAAGTTAGAACCACACCATAGAGAAATAGAATTATGGACTTGAATATCTAGTCACATGTTAAAGAAACAGCTGTGATACCAATATTCTTCCTCCTTCAGAATATTCAGAAAAGAAACAAACTTGATGTGATATGTTAGCAGAGTGTTTCTAGTTTCATTTTTTTAACAATCAATTATATATATATATATATATATATAACTGATTATATAATATATATTATATATATTGAGTAAGAGAAAATTCAGTCTGTAAAAAGGAAAAACATGCTCAACAATGAAAGAACAGATAAAGATAGTAATCCGAAATAAAAGAGAGCCGCTATAAATATATGAGGTTTCAATGGTCTTAAAAAAATGCCTATGGCATTTAGAAAAGTAAGTTGAGAAGAGAATGAATTACATTCTGATGTTATCAAATATGTTCTTCAATAGAAGAATCCCAGGGCAATCTTTTGAGAGGAAGAGGGTCTAGGGTGACAGAGAGGAAGGATCTCAGGATGCTAGAAGGGAAAGGCATCTTAGAGGATGAACCAGGAGTCAACCTCGTCATTTTACAGATGGGCACAATGAGGCCCAGAGTTCTGAACTGAACTGTACACGGCCACTTAGCTGCTCCTAGCCCCAGGGCACAAGGCTCCAGCTCCAGGCTCTCTATAGACCATACCCTGCCCTGCCTCTGTTCTCATCACTTTTAAATGGAGCTTCCATAGTATAATCATCAGAGCAATAATTGTAGGGGCAAAGAGCATTCTCTGTAGACAAAAGTACGCTCTGTGTTAATGCTAATCTGTAATATCAATATCACCTTTTCTACCTACTGTTACTTTTTTCTATTATACTGAAGTCCTAACTCTTTCCATGAGCTCCATTCAATAAATTTCTCTGTTTTGAATGAATTTGGAATACATCTATATTTGTATATACCAGTGGCCAATTAAAATTTAGAATAAATTACAATATAGTTCAGTTCCTAAAAGGGGCTCCAGTGTGGAGTTTCTGCAGAAAGATTTTTTTTAAAAAAAGATTTTATTAGAAAAGCTTCATGAATTAAGTGAAATATGTTTAAAAGAAAATCTGAATCCTGTTTAAATTCTCTTCTGATCAGAAGGTTCGGGTGTCCTGTATGAAAGAGTAAACCTGTAGCTGTAGTTTGGGCGTCCTGGCTGAACCACTTCTGCCCTGACATGATCTCTCCTCACGGTGATCTTCATGCTACCACCCTCTTAGATGTTTAAACTAAAAGAAACAAAGGCTTCAGCAGTTCACACAAGATATAAATAGCACATAAAAAGGAACCCCGGGGGGAAAGGAGAATAGAGGCCCTTTATAAGCTCAACTTTAAGAACAAGTATAGTCTATAGAAATCTCCAGCTTACTGGACCCACACCTCTGGATTACATGCTGCAAAGTAATAGTTCTTAAGTGGCATCAGTTGTACCCATCCTTTTGAGCACTGGGCGATTACATACTGTGTACTTAAGCTAGTTAGGTACTAGCAATTATATCCAGTGTCTTCTCAGAGATAAAGTCCCTGAATGCAAATATTTCATAGAAAAATAAACAGATCTCAGATATTAGTGGGAGCCATTTAGTTTCTTGTTGATTTCCTAAGGTTACAATGTCTTTGCCACATATAAATCGTCTCATATAAAGTGTCTAACATTACACAGGCATATGTGATAATAATCCCTTTTAATTTATAACATTTCCTCATAATAGACATTTTCTGTTCTTTTGAAAGTATTTACATGGGAAGTAAAGTGCGTGGAGAAAAGAGCAGGACGGCACACTTAGCAGTACGTCACTGGGTTACTTACAAGGTAGCCTTCCGTGGTTGTGCGTCTTTACTTCCACTGCTCTTTGGATCAGCGGAGTTACCTGTCCCACGGGAGGTGCTCGGCAGGGGAATGTTAGGAGAAAAGGAAGTTGGAGCATTGTTGGCATTACGAGTCCGGAATGAATCATCTGCAAGTCACACAAGCAGAGTCAGACGTACTGAAGATACCAAGAAAGACGTTAACCTAAGAGAAGAAAGGGTCAATGATAGCTGACTTTTTTTCTTTTTAAATCAATTTTATTAAGGTATAATTTATATACAATAAGCTGCACAAATTTAGGGTTTTGACATATGTATCCACACACGAAGCCATCGTCACAATCAAGAGTGAAGACACCATCACTACCAAATGCCTCCTCCTGCCCCCTTGCAGTCCCCTCCTCCACCCTCCAGGAACCACTGACCTGCCTCCTGTCACTATTGATTAGTTTGCATTTTCTAGAATTTTATATAAATGGAATCATACAGTATATATTCTTTTTAGTCGGCTTCTTTCATTCAGCATGATTACATTGAGATTCATCCATGTTGTTGTATACATCAATACTTCATTCCTTTTTATTGCTGACTAGTATTCCATCGTATGGATATGCCAAAATTTCTTCATCCATTCTCCTGTTGATAGACATTTGGATTTTTTCCAGTTTTCGACTATTACAAATAAAGCTGCTATGAACAATCGTGTGCAAGTCTGTACGTGGATATATGTTTCCATTTCTCTTCAGTAAAAGCCTAGGAGTGGAATTTCTGGACCACATAGTAACTTCATGAGAACATGCTAAATTATTGCCCAAAGTGGTTAGCTTTGAAAATTTTAGACGTTCTAGTGGGTGTGAAGTGGTATCTCCTTGTGTTTTTTCTCCTTGTTGCTTTTAATTTGCATTTCTCTAATGATTACTGATGTGAAGCATCTTTTGATGTACTTATTTGTGTATCTTCTTTTGTGAAGTATATTTTCAAATCTTTATCCCATTTTAAAACTAGTTGTATAATTAGTTTTAATGGCCAGCCCTGGTGGTCTAGTGGTTAACGCTCTCACCACCACAGCCTGGGTTCGTTTCTTGATCAGAGAACCACACTATCCATTTGTTAGTTGTCATACTGTGGTGGCTGTGTGTTGCTGTGATGACCCACGGTAGACAGGGTGACCCATGGTGGACAGGTTTCACTGGAGCTTCAAGACTAAGACAGACTAGGAAGAAGGACCTGGCTACCCACTTCTGAAAAAATTTGCCATGAAAACCCTGTGAATAGCAGTGGAGCACTGTCTGATACAGTGCTGGAAGGTGAGAGGATGGCGCAAAAAGACCGGGCAGGGTTCCGCTCTGCTGTTCACAGGGTCACTAGGAGTTGGAATCGACTCGATGGCACTAACAACAAAATTAGTTTAAAGATTTCTTTGTATATTCTAGATACAAGTCTTTGTCAAGTATGTATAATACAAATATTTTCTCCCAATCTGCATCCCGCCTTTTATTTTTTTAATGCTCTATATCAAAGTGCAAAAGTTTTAAATTTTGATAAAGTCTAATATGTTAATTTCTTCTTTAGGGTTTGGAGAAATCTTTGTCTATTCCAAAATCAAAGACTTTCTTCTCTATTTTCTTCAGAAATGTCATAGTTTTAGCTTTTATGCTTAAGTTTATAATACATTTTGAGTTAATTTTCTGTATAGTATGAGATAAGAATTGAGGTTCAGCTTTTCAGGTATTTTTAATATGGATATCCAATTGTTCTAGCACTATTTTTTAAAAATGCTGTCTCATCACCATTGTTTTATCTTGGAGCCTTTGCTGAATATCAACTGACTATACATGTCAGTATAAGCCACATGCTCTTGATTACTGGAGCCTGATAGGAAGTATTGAAATCAGGTAGTTTAAGTTCTCTAAATTTGTTTTTCTTTTTCAAAATGGTTTTGGCTATACTCAGTTCTGTACATTTCAACATAGATTTTAGAAACAGCTTATAAATTTCTACAAAAAGACTGCTAGAATTTTGACCAGGATTGCATTAAATCTCTGGATAAATTTAAAAAGAATTGACATCATAACAAAATTAAGTTCTCCAATCCATAAACATGGTATATCTCCTCATTTATCTAGGTCTTCTTTAACTTCATTCAGCAATGTTTTGAAATTTTTTGTGTACATACAGCACATATTTTGTTAAATTTACCCATGAGCACTTAATGTTTTTAAAGTTATTGTAAATGTTATTTTTTAAAATAGACTTTATTTTTTAAAATACTTTAGGTTTATAGAAAAATTGAGAAGATAGTACAAAGAATCTCCATCTACCCCCTCACCCAGTTTCCCCTATTATTAACACTTACATTAGTGCACTATATTTGTTATAATCAATGAGCCAATAGTGATACATTATTATTAACTAAAATCCATAGTATTCATATTTTCCTAGTTTTTACCTAAATGTCTGTCTCTGTCTCGGGATCCCATCTAGCATACCACATTACGTTTACCTGTCAGGTCTCCGTACGCTCTCCCTGTCTGTGATAGTTCCTTAGCCTTTCCTTGTTTCTCATGACCTTAACAGTTTTGAGGGGTACTGGTCAAATATTTTGTAGGATGCCCCTCTATTAGAATTTATCGGATGCTTTTCTACAATTAGACTAGGGTTATGGGTTTGAGGGAGGAAGACAGAGGTAAAGTGCGATTTTCATCACATCATATTGAGGGTACACGTTATGACATTTTTATCACATTTTATGTATTTTATTTTATTGCTTCATGACAGATCACTAGAAATGGGATTTTTTAAGTCCAAGAGTATTTTTAAAAAGTAAGATTCCTGATGAACTTTACCCAACTGCTTCTAAAAAGTTCCATGGATTTTCACACCCACTAACAATGGATACGCTGCAGTTCGTTTCCCTGAATCCTTCCTAGCACTCTCTTTCTATTTCCTCCAGTCTGCTGAGCCCACATAGCCTTGGATGGAATGCTGTAGCTGACAACAGGCCTAGGTCACCAAACAGAAATGATGGCTTCACATTAAGTGAAAAGTACTCAGTTCGACCTTCCAAGCTATGACTGCTCTTTCCTTTCCATTTCACTTAGCACCACTCTCCTACACTCACCGCACGCTCAGCCAAACCGGCCTGCTGGTGCTCCCTGAAGACACCGCCACCCACTCCTGTTTATGACAGATACTCTGCCCGGGGTGCTATTCCACACTCGTCCCTGCCTCTCAAAATCCTAGCACACCTGAAGGTTCATCTCAATGACACAATCGTCTTGACGCCTGTCTTAAGTCCCACAAGTAAATAAAATCTCTTCTCCATGTGAACACCTAATCCATTGTTAGGAGACATTTTGCTCCCATTTTCTCTTCATAGATCAGATGTGTAATTGTATAGTGACATTTTCCTCAGTCTACTTCATTAAGTAATAAATAATAATAACCTAGGAGATATTTCATTCAACCTATATTCTCTGTCCCCCAAATAGAGACGGGGATAGAGTATTTTCCAAATATTTTAGTAAAAGATTTACTCTTATAAAATACATGCTTTTTTTTAAGACTTTAGATGTTAAATTTTAGGATCTGTACATCATAAACACTTTCTTGATTCCTAAGGTGACAGGAGGTAGCAAAGTAAAAACTAAAGAAATTAATGCACATAATTAAAACTTTTAAAAACCAGTTCTGAATCAATATTCTTAATGATTTGGGCAAAGAAATTTCTTGGCAAGAATTGTTACAAGTTCCTGAATAAATATGCTCATTTATAGCTGGGTGAAATCATCTCCAAGAGGCCACATGGTACCCATCCAAGTTTGAAGAACCCCTCATGGACATCTATAATCATTTGTACCAGTAGCTCCAAATTGAGATAATTCAAACTCACTTTCCATACACATTTACAATTTTTAAAGGCACTCTATATTGTAAATAAAATTCTCAAACCCTGAAATGTTCCCTAAAGAATTCACCATTTTGTTGAAATAAAAGTAATCAACAGTTTTACTATTTATAGCCCTCACTTCAAGAAATGTTGATAACTTCAGTTCAACAACTGTTATCAAATTCTTTCAGGTTTCTTCTGATAGTCAGTCTACCTTGGAGAACTGCTCTATATACTCTATATGAATGTCAGTGGTTTAATATTAGAAAGATTTTCTCTTCTGGCAAATGAAAACTCACTGTTTATAGAATAGCCAATGAGTTCATATATATTCTTCATGAGAATAGTAAGAAAACAGTAAGAGGTGAGAGGAAGAAAGAAGACTCAAAATGTAATCTAAAAAGGAAATGTAACTAAACTTTAAAAAATTTCAGAACTTTGAGTAGATTTGCTATTATTTACACTAAAAAATTACCATAGATCAATATTACAATTTTCAACTAATATTTCCAAGGCAAAAAGTTAAAAATATCCTTATAGCCACTAGCAATTTTTAGTAGTATATTTTCTCTTATTCATAGTATAATTTTATGTTGTATTACGTAAGCCAGAGGTCAGCAAACTATAGCCTGTGGGCCAAATCTTGCCTGCTGCCTGGTTTTCCAAATAAAGTTTTATTGGAACACAACCACACCTACTCGTTACATATGGTCTATGGCTGCTTTCACTCAACAACAGAGCTGAGTAATTGTGACAGAAACCAATTTGCCCAACAAAGCCTAAAATATTTACTATCTGGCCCTTTGAGAAAAAGTTTGTTGACCCCTGGTATAAACTTTCAAATCTATAATATTGTAAATTTTAGCTTCATATGATCCATGGTGATCCTACTGTTTTTAACTTCCTTAAAAATTACTGCAAGAACTTGCAGTCCGTGCCTTAGCAGGTCCTCAGACACGGTAAGACCTATCCTGTCACCGTCCTTTTTCTCTTCTAAAAGTAGGGAACTCTGCATCTTGATACAGTGAAAACAAAATAGTATAGTCAAGTATTTTCTCAATTGCTAGGAAAAAGTTTAATTTTTTAGGTATTTGATAAAGATATAAATTTAGGAAAAACATTGTATCTAGAAATAAAGAAATAGGTCATTTAAAGAAAATCATATTTTATCAAACTTAGCAAATTTTTGAAGAGCTCAGATTTTTACTTACCAGTTAGTGATATCATAGAAGTCTTTGCTGAGACAGGAGGAGTATATGTTGCTGCAGAACTTTTACTAGAAAAGAACATGATTTAGCTTAAAATACAAGAACATGCTTCTCTCAATCCCAGTCATCCAGCACTTGGTCTTTTCTAATATTGTTTTAGTCCTTTCCTCTACCTCTTATGAAACATGCTTGCGACTTTTATTTCTCATTTATTTTTTACATTCCACGCTTCACAACAATTACTCTGTCTTTTAAAAAAAAAAGTATTTCCTTAAACTTTTGCTACATCAGAATAACAGTTTTTAGCAACCTAAGTGCCCATCAAGGGTCGAATGGATAAAGAAGATGTGGTATATATACACAGTGGAATACTACTCAGCCATAAGAAACGATGAAATCCAGCCATTTGTGACAACAGGGATGGACATTGAGGGTATTATGCAAAGTGAAATAAGTCAGAGGGAGAAGGTCAAATACCGTATGATTTCCTTCATTAAGTAGTAGATAACAACAACAATAAACAAACACATAGAGACAGAGATTGGATTGGTGGTTACCAGAGGAGAAGGGGGGAGGGAGGAGGGTGAAAGGGATAATTCGGTACATGTGTGTGGTGATGGGTTGTAATTAGTATTTGAGTGGTGAACATGATGTAATCTATACAGAAATAGAAGTATAATGATGTACACCTGAAATTTTTACAATGTTATAAACCAATGTTACTGCAATAAACAAAAAATTAAAAAAAAAAAAAAAGAATAAGTTTTTCTTTTGATGCTCAGCCACGACAGGTAATAAGGATAAAGTTTTCCTGGAAATAACTTATCTTTAGTTCTAATCTCTTTTGTCCATCTTGAGGTCACCCTATTAGCTAGGAACTCCAAATAGATCTATAGATAATGTCCAAAAATATAGCTGAAAATCTAGAATAAGCTATCTTTAATGAGAGAAAAACACTTTTTTCCATAACGTTATTTTTCTTGATACTTTTTCCTGGCATGAGAATATTCACCCTAAGCTAACGTCTGTTGCCGATCTTCCTCTTTTTCCCTTCCATCTCCCTGCAAAGCCCCGGTACACAGCTGTGTATAGTTGTCAGTTCTTCTGGTTCTTCGCTGCGAGCCACCGCCACAGCAGAGCTGTTGACAGACGAGTGGTGTGGTTCCTCATCTGGGAACCGAACCATCAAGGCTGGCTTGATAAATACTTTTAAAGACATTTAAGTTTCCTTAAAATTACTTTGTTTGTCAATTGATATGCAGTTGTTACACACTATATGTGTGCAATATATATAAAAAATCATGGTCATTTACTTTATGCTGACTCTCTCCTAATCTTAACTGTTTATAATTCTGCCTGTGGGACCGAAGGGGAAACTAGACATTCCTCTATTTTCAGGAGAATTCTGTTGTGATCACTTTACCATAGAACCATGCCAGTGGCTTGTTTCTAGACACAAACAATATTAACAGCAAATGGATGTCCACATCCATTTAGCAAAGGGGGTATTGCATACCCACTTAGAAGCTGAGTGGCAGATGTGACATAGCACCACCTTCCTCATACAACGACACACGGATTCCATGATGTTATTATATAGTGTCATGGCAGTAGTCTTCCTAGAATGCCAGGATACCTATTCTTATGGAAACTGGTAGACTACTATTTTTTTAACAGAACATTCTTCACAAAAGAAAACTTACAAATTATTGATCCATTAAAAACTCAAAATAAATTCTGATTTTATATAATAATGTAAATATCTCACATAAAGATGCGTGACTATAAAATAAAAATTAAGTAAAACATGAACAGCTGACAGATCATACCTACTAGCACACTTGTCTAAGTTGCCATATTTTGCATGAAAAGCTTGATTATTAAAAGACTGGCTTCGAATCAATTTGGATTTCTTGATTTCTTTGCCTAGAGTAATAAGCAGAAGGAAAAGGCAATGTTCAGTTTATCCTTAGCTGCCCCAACCCCGTTCCCTCTCCAACTCCCACCATTTTCAGTAAAACACATGGTCTAGCTTCTTTTCCTTAGTGTGAGCTGACTGAGTATCTCTGATCGCTATTGCCCATTTACAACTCTGGAAACAATGAACTATAAGAGGCAAAAGGGCTTTAGAAGAATATATCTCACCTAATAGAGTGACTTTCCCTATAATTAATTTTTATAAAAGGAAAAAAAGGCGATATAAAAAGAAGTTGTTCCTTACTTGTTGGTGGGGTGCCAGAAGAGGGCCCGGGAACAGAAATGGGGATGCTCTTGGGCAGAGTTGTTGGTGTCTTAGTGTCTCTACCTAAAACAAACTCTGTTTTAAGTGCTATAATGTCCTCCGAGTTCTTATTAATCTCTATAAACATACAAGACAACACACAGAATATGAATCACTATCCCTAGCTAGCAGCACTCTTTCCCTAATATTCTTACATATATTTACATATTTCAATCTTAGTTATTCAGTGATCAATTTCACAATCTAATTGCTGTTATCAAACTGATCATTAGTCAGTGATCAATTTCACAATCGCATTGCTGTTATCAAACTTGAAGCTTCCCCTTGCAGCACCTGAACCTCCACACTGACCCCCACCGTTTATGCACGTATTCCTAAGTCTGTACCACATTAAGCAGCCAATTTTTGAAATCAACTTTTAAGAAAAATGAAAGGATATGGAGAAATGTTCCAGATCAAATTAAAAAATCAGCATGGTCTTTCAGAATGCCAGGATGCAACACCACTTGTGTGACTTAGTGGTGAAGACAAAGGAAAACTACTTACGTTTCTTTTCAAAGGTTTTATCACTCATGGGCTTTCCATCATTCTGTTGCTTCTCTTTCTCTAATTGTTCCTATTATTAAAACAGTATCTTAGCGTTAAAGGTAAGCATAAACAGACTTAGAATATTGTTCTAATGAGAAATTACTGTAAGCTTTACAGATACAAATATAGTTCACAAAAATGCCTAAAAGAAGTATTTTCCCCCCAAATTAGTGTGCAAAGAAGTCAAAGGTCTTTCAGATTTGTGTCCTTTTAACATCTATAGAATTGTGCCCTTGGGGGTTTGTCAAACTAAAAGAATGAGTTTAGTATCATTGTTGTAATGAGCCTTCATTTTCTAGAAAGTATTTACCAATTCTCATCAGCAAAATATCTGTTGGAATGGAAATTGGTGATTTCCATTTCTGATTGGTAAATGGCAAAATAATATTTTTCTTTAAAAAGACGGAGAGAGAAGAAAATGGTCTTTTGAATATTTTTTAAATGTTTTATTGCAGTATAATATACATACAGAAAGTGCATAAATTATAAGTGCACAGCTCCCTGAATTTTCCAAAAATGAACACATCTACATAACCAGCTCCCAAATCAAGAAACAAAATGTTACCAAAACTCAAGAGTCCTTTATCCCAATAGAACAAGTAGGCAAGAAAATCAACAGACACATCAAGTTCTGAACAAACTTGGCATAACTGACATGTATAGAACACTCCACTCCACAACTGGAGAACACACATTCTTTTCAAGTGCAGATAAAAATAAAGAAAAAGATGGAGAAAGCAGACAGCAAGATAAAAATTTTCACGTAGAATTGGACCTCATAAAAAAGAACCAAATGGAAATTCTAAAACTGAAAATAAAACATGTGAAACTGGAAATAAAATATCATTAAGTGAGCTGAACAGTAGTGTTATCTATTTTCTCCATCTTTTTCTTTATTATCTTGATCACATTAATCACAGGTGCTTGAAGCCCTTATCTGCTAACTCCATTATCAGGATCAACTATGGGTCTTTTTCTAGCATCTGATTATTGTCTTGGGTTTAGGTCATTCAGTCCTAAAAATTTTGAGAGCTTGCTTATTCTCTGTAGCTTCTACCACTGGCAACCCTGAACTTTAATCTTCCTCTTAGAAGACCGCTGAAATAATGCAATTTGCTTTTCAGAGGATTTCCACTTAAGTTTTTACTCTCACAGCAGAACTCTTTACAGAAAAATAGAAAATATAAAAAGAAATAAATGGAAATTCTAGAACTGAAAAATACAATATTGAAATAAAAAAATTCCCTGGATAGGCTCAGCAGCAAATGGAGAGAACAGAAAAAGAGTTGGTGACATTGAAGATGGATCGACAGAAATTACTCACTCTGAATAGCATAGAGTTAAAGAAAAAAAAAAGAACAAAGCCTCATGGACCTCTGGGACAATATCCAAAGATCACACATATGTATAATTGGAGACTCAGAAGTAGAAGAGTGAGGATTGGGATAGAACACATATTTAAATAAACAATGGCTCAAACTTTCCCAAATTTGGAGGATGATACACATTTACAGATTCAGGAAGCTCAACAAATCCAAAACAGGATAAATTTGAGGTAAATTATGCCTGAACACATCAAAAGCAAACTGCTAAAAACAAAAGATAAAAGAAAAAATCTTGAAAGTAGCCAGAGAAAAACAACATTACATACAGAACAACAATTCAAATGAGAGCAAATATTTTATCAGATGCTATAGAGACCAGAACACAGGCAGAAACATGTCTTTCAAGTACAGTAAGAAAAATGCAGTCAACCCAGAATTCCATATCCAAAGAAAATCCTTCAGGGGTGAAGGCAAAAGTAAGACATTTTAGATAAAGGAAAACTAAGAGAATTTGTCACAAAATATTTGCACTCCAAGAACTGCTAAAGAAAGTTCTTCAGGCTGAAAAGAAAAAAAATACCAGAAGGAAATTTGGATCCTCAGCAATGAATGAAGAGCACTGGAAATGGTACATATGAGTAAACACAGAAGTTTACTGTCTTAAGTTCCTCAAGATACAGACGACAACTTAGAGCAAAAATTATCACACTGAGTGGTGGGGTTTTCAATGCAGATGTAATTCCTATACCAATCGTAACATAATGAAAGGCACAGAGTGGGTAAAGGGATCTGTATCATTGTCAAATGGAGTGGCACAATATTAACAGTAAGTAGACTATAAAAGGTTAGGGATGTATATTATAATATTTAGAGAAACCACCAAAAAACAATTCCACAAAAAAAAAAAAAAGAGAACGAGAGAGCCTCAGTCACTTAAGATAAGAATGAAACAGGGGTTATCACTATAGATCCTATACACATTAAAGGATAATATATGGATATTGTAAACAACTTTATGCCAACAAATTTGAAGCTTAGACGACATGGACAAGTTTTTTGGGGAAAAAAAGCAACTTATTAAATTGACAAAAGAAGAAATAGAAAATCTTAATAGTTTTATATCTATTAAAGTAATTGAATCAATTATCAAAATCCTTTCCAAAATAAAAACTTCGGGCCTCGATAGTTTCACTAGTGCATTCTATCAAACACTCGTGGAAACGATAAAACCAACTTCATACAAACTTTGTCAGAAAATAGAGGAAGTGGTAATATTACCCAACTCATTTTATGAGGCCAGAATAACGCTAATAACCAATTTAGAAGACCCCAAAAATGACAAAAAGGAAATTATAGGCCAATTTCACCATGAATCTATGAATATAGATGCAAAATTCCTTTGAAAAATTAGCCAAGAATCCAACAATAGAGAAAAGGACTATATATTATCACCAAGTAGAGTCTATCCCCAAAATACAAGATTGGTTTACCATTTGAAAAAGCAATGTAATTCAATGTTTTAACAGAATGAAGTAGAAAAACCAAACATCATTAGTAGATATGCAGAAAAAGCATTTAACAAAATTCAACAATCATGCATAAAAGCTCCCAGCAGACTAGGAATGGGAGGGAACTTCCACAATCTGATAAAGGGCATCTACATAAAGCCTGTTGGTAACATCATACCTAATAGTGAAAGATTGAACTGTTTCCTCCTAAGATTAGTAAAAAGATAAGGATGCCCACTTGCATCACTTTTATTGAACTGAAGGTCTTTTATTTTACTGGCGGTCCTGGACTTTGCAATAAGACAAAAGAAAGAAATAAAAGACATAAATATTGAATAGAAAGAAGTAATCTTGCTGTACTTAAAGAGAACATAACGGCTCATCCAGAAAATCCTTCAAAATCTAAAAAACAACTTCTAGAACAAATGAGTAAACTTAGCAAGTTTGCAAGATACAAGGTTAATATACAAAGACCAATAGTATTCCGACAATAAAAAACTAGAAAGTGAAATTAAAAATTACAATTCCAGGGCTGGCCCCGTGGCTTAGTGGTTAAGTGCGCGTGCTCTGTTACTGGCGGCCCGGGCTTCGGATCCCGGGCGCGCACCGACGCACCACTTCTCCAGCCATGCTGAGGCCACCCCCACATACAGCAACTAGAAGGATGTGCAACTATGATATACAACTATCTACTGGGGCTTTGGGGAAGAAAAGGAGGAGGATTGGCAATAGATGTTAGCTCAGAGCCGGTCTTCCTCGGCAAAAAGAGGAGGATTAGCATGGATGTTAGCTCAGGGCTGATCTTCCTCACACACAAAAAAAATATATATATATTACAATTCCATTTATAATAATGCCAAAAACATAACATACCTAGAAATAAATCTAGACTTTCTTGAACTCTACACTTAGCACTTCCAAAATTACTAAGAAAAAAGTAAAGAAGACTAAATAAACGGATGGTAGACAATGCTCATGGATTAGAAGACTCATATTGTTAAGATGGCAATTTTCCAAATTGATCTATAGATCAATTCTAATTAACACAATTCTAACAAAAATTCCAACAGGCTTTAAATAGAAATGGACAAAGTGATTCTAAACTTTATATCAAAATGCAAAGAACCTAGACTGGCCAAAGCAATTAAAAAGGAGCAAAGTTGGAAAACTTACCCTACTTGATTTCGAGAATTACTATGAAGTTTACAGTGATCAAGACAGTTTGGAATTGCCAAAAAGATAAACATATAAACCAGTGGAACAGAATAGTGAGTCAAGAAATACATATACAATATAGACAATTGATATTTTTTAAAAAGGTACTAAGGCAATTTAATGGAGAAAGGAAACTGGTCAACAGCTGGTGCTACAAAAATTCAATATTCAGATAGAAAAAAATAAACATTAACTTGAAATGGATCATAGACCTAAAAGGAAAACCTGAAACTAAAATTTCTAGAAGAAAACATAGGCAAAAATTTTTGTAATTTTGGGATAGACAAAGGATTCTTGGAACAAAAAAGCATGAACTATAAGAGAACTATAAAAGAACAAAAAAGCATGAACTAGCAATGATAAGTTGGACTTCATCAAAATTAAAAACTTCTGCTCTTCAAAAGACACCACTAAGTAAATGAAAAGATAAGCCACAGACTCCAAGAAATTATTCATAAAATGTATATCTGACAAAGGAGTTGTTTTCAGAGTGTATAAAGAACTCTTACACCTCAATAATAAGAAGATAAGCCACTTTAAAACCTGAAAACAGACTTCATCAAATAAGAGATAAGGGTGGCCAACAAACAAATAAAAAGATACCCAACACATCATTAGGCATCGGGATATGCAATTTGAAACCATAATGAGATATCATTACATACCAACCCTACTGAGGATATGGGGTAAACTGAAGCCCTCCACCACAGCCGATGGGAATATAATGCCATTCCATTTCTAAGTATTTCCCCAAAAGATATGAAAACACGTCAAGCCAAAGACTTCTTCACAAATGTTCATAGCAGCTTTATTTGTAATATCCCAAAAGTAGAAGTAACCCAAAAGTCCATTAAGAGGTGGATAAACAAATTGTGGTATATCATAATATGGACTACTACTCAGAAATAAAAAGGAATGATCAACAGATCATGATATATACAACAACATAGATGAATCTCAAAACTATTATGTTGATGGAAAGAATCATGACAAAAAAAGAGTACATAATATATGATTGAATTTATATAAATTCTAGTTGCAAACTAATTTATAGTGACAGAAGCTAGATTAGTGGTTTCTGGGGACTACTCAGAGTAGAAGATAGAGATTACCAATGGGGCAAGAGAATTTTTGAGGGAATGGAAATGTTTGGTATTTTGATTGTGGTGATGGTTTCACAGATACGTCCATATGTCAAAATTCATCAAATTGTACACTTTAAATACACGTAGTTAATTGTATGTCAATTATACTTCAATAAAGTAGTTTTTTAAAAAAGGCTCTCAAATGTACTTTTCCTTCCAGTTCACAAAAGAACAGATTTCAAAAGATCAGGATTCTTCTTTAGTCATTTTGAAGGAAAAAAGTAGTGTGAAATTGAAAGAAATCATTTATTAAGTTTAACAACAAAGCACAGTTAATATTGGTCAGAAGAGAGTATGTGAGTGTGCAGGTGAAAACATACCATTTCCAAAAGAAGCAGTTCTTCTCTTTCTTTCTCTTGATCCAACAAATCTTTTTCATAAAACTTTTTCTGAAACTAAGTTTAAAGTTTAAAATGACATTGTGAAACATTAATGGTGAGTTTCTGCCAATTTTTAAATATTCCCTTCAACATAAGGTAAAGAGAGTGTACTTACAGCATCCATAGACATTTCCATTCTGTCCAACTCTAACACAGTCTACGAAGAAAGTTTTTTAAATTATTCAACAGCAATTAAATTAAATAAACCAATCACTTCTCAAAAAGACTATTTTCCAGTGGGAGTTCAATGAGGAGACTTCTGCACTA
This sequence comes from Ceratotherium simum simum, assembly GCF_057802395.1. Taxonomy (NCBI): domain Eukaryota; kingdom Metazoa; phylum Chordata; class Mammalia; order Perissodactyla; family Rhinocerotidae; genus Ceratotherium; species Ceratotherium simum. The sequence continues at coordinate 11,692,740 of NC_141923.1, read as the reverse complement.
TGGGGAAGGCTAAACCGGAAAACCTCGCAAGTTCTTCCCACTGTATTTTTAACCAACCTTTATATAGTAATACCAGAATCTATTTAAAGTTTTAAAAGTTTTTAACCTTGAGAAGAGCAAGTCTAGAGGAATATTTTAAACCGTGAACACATGCAATTTAACTAATTTCTAATAACTCCCAGTGCTACTCTTTTCTGAATTTTCAGAAATACACTATAATTTTTTAATCTTTAAAAAATCTTTTAGCTAAATATATATGAAGCATGCTATCATTTGCCTCAAAATCCTTAGTTCCTTTTCACAGAAACTTTTGATCATTATGACATTCTCAATAGAAAAGACTTGGCTCTGAAAGTATTCCTCAATTTATTACTTGTCTTTCAGAATACATGAGTCTGAAACAAATTATTTCAGTCAAACACTGGTCCATCCAATCCATGTTCTGTTTCTGACAGAGGACAGTCCTTCTCCACAGGAGTAACTCGGACAGCCAAAATAAAGAACAGTCACGTATTCACACGTCCAAAGCTATCCACTGCAAACACAATATTGAATTGAAGCTTTATTTTTATGCTGAAATTTCTACAATTTATGCCATGAAATATCCTTTTTAAATAAAATTACTTCTTGTCTTAAAAAATCAACCAGAGTAAACTATTCCATTTTTATCCCAAAGCTTTGTAGAGCTTCCTCAGAGGTTCCCGTACCAATACCTCAGTTTAATAAACATTATACCATAGAATTTTCATGGGACAGACTAACTTCCTCATGTGACATGTATTCAAGATAGGAGCTGTACTCCAGAATAATCCACTGTAGATTAATAATCCCATTAATTTAATTATATCATTTTCTTCATCATATTTATGGGGTTAGCTTGTATTATGTCTTGAGCTAACAAATTCTTTCAGGAAAGTAACCCTCTCATGTTTATTATTGTGAAAGTTAACTCTCTTGCCTAAACTTCTGTAATTAAATGGTAAGGGCGGAAATATCTGGTAGAAACAAATGTATGTATGTGCATACATATATATGTTTTTAGATTTAGATATATGTCCACACTCGGTATTTCTGGTTATTTCAGTTGATGAAAGAGGAATTCACATTTCAGTAAAATAAAATTATACTAATTAATACTAAGCTATCAAATCATTTTATTAAAAAGCTCCTCATGCAACAGCTGGCAAAGATCTCAAAAAAAAAGAAAAAATCAAAAGATTCTCTTTTTTTTCCTCCCCATGGATGCTAAGTTATTTAAGACATTAATAAATTAATTTCCCTCACTACAAATAAATGCTTAAAAACAATGTGTCCTGAAGTTCATATTCAGATTCATAAAAGTGATCACTTTAATTTGACTTAATATTACAAAAATATTAGTTATACATATATTCAGCAAAAAGTTTTTGAAGACTACAAAGTATTTTACGATTTGGCTTCACTAACCCAAATATTTACTGTGTTAGTTTTCCAACATTCCCAACAATCCATATAATAAGATCACATGCTAAAATAAAACAAAACAAAAACCCACAAGATACAATGTTACGTTATTGAAAAAGGAATGCATTCAGGGGTGAGATCTCTATTCCAGTCCTGGCTCTGCCACTCACTCACGTGATCTCAAGCAGACACTTAGTTTTTCTAGGCCTAGAGCTTCTGCCAAGTCAAACAGATCACTGAAGGCCCTTCTGGCCCTCCCAGGGCCAAGGGTCTGTCAACTGTGACTTTCCCAATCTTACCAACACACTTTTCCTGGACTATAATCACTTATAAATAAAGTATGGTGAACGAAGTATTCACTGTTAGTTGAACAGTATTTATTGATTAGTTAAAATGTGCCAAGCACTCTCTCATAGAACCTTTGTTATTAGTAATAAAAGTGTAATGTCTAAGTGCCCTTTAGAAGGAACTTGCACATCCAGCTGTAGCACACATCAACCAAATCAGACACTAATTCTTACTATTCTAGCAACAACACAAGTATTTTAACATTTTGCTATTCTACCAAGCTAAAATAGTGAAGCTATTCACTATCTAAATGTAAGAAATGCAAATACTGTGGCAAGAGTGATACTTACTCTTTTTACAATGGCCAGTACATCTTTATCTTTTTCTTGACATAGGAGTTTTCTCACACACATTTCTAACTGCTGAAGTAGAAGCTTATCTGCAGGGATCTTCAGAGTAGACTTCACTTTGGGTAACAAGTAGCAAAGTTTCATTCTAAAATAAATAATATTTACTTTTGAGTGAATTTTAATAACTAAGAATAATAGTAGCATGAAATTGAAAGAAAAGTCAAGCTTTAGATAGCCTGGGAGTCCATTTACTATGCAACAAATGTTTATGGAGTGCCTGTTTGAGTCAAGTATTCAGTATTCTGGGTGCTGAGATACAACAGTGAATAAAACCAGCAAAATCCTCTGCTGTCATGGAGCTTACATTCTAGTATGGGGTAGGAAAGAGAGAAGAAACAAATAAGTTAAATGTCTGTCCAACAGTGGTAGGTGCTGTGGAGAAAAATAAACCAGGGAAAGAAGACGGAGTAGCAGGGGAGGGGGTTACAATTTTAAAACAGGTGGTCAGAGAGGGTTTCAGTGCAGGTTTCACTGAAAAGATGACATTTAAGCAAAGACCTAAAGCAAATGAGGGACTAAGCCATGTGACTATCTGGAGAAGAGCATTACAGGCAGGGGCTGTAGTAAGTGCAAACGCCCTACAGGGGGAGCTTGCCTCAGGTGTTGCCCCAAGTTAGCAAATTCGCCAAAATTGTCAAATAGGCTAGAACGGAGCAAAGGTGAGATTAGCAGGAGACCTCAGAGTGGCAACAGGAGGCCAGCTCGTGCAGGGCCTTGTAAGCCACTGTTTGGAGACTGGCTTTTCTTCTGAGTGCAATGAGAAGCCAGGGAGGGTTTTGCACAGAGGAGTGAAATGATCTGACACCGTTTTGAAAGTATCACCTGGCAACTGTGCTGAGATTAGACTGTAAGTGGTCAAGGACAGAAGGGAAACAACAGGGGAAGCTGTTGCAATACTCCAGGCAAGAGATGATGGCAGCGTGAGACAGAGTGGTAGCAGTCGAGCTGGGGAGAAGTGGTTGGCTTCTGGATATGCTCTGCAAGCAGCAGGATGTGCTGAGGGAATGGAGGTGGAGTGACAGGCAGGAGTTAAGGTTTTGAGCTGAGCCAGTGGCAAGATGAAATGGTTATTCACTGAGATGGAGAAGACTGCAGAGGGAGCAAGTGCAGATGAGGAAGATGGGGATGTAATTTTCGACAGATTAAGTCTGAGGTGCCTATTAGATATTCAATGGAAATGCTAAGTGGGCAGTTGGCTCAATGAGTCTTCTGTTCAAGGTGGATGTCCATGCTGGAGGTATACAGTCAGGAATCTTCAGCATACAAATGATACCTAAGCCATGAAACCGGAGAGATCACCAAGGGAGGAAATGTAGTTTGAGAAGATAAAAGGATACAGTCTGGGGCACCATCCCAGTCTAGACTGGGTTGATTAGGAAGCAACAAGCAGACTGAAGAACGCCAGAGAGGTGACAGGAAATCCAGGAAACCACAGAAAACCTTTCTAGGAAGAGGCAGTGCAGAAAGTGCTCTGCTTTGCTAAGCTAAAACTACTGCTTTGCCGGGTCTGGTTTTAGAGAGGGATGCTAGGGGCTTGTCTATTTTTTGGCTGCTGTATTCCTTCATTCATCTGAGTGTGCTCCAGATATTATTATATTTTATTTCTATGCCAAACCTTGAGACAACTAAGTCCCATTCCTAGAGTTTCCAGGATGCTTTCTCAGCTGAGCCTTCAGTTGAAGATTCTTCACATACAACAAAATTTGCTTTATATTTAACTAAAAGGGCAAAAGAAGCTCCTCCTCTAGAATTTTCAGCTCTGTACACAGCCATAATGGTCTCAAACTCATTCAGAGCTCACCACGGATACTGCTAAGCCTGGTGATGCTTTCTTTAATTAAGGGGTCCCAATTACCCGCAAAGAGAATTTTTTAAATTTCTGACAGCTGAAGAAAAGCCCATCCTCTGAATACCAATAGCCTTTTTCCAGCCTTGATATTGTCTAGACTCCATGAATTTAAATTTTAAACATTTACTTAAAGGAAAAAAAAAAGAACAGTCTATGCACACTTCATTCTTTATAACCCAAGGCAGGTCTAGAAAAAATATATTCAGCAGAAGCTACAGAATCCATAGTAATGATATATCTCTGAGAATCCTGGGGCCATGAAATTATAAACACTTTGAGATTAGGGATCACACCTTTCTGGTAAATTAAATCCTTTATGTACATTATCTCAGGCATTTATTCCTCACAAAACCCTATGAATTAGGCACCAAGGAAATCGATGTACAGAGAGGTTTTGTAACTTGCCCAAAGACACACAGCTAGCGTAGACCTGGAAATCAGCTCAGGCACTGTGGCTCCAAAAACTCTCCTCCTAACCTGCGTGATCCTACCACTCGTGCCTGCGGTGGCTGTCATTCTGCCTGCACATCTGTATAGTGTTGGGCAAAGGCTTTTGGCTCCAAAAGCCAGTTAGTATATGGTGCTGCTGGACCCATTTATTTGGCTGGCAGCTGACCAGAAAAGAGAGTGGAAACCAAGACAAATTGCTGTACAATGACCTCTTACCCCTCAAAATCACCAAAATTCATGGAGCGATATTCGATTAATCTTCACTTGGTTTTTGAGTTGGCAGGCTGCTTTCTCTTGGAGTCAATGCTATGCTATTAGTCACACTGACCTGCGCAGAGATGAGTTCAATTCCTTTCAAATAATTCTTGTCAACTGCTTGATAAGTGATAATTCATCACACTGAAAGCTGCTTTTCTAGAATCACAACTTCAATTTCCAAAATGTTAACAATGTGGTTGGATCCATTTGTTATTTATCAAGAGCTAAATTCTAATGAATTATCAACAGATTCTTTAAATTTACTTTAAATCTCAAGTCAAGGAAACCTCACCTCTGACTTACAGAGCACAGCTAAGATGCACAAAATACTGAAGCCAATGCTGTTGTGCTTCCTGTATATTCTCACACTAAAAATACAAAACAAAAACCAATCTCTAGATTTGTTCCCCTTAAATAATGCTTGCAAAATTCTCAGGTTGAACTTTTCAACATCTTTTGACAATTCTTCTTGGTGTATTTTCTCTTAACAGTAACACTATCAGTCTATGCTTACTGCCTTGCCAATTCTTCCTGTTAAAAAGTATTAAACATGTCACCTACAATTCACATCAGCTGTTTATAAAAGATGCACATATGTCAGCATAAAACTAGGTGTGGCAAGCACATGAAAATCCAGCAGGGAGCTCTGCAGTTCTGTTCAGGGAGTCTTGGCCAGCTGACGGTGACTGTCTCTCTCCTACGGATCTGAGCTCCTCAAATTCGGAACAGAGACACAGAGCATGGAACACGGAAATCTAATGGCGGAGGGTTTAAAACTCTCTTCAACTCATTATGCAAGGTCCAAATAACTCTTAAGAAACAGTATGTGTGTACCTAATGCCACTGAACTGTACACTTAAAAATGGTTAAAAAGGTAAATTTTTTGTTATGTATCTTTACCACAATTTTTCAAAAAAGAAATAATATGCTTATTTGGGGAGGAAACAAAGGCAAAATATATTTATTCTTTTTTCCAATTTCAAGCCTGTTTCATCTAACTTCACAGTTAATTTATAAACTCCAATTAACATTCACTGTATTTCAAAAACATGGGACAGCTGAACATAGGAAAAAAGACAAGAAAAAGACTTCAAAGTAGCCCTACTTCTCTGAATAAATGGGCCCCTAAAAATGGACAGATCTTCTCCAAGCCAACTTTGAATTAGTTTTTCTTTAGTCTTGAAAGATAGATAAATTAATAACATCTACTCAATCTTCTCTTGATGCCAATTGTGTATTCAAGTGGGGCGAGAAGCCTGCCAGTTTGGCTTTGATCACAGCTCTGTCAACCCAATCAACACAAGACCTGAGACAGTGTTAAAATATATGCTTCCCAGTCCTATTAATGCTCATCAATTAAGACTACTAAGAATTTCAAACCAAGTTTAAAGTCTTTACTTGATATTTTTAATTGAATAATAAAAAGATTTTGCATATATTCATTATAGCAGATACATAAAAAATACAATTTTTAAAAATATTTTCTTGTACTGGTACCATACCTCACATTTGCTACTGGATCATGTGTCAGTTCAATAGCAGGTAGAAAGAAATATTTACAGAAAAATGATTTGGAAAAGATCTCTATAATAAATTCACAGGTATCCAAGAATCGAAGTCTATTCCAGTAACTTTTTCCTTGGCCCAGTTCTAGAAACAATAAAAAAGATTATCATGAGTTTGATTTTTTGTACATGAAATTGTGTGACAAAATTAGACACACAAAATCCATGACAAGTTTCTTTATACTCCCAATTTGTTTAGCAAATACAAGAGATAAAAGAAAAAACCCATATTATATACCCCAAATTTGTAGACCCCCAAATTACCAAAATTATTCAACAGAAAAAATTGTATTAAACATTGCATTCAATTCCATAAGCATTTATTAAATACTGAATAACTATATGTACTATTTTTTGATCATCCACTATGTTCTAAGTACTTTACACATATTATCTTATTTAATTCTGAAAAGCACTCCAATGGAATAAGCATATACTTATCCTTCCTACAAGATAAAGATACTGAGATTCAGAGAAGTTCAAGTCACAGAGCTGTAAGTGCAGAGCTAGAATTCAAAACTAAGTCTGTATAACTTCACGATCTTTTAACAATCAAATTAACTGTTTTCTTCCTCTCATTTCCTTAAAAAATCTTTGAAGTGGATAAAGTCATATGTGAACATAGTATTATTGACAATAATTCAGGTCACTATTTAAAGGATAATTTTCTCCTTTACATAAATGTTCAAAAGCAAAATTCTTAATATTTAAAACCAAATAGAATCTTCTTTCAAAATAACCTATTTTAAACACGAGGTCCTACCACTGAAAAATGAAAATTGAATTAAAACAGATTAAAAAAAGAAAGATTCCAAGTATACTGGGCATAATTTTTCATAAATGAAATTTTATGTACTCTAGTTTTTAAAAAGTGGCAATCCATACTTAAAATGGTAAATTCTAATAACCAGAAAATCCCATTACCTGCCTATGCTGGATAATAGAGTTTAATAAAAGCATTAAGACATTATGGTCAAAGCAAGTATACAGTAATTAACAAATTCACTAAGTATATATGCCACTAAATATGTGCCACTATTTCTAGAATTAATACTTTAACTAAAGGTTTTTGCCTTAATTTTAGCTCTTAGTACATTAAAATAAACTTGCATTTGTCAATTGGCTTAATTTTTTTAAGACATTATAAACCACCTGGGCTCACCAGATTCACATGCATGTCTATCAACTCTGTTCAAGAAAAAAAAAATCCTTGTTCTGTTAATATTTAAAATAGGAACATAAAATAAATGATTAGATTCATGGCTATTCTACTTATATTCTAGTTCCAAATTTTCTTTCATCAGGGTAGAAACTAGGCTTTCAACATAAGTATACGTATTTTAATTTCTCAAGTGTACAATTCACAAAAGAAGGCCTGGAGTAATTACTACTCTCATTCATCAGAGATATAATCCTGTCACAAAGATTTCTAAAACAAACCAAAAAAATAACCTATAAAACTCAAATACAAACACACTCCAGATATTTACTAACAGCAGCCTAATTATTCACGGCAAAATGATACATTAAATAAGTCAGATCTAACTAAGGCCAACCAGTGTATTTACTTCTTTTCTTTCAAAATGAGAGACAATGATTACTTACGTTCAATTAATTTCTGAATGACTTCGTGTCTCTGTTCTTGTTTACGATTATAACGTAGAAAAACGCATAGAGTTCGGGAAGCTGCCTTTTGGACAGGTAAGACGTTCTTGAAGAAATAAGTAAGAAAGACAATTAAACCAGTTTAATAGTATATATTCTGAATAATTTGGCCCCACAAATCAATTTTAAGTTATTGGCTAAAAGTAAGAGCAGTATTGTCTGCCTCTTGAATCACTGTGTTTATATCCCTCTGGAAGCGCCTTCATAATTTAAGGTTAATATCACTCAGGCAAATCAACTAACACATCACATCACAAAGTTAATTTAATTTGGAACAGTCATTTCCTAATCATCCAGATTTGATTTATATTTGACTCTCATTTCCTTGCCACCTCATCTTAGTAACATTCTCCCCAGTACCCACTCCCTTCGCTGTTTCCTGGATGTCGTCACTCGTTTACTCAACTAACATTTGCTAGGAACATATCCTGTGTCAAGTACATCACCAAAAATGTGCCACTTCAAGATATAAATTTAGAGATTCCACGACCAGGTATACTCTTCATCCTTCTGGCTTACTTCTGCCTCTTCAACTTCAATGTCACTCATTGAGATCCCTGGTCCATGACACAGATAGAGCTTAGAATCCAAGGGACACTATGTCAATCACTCTTACCAGTGTTCTAAACTCCTTTGTCCTTTGAATTTCTGGGCAGAAGCTTAACTCTAAATTAACTCAACCATCCATCTGTACCTGGTTTGGGCTCAAACTATTTATTAGACAAAAATCTCTCAACCAGGTATACTGTGTCCAGTGTAAATTTACGTTCACCATCTTGACTTACATATAAATATCATAATATTCAATTCTTGAAGATTCAGACTGTTATAGTGAGGATCCTTGAAATTTAAGCAGAATACAACTTAACCTTGCTGAGAGAGTATTGCCTGCTATCTCGTCTCACATTTTATACAAGCTATTTTTATTCTATTGGGTACTACTCTGTGTGATGTTTTTAATCTGTTGAATGTAAGAAGAGAATATTTACTACAAATTAGAACAGAAAATTTAAGAAATGTACATAAACAGAAATACCAGCGGAATTAAGAAAAATGAATTTTAGATAAACGAACTAAATAAAAGCATGTTACTCCTTTCTTTCATTGTGTGTATACTAATAGAATTTCAAATGCATATATACTAGTCATATGAAAATATGTATATTTTCTACCTCATAGTATATTATATTATACAAGGTAAGTTACCTTTTGGGCCAGAAATCAAAGATAAATTGTAATCATATCAAAAGCATATAAAAGGCAGCTTCAAGCTGTGACAATTAGAGCACACAAATAATGACTGCAATTGATTAAAACATTATTTAATATTAAAAAAATGAGTCTAAAAAGAGAGAAAACCAAAACAATATTCATTTGTCACCACTGGAAGTGGCTACTGCACCAACTCCTAGCTCCAAAAATTGATGGAGGGAAAGAATTAAGAATTTATCCTGTCTTTACACTAGGAAATGTATTTCAGGGTAATCAAACAGCCCAAGTGGATGAAGAAAAGCATTTCTTCACAGAAGAATGCCATCAAAAATGTAGAAGAAATGAGAGAATTTTTTAAAATCACTCTTTTGCAAGTTCTAATGAAATAACTGATTCAGGCAAGGATCATCAATGGATGCAAAAACTCACAGGTAAAAGGTTGACGGGAAACTGGTCTTCAGAGTGTTGAAGCGTCAGCTTCAAATTACATTGCAGATCACAAGGGAGAAAACATAATTTTGCAGTGGACTAGCGGAGCTGTCACCCCCTGCACAACCAACTCTTAGCTCATTTACGGAGTGACAACCATCCAGATATGATGCAATATAAAATATACAGCAGCATTTATGAAGTACTCTTGCCAAATGTTTAACCTACAACTCAGCAAGCCCCTCGATCTAACTTCCAGTTTACAAGAGACTTGATGAACCTGTTAACACCATGAAGAAGCAGTCTGACAAATGCAGGGTTGCAATATTCCAGACAGCTGACTTAAGTCTGTTCCAAAATTCAACGTCATAAAAAAGTGAGGAAAGGGGGAAGAGGGAATCTGTCGTGGATTAAAAGAGAATTAAGAGATGTCACAATTAAAGGCAACATATGATCTTAATTGGATCCTACATGGAATAAAACAACTACTGTAAAATACATTTGGGGGATAACTAGTAAAACTTTAATATAGACTGGATATTAAATGGTATTAAAGAATAATTATTCATTTTGTTAAACATAAAATTGTATTGTGATTATATAGGAGAATGTCCTTGTATAGAGCCGAATATTGAAATTTTTAGAGATAAAATGTAATGATATCTATAACTGAAAATTCTTCAGCACAACAAAATAGAAAGAAGAATATGGCAAAATGTTAACAATCATTACATCTATGTGATGGGTATATGAGAGTTCATTACATTTCCCCTGCCTGTCTGTATCTTTAAAATTTTTTCATAACAAAAGTAGGAAAAAAAAAAGTTAGCTTATGTCATTCCTCTCCTCAAACCCTTCCAAAGATTTCCCCTCTATCAGAGACTAGTCTAGATCCTACATCACGGCCTTCAAGCGCCTGTGTGCTGTGGACCCAGCTACCTCTCTAGCCTCCTCTCTCTCTACCACTCGCCACACTGGCTTCCCTGCTGTTCCTTACACACCCAACCAAACACACCCCGTATCATGCCTTTCATTCACTACTCCCTTTGCCTGGACCACTCGTCCTTCAGATGTCCACATGGTCATTCCTCTACTTTGTCCAAGCCTCTGCACAAAGCATACTTGATCAGCGAGGACTTTTTCCTGACCACGATATCCACAATAGCATCCTACTATCCTCCATCACTTTCTTCCCCTCTACTCTGCTTCATTGCACTTCTTATCCCTGACACACTACATATGTATGTTTGTTTACTGCCTGTCCCCAGTGAATGTAAGGTTCTATGAGAAGAGGTCCTCTGTCTCTTTCATTCACTATGGTATTCCTGGCCTCTGGAACAGTGGTTGGCAAGTACTAAGCGCTCAGTAAATTTTGTTAAATGATTGAATGAATATTATGACCATTGGGTATGGAACCAAGTATATAAATCTTTCTTTTCTCCAGAGAATGTTGCAACAGAATACACGTGTCTTCTTTGATCATTGAAAATGTGTTATAATATTGAGTATCTCCTTTTAAGTATGGAATTACCTCCTTGTAAAAGAAAACATAAAATAAATCTCTCAGGTTTAAAAGTGTTTTGTTCACATTCTGTGTTGTAAATCACTTCTCTTTTTACATACCTATTCTTTTTTTACTTAAGTTATAAATGACACCAATAATATCATTTTTTCTCTTTCTAATCTTTGAAGCTAAAACTGACTTTGGGTTTTTGAGATGGCTACCAGATTTCATTATCTCCCTTTTATTATGAATGAAAATTTAGAGTACTTTTTTAACAGTTTCTAAAACATACACATTATGCGGAATTTTTTTATACTTCACCAAACAGTAATAAGATGCCATTTTAAATGTACAATGAACTGTGGGTTAAATAATCCTCTCTGGAAATTTTTATGAAAAAGGTAGACAACTTACTGTATGGTGAAGGTTGAGTACAACTCCCCCCCCCCCACCAACTCACCCCCTGCTTTTGACTCTAGTTTAAGAGCATCCATAGTAGGGCATCCATGCTTTGGTGTAACTTTATCTCTTACATAGCCACTCTTTAGGTAGTATAAAAGAAAAAGTAACAAACTAATATTAAGGGGCTTAAGGGATGCCTTGACAAAACAGCATAGTTGAGGTAGGACTGAGGCTGGGATATATAAAAGGTCTATGTCAGAGCAGGAGGTACTCTGCAGTGGAGACCACCGACCCTGACAACCTTCCTCTGGAGGAGAACTGTGTCAAGTCTGAAGTGAGTCTATTTACCCTCTCCCTGGCAGTATATAAACAAAGGTACCACCTGTTCACTCCTCTCTCCAGCTAGGTAGAAGGTGAGCAAAGTGCAGAAGCAATGGGAAAACTGAGTTCCCTCCTCAGGGACCTGGGAAGAGAACATCCTTCCAGGCAGAATGGAACAAACTCAGTTTGTTGTACTATTTCGAGACTGTGAAGAATTTGGTAACTCCAACATCAGCTGCAAGTTCAAAAGTACAATAAGATAAAAAGTGTTGGGCTCACATTTGTCATCATGATTGTGAACATTCTTTGTAAGAAACGATAGTAAATCTGATCACTTGATATGATCTGTGGCAGACAGGCATATTTCTGTAGTAGTTTCTCATGAGTTCTCCATTTTAAAGAGGCTGCAGCTCGCTGTTCGGCGGCTGTGAGTGCTGGAATCAAATCAGGCAGAGATGATAACTGAAAAAGAAATCACATCAAAAGAATCAATGATAATTAAATAAATCAATTGCAGCATTCAGTCAAATTATTCAGTCTTACAATACATTGGGGAGCGGAATACTCTTGCTCATTTCAGAACTTAGGAAGCATCTCAGTTGTCACAGAGATAATTATCTGGTGAAATCAAATACTCTTTAAAAATCCACGAGTAAAATTTATGGTTACTGGAAACAAAATTTGGAAATAGACACTGGGACTCACAACCTTTCTAATTAAAGCAAAATGTATTCTATTTCACTGTCAGCAAACTTTGACCTTCTAAATTCCTATCCTTTTGTCCTCACCAGTTGCTATTCTTGAAACAACAATTAATGCTCATCAAAACTGAAAATGAATGTAAACTCCAAGGACAATAAGCAAGAATCATGGTAGTATAAGAATTGCAGAGGAAATTCAAGCTGTTCAAACTCTGACAGACATTTATCGAGCACCCAATAAGCGGCAAACACTACTTCAAATGTTTTCCACGCATTCCTTCATTGATTCCTCACAACAACGCTGCAGAGTAAGGTAACACTTACAACGTTCAGAAACTTTTTTGATACGTGGCATTTACCTTGTTTTCTTGCACACTGCTTTCTCCACCAGTAGACATAAGTTCCAGGATTTCTGGAAGATGATCTATAAGAGCGTCTAGTACCTTTTAATAGAGATATTGATTACTCTTATGGTGATTACTATGTTTTACTAATCTTAGATTAGTTTATTTCACATGTTGATTTCTACACAGAAATAGTGTTATTTACCAAACATTTTGGAGGTTTCTATTTTCTTACTTTGCCATCTTCTTGCTGGAAAGTCTCGGAAACATGATCAACTGCCCTGATCAAACTACCTTCGAAAAGAGATGAGTATATCTGCTTCTTTTTTTTGGTTGAGGAAGATTAGCCCTGAGCTAACATCTGTGCCAGTCTTCCTCTATTTTGTACGTGGGACGCCTCCACAGCATGGCTGGCGCGTGGAGCAGGTCTGCACCCAGGATCCGAACCCACAAACCCAGGCCGCTGAAGTGGAGCAGCGCATGGAACTTGAACCACTTGGCCACGAGGCCAGCCCCATCTGCGTCTTGATATCGTTCAGTAGTCTAGATCTGAGACAGCTACTTCTACACAACAAACACGCTCAAAAACTGCCTCCCAACTTCTGAAAGGCAGTTTAAGTCAGGTAACAGGCTTGGTGATGTCTCAACGTTGATGAGTTGAGCTTCGGCAAGCTAGTAGTCATTTAGGTGAATAGGATACACTAAATATAGTATCAAAATAAAGTATTACAAAGCCTTCACAAGTATACTCCCCAAACAATGCTAAGAGGGAAAAAAAAAGATATAAAATGTGACATAACATATGAGTACAATTGTGTAAAATAAAAACTTTTATATAGAAAAAATAGAAAATGAAAAATAAAACAAAATATTAACAGTGATTGGAACTAAAAGTACTCTTGTGTCTATCTACTTTTTGGCATTTCCAAAACTTTCCTTAACAAACAAATATACATATATACTTTAAAACCTAATACTTTTTAAAGATCTTCCAAATTTCCAGTCTGTGATACAGTGGTACATTGACTTGAAGCTTCTGGGGCTAGTCAGATGAAAGAGTTCGTGCAATTCCCAAGAAGGAGGGGAAAAAAAGGCATTGATGTATTCGGACTTTATATAAAAGAATTAAAAACCAAAAAGCAAGAAGACCTTACCTCCAGCGATTCGTCTTGTAATAATGTTATTAGTTCTTTATGTATTAAATATACTCCAGAATTCAGAAGTTTGGACACCTAAAATGTAGCAATAAAGTCTCTCAGATTTGAGACTACTAGACATACAAAGGTTATAATAATAATTTTTAAAACACATCCTTGTTAGATACTTCTTCTAAAACAAGACTGGGTTACAATATGCATATAAAATTAAATTTCTAGAAAAATTCATTGCATACATTACCAGCTTTTTAGTCTGCTTCATAACATACTGGAGTGTGTGGATACACGGGGTGGCAAGTGTAGAATGGATTTATCAGTCATAACTTTCATATCACAAGCAATAATGGATGCCTCTAGTTCACATTTTAAAGGCTTAGAGCAGCCAACAGGGTCTTTCAGGATATCCCAAGCATAGAAGCATTCATCCCAATTCAGAGATTCCCAAAAGGGCAAGTGCTATGGAAGGTCCATAGTGACACATGGATAGGGAGAATTCCTACACAAGCAAAACACTGAAGACTTTGCCCATCAAAGACTTCAATCAGCATGAAAGGAGTTGGGAGAGTCTAGACTAATCCAGCTCCTTTGTGAACAGGGTTTTTTTTTCCCTCCAGACAAACACAATGGTAGATTCACCAGTTTCTAATTCACTCTTTTTCTTTTTTTTTTTTTAAACTAACTGGGCTTCTGCATAAGGTTTTATTTGAAAAAAGTGTTCCTGGATAAAGAAAATGTTTTAAAAACCTTTGTTCTACAGGGTGTTTTTGACTTGTTGAAAATATTTTCAAAATATTTTTCTGAAAAACAAGAATCAAGTCAGAACATACTAAAGTAATTATCAAAATCTAGCATTAACGCTGTTAGGAAAATTTAAATTCATCAGTGGATTTTCATAGTTTAAAAGGCTAAACCTAGACTAACCATTTTATGGAGTATCATTATTAGCCTACCTACATAATATGATTGTGAGAATATGGAAACTAGCCAGCCAGTAAGTAAGTAGCTTGACCAATGATTTCCAAACTCATTCCCATCAGTGAAATATTTTTGTATACATATTTCAATATGTTTATTTTTATGGTGCTAACATATTATGTCCACTATGAAACATAAATTAAAATGAAATATTAAAGGGATGAGATAAAAATAAACATAAATAGAAACTCTCATATTGCATAAATATCGCATACTCAGACTCTAATCTCATGCAACCATCGCTGGAGACCACTGATCTAGACAAATACAAGCATGCATGGTAACCAAGCCTACACGCCCACTTAATGCACATTAGAGACGAATATTTCACTCAGCTGGCCAGCACCCTCTGTCCTCTCTCCTCCTCCAAAAGCATATTTCTATACTTGTATTTACCAAGATGACTTAGTTGTGCAACATTGCAATTATTTTAATTAATTATACCATTAAAAGGGAATATTTCCTAGATTTTGCACAATGAACATTTATTTCATTCATACCAGAAAAAAAATGTTATTCAAAAGAAGCAATGACTATCACCCAACAGCCAGAAGAATCTTAAGGAACATTTATAATGATGCTATGGATATCTTGCACACTGTAGCTAATCTAACAATGCTTTGACGTAGGAACACAGTGCAAAGAAGGGGATGAATTATGCTCACTGAGAATAAGAATATTTATCATACCTCTTACAAAGAAAGAAAATATTTTATGTCACTTATAAAGAAATTTTTATGTGACAGTTTTGAAGTTGACAAATTATAGTTTATATATTTTACTGCAACTATAGCATACACATACTTAACTGGAATCATTCAAGAAACATGCCCCAAATTTCAACCTCAAGGGTTAAAAAACTAATTACATTCTCCACAAAAGTTTAAATTCACTTTTGCTCTTAGATTACGGAGAGTTGTTGTAATAGCTGAATCTAAAAGCTATGCTCGGAGCCGGCCCCGTGGCTTAGCGGTTAAGTGCGCGCGCTCTGCTGCTGGCGGCCCGGGTTCGGATCCCGGGCGCGCACCGACGCACCGCTTGTCTGGCCATGCTGAGGCCGCGTCCCACATACAGCAGCTAGAAGGATGTGCAACTATAACATACAACTATCCACTGGGGCTTTGGGGAAAAAAAGGAGGAGGATTGGCAATAGCTGTTAGCTCAGGGCTGGTCATTCTCAGCAAAAAGAGGAGGATTGGCATGGATGTTAGCTCAGGGCTGATCTTCCTCACAAAAAAAAAAAGAAAGAAAGAAATGCAACTCTATTTAAAAAATAAATAAATAAATAAATAAATAAAAACTATGCTCATGAAACACGATTTGCAGTAAAAATAACCAATTTAAATAATCTGTCTCTCAATCTTCCATTTGTTCTTAAGTTCTTAAGTATAGGTGCAAAGTTAAATATAAATATTACAAAGCATGTAAAAACTGATTTTACTTCCAAATCTGCAACACCCACATCCACACCACAATGTCTGGCTTAAAGTAAGCCCTCAGTATAGATATATTGAATGGATGTATTAATAAATGATAAATTAATTAATATATTTATGTATTTGAATTTTGTAAACATTCGAAAAAGAGAATTAGAGGAATTCTGAAATAAGACTTAGGACTAGAATATGAAAGAGATATGGAGCCTATATTTTACAATAAATCTGGAAACAGAAGTGTACAAAATACCAAAAAATCATCCAGTATACATAGGTAGAATTAACAACAAGTGTAAAGCGGTATCACTTCTTCAGACTTACTTCATAAAAGCAAATAGCAATAGTGTATCTGACTGGTACTTCAGGGTCATGACAAAGGCAGAAGAATGTAGAATAGAGTTCCATGTGGAAGTTTTTAGGATCAACAAAAACAGTCATGGCCTGGTGGAGGTGGAAGGGAGATGATGAAGGGGAAGGAGAGAAAAACATGCATCAATACCCAAAACTATAATCATTTCACTTAAATTGAAATCATGTCCTCTGAATCATAATTTAGTTAGAAATCATATCTGAAAGATCCAAAAGCATGCATATAAATCCAATTTATACATAGAGATGAATATAAATTACACCAATATTTACTTGGTACCTCCTATTTATACCAGATGTAATGCTAAGCAGCAAGTGTCAAATATGGCAATATTTCTTAATGCTATCAATTCACAGATTTTTAAGTTACAATCAAAATTAGTCGATACAAATATATAATTTATTACCGGAAAGTTATAAGCACAGTTCTTCCGTACTGAAATATATTTCTTCTCCTGCTCTAGGATTTGGGGTGGAATCTGGTTTTCATTGTGTCCATTTTCTTCTTGCAAGCCCAATGTACAAAGTTTCTTATAAAACTCCAAAAATCTCAAGTGTTGATCTGGAGTAAAAATTCCTAAAACAAACGTAAAACATTTGCTCAACATTTTAATTGAAAACTAAAATTAAAAAGAGAAAAGCAAAGTACAATAAAAACACAAGTGGAACCAAATATTTAAATAAATGGTTAGAGATCATAAATAAAAGCAACAATGAGGAAAGAGTAACTATTATGAAGAAATCTAATGGGTCTACTCTTTTACCTTATGTTAATTTTAACAATATTTTAATTTCAATAGTCTAAACTATGCAATGCAGGAATTATGCCTGCATTAATTTCTGCAGCATGTATCATGCTGTAGACCACTAATAAGTCACTACAATAATAATACTGTGGCCATTATTGCCATTTACTCATGGTAAATATTCTAAAATTGCCTGCAGAAAAGACATGCATATGTGTCTGCAGAGAAGGAGCTTAAAAATTGAATCGGAAAGATGGCAAAGTAAACTCAAAATAGTTTTGATCAATGGACTGGTTCCACATTCATTATCTTAGGAAGTTAGGAACTCATTACGTACTGCAATACATTTTTTCAACCACCCATTACAAGTCTACAATCCACATAAAAAATGTTTTACTGTGCTAGATGGTTATAACTTAATTGATGCTTACATTATTATAGTAAGCTAAGAACTGAGTAATATGTTCTAAATGCCAAGAGTCATGGGTATTATTTTACATTCCAAGCTGAAGTTCTCACATGACATATTAATTTTTCAACAAATGGTTAATAAGGGTATACTTACTAGGCACCAACAGTTAACATTCCAAGCTTCTATTATCATATACCAACTAATACATAAATACGAAATCTTCAGAAATTTAAAGGGCTATGCCTACTTCACTCTGTCATTGTTCTTTCAAACAGATTCTACCAGGGAAAAAGTCATTCCTAAATGTGTTCTAAATTATGCTACCAAAATTCTAAGATCTCTTAAGATTTTACACACGTAAAAGGATAGGTTTTACAACTGAAGAGCTGAATTTTAGTGGCTAAGGTAGAAGAAAAAGGGAAAATCTACCTATAATCTTGAAATTCTTAGGATATATCATACCATATAGTCCGTGGCATAGTTTTCCTAAATGGAAAGATAAGGAAATAAGAATTGATTCATCTGCTTTGAAAGATTTTTCACAAAATGATTTCACTAAGGGAAGTATAGTTTGACTTCTGTCATCTGGAAAACAAAACAAAACAAAACAAAACATACTTTAGATCTAGTTGCTCACACTGCACATGTGGAAATTAACACAGATAACACAAATTCCAGAAAGAAAAATTACTATTAGCCAATAGTAATAGAAAACACCTCAAAACAACGATGTTGGAAGGTGTGTGGTGAAGAAGGGGTGAGAGGAGAGTTGAAATTATCAAAAACTTTAAAGCCAGGCTGAGGGGTTTAGACGTTACACTGCAGGCCACAGGGGATAGAATATAAAGAGTGAGTACAAATTAAAAAGCTAAGATGATTGAGGTTTTGAGTCTGAATAACTGAAAGAATCCTAATACCACTAATATAAATAGATGAGTGGCAGAAACAGAAACGTTTCTTACTCTCTTTTGCATATATCTCATACCACGCTATGGCTTAAACCCATTATATCATTTCATTTTTGATAGAAATTAAATGAGCTTATAATATGTTCTGTATATGGAATTTCCTCACTTTTACTTCTTAGATGGCTCTTCTTTAAAAAGTTAATTGATTTTTTGAGTATGTCTGCTTAGGCTGATATATTAGCAATATTTAATTCTTGATTGTAAATACGCTCTGAATTTCCCATAGTTCTCTTAAACTTTCAGAAACGAATCACTATTTTATTAAGGGTCTGACAATACTAAGTAAAATGCTGTAACAGGCTTATTAGTATATTGTTATTACTATTATCATCATCATATTTCACTACCACATCTGTTTTAACTAAATGATGTTCATTCAACAAACATTTATTGAATTTCTTACAGAACAAGCATTATATTAAGTAGAAGCAGAAACATGAATAATAAATGGTCTCTGAACTTGAGAAACAGACCAGCAAAGAAGCCAAACACAAAAAATATCATAAGACAATGTGATCACTATTTTAATAGTTGGTATAAGGCAGGGGTCTGCAAACTTTTTTTGTAAATGTTCTAGGCTTTGCAGTTTATCTGTCACCAAGTACTCAACTCCGTTACTGTAGTATAAAAACAGCTACAGACAATACAGAAACAAGCGGGCATAGCTATGTTCCAATAAGCTTTATTTACAAAAACAGGTGGCAGTGGGACCTGGCCTATAGGGCATTGTTTGCCAATTCTGGTATAAGGGATTTGGGAAGATGTCAGAGAGGAAACTGCACTTGAACTGGACAGTGAAGGACAAGCTGGCTCGCAGAAAAATAGAGGGCAGGGAGAAAACATAGGGAGAGGAAAGAGAACACGGAAAGGTTAGAGGTATGAAAGAACTGGGTACGACAAGTAACGGCAAGTGCGGCTGAAGGGGAAGACGGTAGAGATGACAACAAGGTTTCTAGTTTGGATGCCTGGGGGTGCTCCATTATTAGGACAAGGAGATTCATTCATTCGTTCGTTCATCAGGTATTGCAGTTTTCAGTCCTCTGGCTCATCCTATAGCCTAAATGATTATTCTGTAACAACCCTACATAATTACTGTCCACATTGCAATAATCTTTAAGAGGCTCTCCTAGTTCAGTTAAAATGTTAAATCCAAGTAAATGTAATCCTATTAGTACACAATAGAGTTTTGCACCTGAGTACTTGACATTTACCTTCCAAATTTCACTCTATCAATACGGTTAACGTTTACTGATAAACTAATGTCCAACATAGGTCAAGAATGTAGTCATACACTCAGTAGGGCAGTGAATTGTCTTTGTGATTTGATTTGCACAACACTAAGAAATACCTCCTTACCCATTCCCACTCAAATACCTCATCTCAAATTTCTCTTCTCGTGGCCATGAGATTTCTAGCATTAAAATATTAAAGAGAGGAAATTAATTTAGACATTGTTTTAGTCAAGATCTATCTTAGGGTCAATTGGTTGAGCAAGTTAAAGTCTAATTACCAAGCCAAATTCTTAGGCCTATACACAGGTCAGTTAAATGTTGATGAGAGAAAAGGGAGAAGTGTGGAATACGTAGCAGCACTGGGGACATGAGGGTAAAAGTGGCAGCAGAGAAGGCACCAAAAGAGAAAGGACCAGAAAAAAGAAAGAACAGAAGGGAGGCTTAACATTCATCCTATAGCTTAACATAAGAAATTCAGGCCTGCATCTACCTTTACTCCTTATTAGTGATACAAAACATAAGGGAAAACACTGCTTTCAGAAGCAAAGATGTGTCCACATGAAGACTTACCTGTATCAAATATGTCAAGCAGATTAACCAAAGTTTCAAAAGCTGCAAGCCGCACACTGCTGCCTTCATCCCTAGAGAGTTCTATTAATTCAGGGAGCACCACACTTTTTGTAAGTTCTGTCCTGCACAATAAGCAATAGAAGAAAATAAAGCAAATCAATAAATCTGTAGCAAGAACTTACTAAGAACAAGTCACTGAGCTAAGTGCTGTATAAAATAGGAAAAATCATAAAGATACGGCTCCTGCTCTCCAGAAGCTTGTAGTCTGATTGGGAAAGCATGATATAAACATAAGAAACATCAATAGTCATTGCATAACTACTTAAGTCAATTCAGGTTCCCCAGTACAATATTATTATCTAAGAAATCTTAATGACTAGTTCATATTAAACTTCATTAACTATAATATAGTTTTCCATTTTAAGCAACTTCAGCAAATGATCTAGACTAATTAGACAAACTTATCAGTAGTAATTATAGAAACCCAAACAAAATCTTTTTATCTAGATTTCAGGGGACAAATTATTTTTTCATTCACCTAAAACATGACATTACTAACATATATAGAAGAATGATATATGACACTCAGTGTTCCCTTTAAAAGAATGAAATACAATATAAATGCTTTTATAGGATATATAATATTTATAATACCATCACAAATGGCTCTCATTCAATACTTTGTTTTTGCTTATTCACCATGATAAGATGTCATCGCGATGACACACACTCTGATAAAGGGGAGGCTTATGATGTGGCCAGCTTTCTTAGGTACAAGATGGAAAATGGCATGAATTATAATTTAATAGAGTTCAAGAAAGTCAGTAAGAGCTACAGAAAACCTAAAAAATTCAGGACAGAGTACACAGACGCTAAGACAATGCTGTCAAGCAGAACTTTCTGCTATGATAGAAATATTTATAATCTGTACTGTCCAATAGGGTAGCCACATGTAGCTAATGAGCTTTTAAAATGAGGTCAGTATAACTGAGGGACTGAAATTTTAATTTTATTTAATTTTACCTAATTGAAATTTAAATAGCCACGTGTGGCTAGTGGCTACCATAGAGGACAGCACAGCTCTAAGACAAGGACATGAGCAATTGAGGGCCAAAAAATGCTGAGAAATTAATCTAGATCATACAGATACAGATGTTAGCATTACCAATAGTTCACAAACATTCATCAAACATAGGAAGTAGACAGCAGAGGTGAAGAAGTAAGAGATGAGAGAATACATTCTGGCCCAACAATGCCGATTTATCATTAACTTTTCCAATTTCACGGGCAAAGATAGTATTTCACTACTGTTTTTGCAATACGTGTCTGTTCAAATGCACTGTTTACTTCTTAACTGGATTGTTTATAAGAGTTCTGCATTATTGAGCTGTAAGAGTTTTTTTTATATTCTGGATCCTAACTTGATATACGTATTGTGATTAGGTTTCCATTCTAGGAATGGAAAACTTTGTTTTGTTAACATTACTTTCTTTTGTTGACTTTTTGTTTTGAAGAGCAAAAGTTTTTTGATGAAGTCCAATTATCCCATTTTTTTTGCATGGTTCATGATTTTTATCAAAATAATCCTTGCCTACCCCAAAGTTGCAAAGATTTGCTCCTATATTTTCTTCAAGGAGCTTTATAGTTTCAGCTTTTATATTTAGATCTATGACAGATTTCAACTTAGTCTTTGTATGGTGTGAGGTGAGAGTCAATCAATGTTCATCTCTTCTCTTATGAATATCCAGTTATCCCAGTACCATGTTTTGAAAAGACTTTTCCTTTCTTCATTGAATTGCTTTGGCACTCTGCTGAAAATCAGTTGGCCACAGATGCGTGGGTCTGTTTCTGGACTCTCTCTTCTGTTCCATTGATCTACACATCTATCTTTTCATCAACATTACATTATTTTGATTACTGTAGTTTTATTGTTAAGTCTTAGAAACAGGTAATGTAAGGTCTTCGTATTTTTTTTAGATTGTTTTGGCTATTCTAGGTCATCTGCATTTCCATATAAATTTTAGAATCAGTTTT
Organism: Ceratotherium simum simum; assembly: GCF_057802395.1. Taxonomy (NCBI): domain Eukaryota; kingdom Metazoa; phylum Chordata; class Mammalia; order Perissodactyla; family Rhinocerotidae; genus Ceratotherium; species Ceratotherium simum. The sequence continues at coordinate 11,670,000 of NC_141923.1, read as the reverse complement.
TCTACAAAACAGCCCAGTTTTGGTTGAGACTGCATTGAAATGCTAGATCGATTTGGGGAGAATTGACATTTTAACGACATTAACAGTATTAAGTACTCTCATCCATGAATATGGTGTATATCTGTTTTTTTAAAATTTCTCTCAACACTGTTCCGCAGTTTTTCAGTGTAGAAGTCTTGCACACCTTTTGTTAAATTTATTATAAATGGAATTTTTAAATTTTCATTTCCTAAATATCTTCTGCTGGTATATAAAAACACAACTGATTTTTGTATATTAACCTTGTATCCTGACACATCCTTAAAGGCATTAGTTTTAATAGTTAACAGTGATGCCATCTACAAATAGAAATCATTCTACTTCTTCCTTTCAGATCTCTAGACTTTTTAGGTTTTTGTTTTCTTGCCTTATTTCAATAGCTAGAACCTCCAGTACAGTGCTGAACAGAAGTGATGAAAACTATCCTTGCCTAGTTCTTACCTCAGGGGAAAGCATTCAATCTCTACCATTAAGTATGATGTTAGCTATATGTTTTTCATACATGCTCTGTATCAGACTAAGGAAGTTCCCTTCACCCCTAGCTTCCTGAGAGTTCTTATGAATGGATGTCAAATTTTGTCAGATATTGTAATGGGAGGATTTTCAGGTTATCTTGTTTGCCATATCACCAGAATTAGAAGTTTCATCAACTTTTTCAAAAGTATGTTCTTTCTTTCCAATCTGAGTGTTGTACGTTCTTCCCCTCTAACACTGAAGGATCTTTTTGTAGATCCTATGTTTGTTTTTCTCTTTAGTCATCCCTGTACAACGAGAGGTCTATTCAAGTACAGTTGTTTTCCTATAATGAATGTGTATGACCTCTTAACAACACTATTCACTATTAATCTAATTATTCTAAGAATTGTCCTCTTTGATCTCAAGCTGGTACACAACCCATAGTTAGCTTTCTAGTGTTCTGCAGCTTTTATTTCATATGGACATGCTAGCTTGAGGAGAAGCTCTCAATTTTGCTTCCTGATCATCTTATTAATCATCTTATTAATGAATAATAGTGCTCATTTCTAGTTAAACTAAGGTGGTCAGGAATTCTTCTCCTGCCAGCAAATACAAGATTACAAACCCTAGTCTGTACTAGTGCTGGGCCTCTCCCCAGCACTTCTCACTCTCAAATGCCCTAGAACATGACGCCCGGTACAAGAGTGGGTGGCTGCTCTCTATCAAATCAATAGCAATCTCTTAAGTTATCTCTTCCCAATTCCTGTCACCTATCTCAGGGCTTCATCTAAGCCTTGACTGCAGAAAATTCCTCTTGGTGGCTATCAGATCTTAACAATCTTCCTAATTTCCAATGCTCAAAGAAAAAAACTGTGTACCTCTCCTTAGTTTTATGTATTTATCAAAGGGAGAATAAAGAATATGAATCAGGTCTTAGTAGTTTTCAGCCATCATAACACAACAGTCCTATGATTATGCTCTTAAGAGCATGTAAGAACGTGAAATTAAATAAATATGCATATAATCAAGTAAATTAGTTTGTTAAATGAATTCTAACTTAATGAGCTAGGTAGATCCTTCTAGTTTTACTTTTATAAATTAATACTTAAACAATAATCCTATATTAATTTTCAGGAGACTAATTTGAACACACTTGATCCACCCATTTTTAACAGTGGCAAAATGTCAGATGATAAGAAATAAAATACAACAAGACAACAGTATATTCCCCTAATAGGTTCTGATCTTGGTTAAGGAGCACAGATCTGGGCAAGACTGAATTAATTACAGTCCACAATGATCCAGAGTCAGCCTAGCCTAAGAAGACCTATCAGAGAGAAGCTGGTTCTGAGATCAAAATTAAGGAATTGATTACTCTGTTGAAGTCAAGCTTCCAACACAACACTTAACACCTACTCAGCAAGGGTGGCCACAGGACGGAGGACACAACGCTACCCTGAATCTGTGTGAGCTTCTAAAGTCTTCCTAAAGCCTTAAATATTAGCCCAGATTTATTAAAAAATTAACAATTGTACAAATAGCAACAACCTGATTGTCCTTGCTTGTGAAACAAAGAACCAGGTGAAATCAGCGCAACTTCTATTAAAAATGAGAGGTTCCAATGTTTTTTGTACCAATTTAGGATCCTTAGAAAGAAAAAAACTATTTCCCAAGATGGTTTTTAGATAAAACTCCCTTTAATACCATACTTACATCTTAACATGAGATCAGTTTCTATGGGTGAAGAGAAGAGACTGTCTGCTCTATGCCTGCTGTCCTTCCTGAGATTTAGTACCCAAAGGGTAAGGAGAGCACCAAAGCAGATAGTGGAAGCACAGAGTTGCAAGGGAAACAAAGAAAGACTTCCACTGAGTAATTCCATCTGAAATGACCCCATAATACAGCTGTCGGCCAAAAGAAATGCTACAGCCATAGTCCAAGCATGGTTTCTACAGCAGTCTCCCCTTATCTGCAGGGGATATGTTCCAAGACCCCCAGTGGATGCCTGAAATCGTGCATAGTTCCAAACCCTTTACATACTATGCTTTTTCCTATACATACGTACCTATGATAAAGTTTAATTTATAAATTAGGCACAATAAGAGATCAACAACAGTAACTAATAATAAAGTTGGCTTTAGGGCCGTTATTAAGTAAATAAGGGTTACTTGAACTGAAGCACTGTGATACCAAAATAGTCGATCTGATAACCCAAATAGCTACTAAGTGCCTAACAAACGGGTAGTATATACAGTGTGGATACGCTGGACAAAGGGATGATCACACCCCAGGCAGAATGGAGCAGGACGGCACGAGATTTTATCACGCTACTCAGAACGGCAGGCAATTTAAAACTTATGAATTATTTATTTCTAGAATTTTCCATTTAATATTTTCAGACCATGGTCGACTGCGGGTAACTGAAACCACATACAATGAAACCATGGATAAGGGGGGATTACTGTATTGGGACATTTTCCCTTCCTGGATCTAGGCATTTGGGATGATAACTAAGCAACTTAAGGTGACAAGGAAAAAAATTAACATTAACTGAATGCCTACCACCATGCTAAGCATCTTCACTTTTATCTCTTTTAATCCAGACACATCAGGAGGTACTTGTTGCTACGACCATTTTCAAACATCATATAAAGTTTAGCCCTTCAGTAGCATGCTTTCACAGAATACAGGAAGAGGATCTGCATGTCTGACAATCCAGAATCAAAAATGTGACGTAAGTTGTCACGTTGAAAGTATACTTACCCAACGCCCTGAGCTATATTTTCTAATTGTCGACACATACAAGATCGAACTTCATATTCTACATCTTGACAGAGTGATTTTACCAGGGGAAGTATTTCTCTTTTAATACTTAGAAGGAGAGGAAAGAAACATGCAAATGAATGAGTGTTTTAGAATAATTATTATTTTCAAACAACTACCATCAAAATCTTAGCTTAGCTTAATAATAACAAAAATACTTTAACACAAAGCTTTATAGTTTACAATGTATTTTTACATATGTTATTACATTTAGATGTTATCATCAGCTGCTTGTAAATTATATATGTCACTGGGTCTTTTTAAAATAATGGTTGATTTTGGATTGGCAGTTAAACCTCTTAGCTAAGATAAAAGGCTGTATGTAAGTGGAATATCTGATTCCAGCAACCATCAACCAAAATATTCTTCAATTTTATATTTTACTCTTATGTCATAATTATACAACATTCCATTCTTTCCATTTGTTATTTATCATCTGGGCAGAGAGTAGCATATGAATCATAAACATTCTCCATAAAACCTCAAAATAAGATAAATTATTCAAAATAATGAATTCATAACACAGAAGAAAGCAGAAAGCATGACATCTTTATGTCATGATCACCAATTTTTGAAGTCTATAAGATAATACCATTTTATCCTCAAAACTACAGTAGATATGTCACACAGAAGACTAAGACGGAAAATAGAAAAAAGTTAACCTTATTGATTTTGAAAAGCCACGAGATGAAGAAGAAAAGCATCTGCATAAGTAGACTTCTGAGAATTCTATATTCTATAAAGTTAAAACAGCTAAACTTGTATGCAGTATGGAATAAACAAATCTAATATAATTGCTAATCATATAGTCATTATACATTTTAAATCAACTTAATTGAAAAAAGTAGACAAAAAATTATATACAAATACTCACGTATGGGCATCAAATTTGTTGGTCAATTTTCCTAAAATTTTACAACTAACTAAACGAGACTGGACTGTTTGGGAAAGTTGTGCCTTAGAAACAAGTGGATTCAAAATCTAAAGAAAAAAGATTTAAAGAACAAATTAACAAATTTTTATATATTTTTGCCACTAATGTCGGCTATTTTCCTCAAAGAATATTTTAATGTACTAAATGTTTTAAAAGAACCTGAATTATAACTTGAGGTGCATGGTTGTTCATAATCTGGATCACCTTGTTTGTTTTCTGGGTTATTAAGGTAAAGATACTGATAAATTATGTAATTAAAAACAATCAGGCACAAAAAATTTCAATTAAAGTTTATGGTGAACTCTGCAATGATCTGCGTGCACATAAAGTATAATTGTGAAATACACATTTTCAAAAGAAAAAAGCAAATTAAGTAACAGACACCCTGAAACTCATTTTTATTCCATATAGATTAATTTTCATATTTATCCTAAAGGGATGCAAAACACTATAGCTTCAAATAGATTGTATTAAGTAATTCTGTCATTTGAATACAGCAAATACAGTGTCCAGTCTGACACTGTGTTCTGTATATGCTGGACACTCAAAACCTCAACAGCATGGAAGACTAAAGAACTACGAAGATCAGATTTGATTCTGGTCTCAGCTCTTTAATTTGTCCAAGTAATCTTGCCATTCCTCATCCCAAGGTTTCTGTCTACTTAAAATGAAAATTAGAATATGTCATACTAAGATCCCTCCACGTTCTAAAATTCTACGACTCTAATAAAAGGGTCAACTGGTTTCTTCCCTCTCAACAAAGTGGCCAGAATTACTTAATGCATAATGATAAATATAATTTTAAAGTCAAAGATCTGAAGTAAAATAAAGTGTTATTTAAAATATTAAAAATTACATGTTAAATAATACATGGCATTCGAGAGTAAAAACCGCATTCTACTACATATCACTCTTCAAAAAATATAAGTAACACATGTCAACATTACATTCAACACTTAAATACGTGTAATCATCTGCGTGTTTGGCATCAAGTATACAAACATCCTTATAACCGGGTAAATCATTCCATTTCAAGCAAGTATTCTGGCATTGATATAGGATCATAAACTGTACTAGAGCAAAGAAAGGACAAAGACATTTCACGAAATCCAGAGGACATTTCACTGACAGACAACTGTTTTTTTACCCATGACATATTTGAAAAGAAATATATATAAAAATAATGTGAAAAGGATGAAAAATCATTTCATTAGAGAATAAAATTCCCTTCTTATTTTCCTATTCTCTTATCTTGATTTACTAAAACTTTTAGAGAAGGGTATATTGAACAATATAAATTAAAATTAAAAAGCAAACAGCAAATTGGTAAAAATATTTGCAACAAACTTAATAAAGGATTAGCAACCTCGATAGATAAATAGCACATATAAATAATGATCAAAGGGTATGATCAGACAATTCCAAAAAAATGAATAATACTGATATAAATATACAAAAAAATATTCAACAGCATAATAATAAAAAAAAACTCCAATTAAAATGTAATTCCATTTTTTGCCCATCAAATTAAATTGGAATGCTGATGAAAGTCCAAGAAAACAGGCATTTTCGCATATTGCTAGTCAAGAGCCTTAAGAATACTAATACCCTCTGATCCATGCCCTCTAATTCCATTTTTTTGGAAGCTACAGTTAAGGAAATCATTTGAAAAACAGGAAAAGCTCTACAGAGATGTTCATTAATGCCTTATTTTGGTAGTAAAATACTGAAAACAGGCTTAAATGTTTAACAAGTAAGTAAAATGTTTTATACCTACTACAAATAAGTTTAGTACCAAATAAGTTTATAACAACATAGGAAAATAATGCTAAGTTAAAAACAACCATATATAAATTCAATATGATCACCAATACGGCAAACAGCAACTATATACAGGGAAAAAAATCTAAACTGAAAATATATCAGAATGTTAAAAGTGGCAAAGTACAGAACCATGATTTTTCTTCCTACTATTTTCTGTATTACTCAAATTTTCTACAATGAACATGTGTTGCTTTCAGAGTGGGGAAATAACTTTATTCTTTTTTAAAATACCGTTTTTACCAAAAACAAAATTAAAAAAACCTTAGAGTGACTTACTTATTACTATTTACAAAAAAAAAAAAAAATGTATTACCTCATGCCTTAGGGTTTCTTTGGGCAACACTTCTATCACAGACAGAAGAGTTTCCAGCCACGCGTTGCTGACACCTGATTGACACAGATAAAACATGCCAAATTAAATGTCTCCCTTACAAATTTAGTTTCAACTCAGCCATTAATATTTATAACAGTCTTTAATGACAAAATGGGAATAGTTATTTTTGATACTATCGTCAGAAATTTCTCTATTTTTTATCTTGGCCAACTTCTAGAAAACATTTATATCTTTAAAAATAACATTGGGGAGATATCTTTAACCCAAAGTGTGCATTTTTTTTGCTGTACAATAATACTATAAACATAAATGTAAATAAAAATCTAAGAAAAAAAGTATAAATCATAAGAGGAACTAATAGGTCTTCAGCTTTCAAGGATACTGAATTTTGCAGGTTTTGTAAGGAAACAGACATGGCTATTTTCAGTCATACTAAAGATCAACTCTTGGGCAGCATGGCCTCATTCGGTTATCCTTATCAGGCTAACAAGATTCACATAACTTCACGGCCACATAGAAGAAACAATAAATAAATATATAATTAAGCATGTCAGGCCCCTGACCTGTGTCCCTGTGCTCCAGATGTAGTAGAATTACTTGGAGGAAAGAGTGGGCATATGTATGAATGGACACTGATTCTTCCTGTAGAATGGTCAAAAATGATACCGCCGCCGTTAACTGCATCTCCACTCCTGCAACATGCAGGACTTCCTGTACAATCAGAAAGAGTTTGCTATTACATAGATGAGAGATCAGAAATTATAACTTTTAAAAATCCAAGGTCATAGAACCCAAACATAGTCATATTCCACAAAATAACTATGTATGACCTTTAAGGATATGTACTTCCTCATTACTTTATTTAAGAAAACTACATTAATCTGCTCTTGATCATTTAACTCATGAGACCACATAAAGTTTAAATGTCTTAGGAATTTATAAAATAAAATAGCATTCCATTCCTTTATTGAATGAAAATTATAAAAGTACATAAACCTTTAAATAATAGAATAGGCAGTTTTGATAGATTTCAATTTCTATTCTATTTGCATTGTACAGTTTGCCATCCTACCTAGAACAATAATGTCAAAGCTCAATCACATGTGTTTTCATCACTTGTATTTTTGCTTCAAAAAATGAACATTCTACTATAAAAAAGGAATACACTTAAGACTGTGCAAATGTATCTTCTCCTTTAAACAACTGACAAGAACATAAATTACCATGAAATAAATTACCATGAAGTAAATTCTTTTTAAAAGAAGGAATTTTTTAAATATAAGAATATGTTTTTAAAAATTATATTCATAGCCATCTCCATTCACCATTTAAAAAATTTTTAAATGTATATTCAAAATTAAAGCCTACATGAGAATATTAGTTTTCAACACATCAAAAAAATAAAAAAAAAATCTTTCTTATAAACCTCATCAAAGATATTACCTATACTTCTCTAGAAGAGAGAGAGAGAGAGTATATGTGGGTGTAATGTAAAGGTAGCTAAAAGTATTACTCTGTTTAATCAATTATGGCAATTATGAGAATTTCCTTTGAATGCTTATTTTACAATAATATAGTAAAGTTAATAGAACAATGTGGAACTTACAGCCATAAAACAAAGTTTCATATCTGTGATCTTAAGAAAATTAATCTTTCTGCATTATCTCCTAATATATAAAATGTGAATTATAATACCTTCTTCTTAGAGATTTAAATAATTTAAACAGAATTTTTATGACTTACCAACTTGTGCAAACTGAGCATTTAAATATTGACCATTGTACATCCAACTGTCTCCTCTCTACACGAGGCTATCTACTAGGAATCTCATCTTGTCCACACCTCAACTGATCTCTCTCCAGAACCTGCTCCTCCTCCAACCCTCATCGCTGTAAACAGTAAATGACAACTCTGGCCTTCCAGTTGTCAGCCCAAAAACTTTGGGGTCATCCTTAACTCAGCTCTCAGTCCCTACTCACCACAATCAAACGACCAATCAATCCTAATCCAGAATCTGAGCACTTATTACTTCCATCACTACTACCCTGATCGAAGCCATCATCATTTCCAGCCTCAATTATTCCAATAACCGTTAACTAGTCCCTGATTCCATCACTGCCCCTCTACTATCTATTCTCTACATAGCAGCCAGAGAGAGTCTTATAAAAAATAAGCAAGATCATGACACTTTTCTGCTCAAAACTCTCCAATGGCTTTCCCTCCCACTCAAAGGAAAAGGCCAACAAGGACTTGTAAAATCTGTTCCCAATTCCCCCTTTTCTCAGATTTCCACATGGTTGGCTCCGATTTCTTTCCAGCCTCTACTCAAATATCACCTTTCCAACGAGCCCCTCCCTGATGACTCTATTTTAAATTGAAAGCCACTCCCTTGCCTCAGCTCTCACCACCCCCTTTACAGGTTTATTATCTCCATCATCCGACATCCAACACATTCATTTGTTTATGGTCTGTCTCTTACATCTAGAACATAAGCTTCATGATTGCAAGAACTTCTGTCTGTTTTGTTCACGACTGTATCCCCAGCTCCTAGCACACAGTAGGCATTCAGTAAGTAATTGCTGGATGACTGAATATCTCTTACCCTTTGACCTAAACTTTCTGCTCCTGATGCTCTCTCCCTTCACACACATTGTCCACATCTCCTAAAAAGTAGCTTCAAGAGATTTTGAGGTGAGTCCTAAAGATTAGGGATTGGCAGAATTAGACAGAAGGCAAAGCAAACACGGACCACATAGAAATGCATCCTCAGCCCTCTTTCTATCATGTCAATAAGGACATGTTCCTGCCATCTTCTACTCCAGCATCTCTGTAACCATGATTCAAACCATGTGCCCAGACTCCCTGATTCAGCACGGTGGGACCACTGCCAGTCATCGTGCTAGGAGATAACATGTCATTCTACAGCAGAAGAACAGAATCAAAGTCGTCAAGTATTTTGGTGAAGTCCAGCGAGCTTAGTAACTGGCAACTCTAAGACTTAACTTTTGTCTGCCTGATGCCAAAGCTACGCACTGAATTCTTATGGGTTCTGCACTTGCATTCATCATGGATTAAGGCAAGGCTGAAATTGACCCTAAGCCTTCGTGGGGCAGTGTGGGAGCTCCAGTGGTTTTTCTGTGGCAAAGGTTTACGTGGTTTGGTTAATTCCCAGAAAAGCCACCACACATTAGGGTGGCTGATTTTTGTTTTGAGCTTTTGTATCACACACAGAAACATTATTTTACAAGTTTTTTCAACCAATAGTCAATTCATGTCTTAAGAGTTCTTGGCTGAAAGAAAAAGAGAAGGAATGATAAGGAGCAAAGCAGAAGCGGCACCTGGTCTCTGAAATCAGCCCTCCCATATCCCCTTGTTTTACTGTGTCCAAAACAAACATTTGTTCCACACTAACAATTTTGGACTTGGAAAACACTTTTAAAGGATTTGATGTGGCCAGCATACATCACTTACAGGTTTCAGAAGGCACAGCTTTTATTCAGAAACAAAGAGTACTTTGCAAAGAAATATTAAAATAAATTGGGAGGGCCACAATGCACATTCTGGTTCACGTGAGTCTGCCGGTTTATGTTCCAAGAGACGTAATTCTGCCCCCTCTTAAAGTCATTAAAGTCCCGGGTTTTGTACGTATGCAAACTTTATGCAAAAGAAGAACATGAGAAGCTCTCCAACTTCATATCTTCTTACTGTATTACTTAGTCTTGACTCCCGCAGCAACATTTGCCCCAACTATTTTGCATTTAATTTTCGAAAAATCCTCAAGTCTTATCAGGATTTGGCTTTTTCTCTTGTTGTGCTGACTTCAACATCTGGGACTGTCCACTGTTAAGAAACCAGCACAGACTAAGAGATTTTATCACTGCTAAAAATCAATTGATTCTAAACATATTTTTCTGAAACATATTACAGTAAGAGCTTGATACTTACCAGTAAGTGTTCTGCTCCACAGTCACATCTCTGGACAAACATAGTGAGATCCATACTCTCTGGGTAAATAAGTATGCATCCTCATGGACCTTGGAAGACACTGAAAAGTAAATTCCTCTATTGCTTAAGTGCATGCCTTAATGCCATTTACCGTTCCTCTTACATACTACTGTATGACTGGCATTCCAACTTGATTTCCTCAAAAATGAAATGAGATATTTTATAAATGAGTTAATGGTACATTTCCAAATTTAAAAAACGATTCCTATGCAAGGAAAGAAAATGTACTAGACACTTCTGTGTTTAAATTCACACTTTAGTTAGCATGAATGGTGCAAGAAAGCATTTTGTAAAACAACATAATACAGTCCTTGCAGAGGGAAATCGTTCGGTCTCCAATAAACCCACATTATACGCATTGAGAAGCTATTTCTCTTTACAATACACAACATAGAGAAGCATTAAATAAATCATTGGCTTATTCCAAAAGAACAACTATTTTGGATTCACACATTTGGAAACTAAACCTATTGAAGAAAACTGGTAAATAGATCTACCATACGTGGTGCTGGTTAAAGGTAAACGAGTCCTAAAGTTACAAAGTATCTTTGTATATTTTTAGAGATAACATCATTGATTACTTTTAAATTAAATAACAGGGATTTAAATATTAAAATATTGAAGACCTAGGACATATAAAATATCTGGGGTTTTGAGGGTTATAAATGTGGGAATTTTTAGTAACTAACAATAACGGTGAACAGCTCTTTTCACTATAAAATTATAATGTTTATAAAAGACTTTAAAACTGAGTTAAAAATTAATAATTAGAACATGCCTTTAACAATTAACTATGATACCTCATTCTCTTCCTTATCACTGATTGTTACATTCCACACTAAAATAAAAGGTGGAGAGAACTAGTTGAGAGCACTGAAAATCAAAATCCGAGAGGGAAAATAAAGTGGAGACAGTAAACAGGAATAAAAGAGATGTCTTATCCTTCTTTAAATCTGTATTTCAGTGATTAGCAAGGTTCATGAGGAGGTACACATAAAAATACCCCTAAGATCTCTTTCCATAAAGAAAAACCAATACTAATAGTAACTATCCTATGACTATTGCAAATGTGCAATGAGGTATCTTGCCATGCAAATCACAAGAACACCAAAACAAATAAATAAATTACAAGACCATGGTTTTGAAGCTGAACTTCTAGCTGGACTACTCTGTCAAGTCATTTTTACATATAATAAATTAGAATCATGTAATTGTATGATTTTGGCTTAAAATATAAATAAAAAGCAATTTAAAACACACAGATGTGCTTATCAAAGGAATATCTATTTACTAGATATAACAGCCATAAGTAACCATTTCCAATGATCCATTGTAGCCATATTTAATTAAATATTTTTTGAAAAAATTATAAACTGTTTTCTGAGGAAAAAAGCAGCATTGGAAAGTACGGCAAATTTCTATAATAAGTGGAAATGGGGCTTTCTTTCTAGTCAGTCACAGTACTTTTCCCTTCTATCCTTTCTGTAAAGTAGCCCAATGAAAATATAATTCTGATAATATAATTTTAACTTCATTGACAGCTATTTATTCAGTACTAACATGAAAATAAGTGTTCTGGGAAATTGGAGAAAAGTCAAAGACACAGTTCCCTACCTTTGAGGGCCTCCTGTTGCTTATATACATTCAAACACTCAACACATATCCAGTTAGTTACGTTCAAGGCACTGTGCTAGGTGCTGGAGACAGCAATGAGCAGGACCAGCAATGCACCTGTTAATACTGTAATTAAAGCTGTGATAAGAGCTAAGGATGGGAAGCAGAGGCTGCCGTAAGAACATCTACCAGGTGACCTGATCTCCTCGGAGAAGAGGGGATCACTGAGAAGTGACAACTGGCCTGTGTGAAGACAAAGAAATAACTGGGATAGAGAGAGGGAGGGAAACAAGAAGAGTAAGAGAGAAAGCATTCCCAGCACTGAGAAGTAGGAAGGAGCACAGTAGACGCAGTAACTGAAGGAAGGTCGGTATGCCTAGAGCACAGAGTGACAGGAGGGGCTGAGACTGGTGAAACAGAGCCCAAATTATGCAGGGCCTTAGATGCATTAAGCAAGAGAATACTCAAATTGTAGTCTTAAATGCTTTGAAATATCATGCTGACTATAAAGATGAAAGTGAATCAGAAATCAGTGAGGTGGGGTGGAATGGGAGGGAGGGAGCAGGCGAGGATCACTTGGGAAGCTTTTACACTCACCTGAGCAAACCCTCATAGTGGCTTGGACTAGGATGGAGTTAGTGTCGTTGGAGTGAGGTGGATGGATTCAAGAAATACTTAAGACATAAAATAAACAGGATTGTGTAAGTGAGTAGTAAAAGAACAGATGGTATCAAGGATGATTCCCAAAATCCTGGCTTCTAAACCAGAAGGATAACCACTAGCACAGGGGACACTGGAGGAAGCCCAGGTGTCAAGGGGAAATATTAGGAGCTCAATTTTGGACTTGTTAACTTTGAGATGCCTTTGAGGCACCCAAGTAGAGATTAAAGACAGGGAATTGTATACACAGATCTGATGCTCTGAAAAGGTATGCTATAAACAAGAGAATTTATATGGAATACATAGAATTTATAAGATGATATTTAAAGGCTTGGGTGTGGATGAGACTGCCTACAGAGAAAACACAGATTGAAAGTGGAGATCTGTTGTTATAAACATAATTTCACCCCAACAAGAGTGCTGAAGAACTCAAAGTTTAAATAAAGAGATCCATCACAAATGTTTGGCAGAATATTTAAGTTCTCGATTATTCCTAACACATCATTAAAAAACACTCAATTGGTCTGTGTGGGTGTGAGGGTGATGACAGGGTGTGGTGGAGGGGTACGTGCAGGTATACAAACAGAAACATTTTGGGTTAATATTCTAAGATTAAATCAAAAATGAGAAAATTTGAAAAACGGGAACTTCCTCTTTCAGTAATGGCAGACTAGGTAATTCTAATCAGCTCTCCTGATGAAGATAATTTAAAAACCTGGACAAAATATAAAAATCACTTGAATAAAGGCATATGGAAACTAACAAGGTTACCCCTCCAAAACTAAAAAATTACCCAGTCTAGATTACTCATTGCTAGAAAAATTATCCATCCAAGATCTAGGAGACAATGGAATTCCAGAAAGGTGAGCATGTAATTTGGGGCCCGTTTTTCCCCTGGGGCCATTTGCTGATTCTACAAAAGGCTCCTGAAAGGCTGAGAGCTGAAGTGACTTTTTTGACAGCCTCACAGAGGCCCTCGTAAACCCCGCTGGGATAGGATTAGGGTAATCCCCCCTGGGATAGGATTAGGGTAATCCTGAAGGTGATGGGCCTTTGCAGGGAGAGCAGCCCAGCTTCAAATCATTCAATACCTGAAACTGGATGAAGTGAGATTTTATTGCTGGGGCAGTTAAGCGGCTGCCAGAAGAAAACATATTCCTTTCTAGAGGAAGATATCACCCTAGGCCTCGAACTATTTCTACAAATAAATCATCAAATACAAGATCAAACACACAATCAATAATATCCAGGCACATGAAGAGATAAGACAATATGAATGAGAACTAGCAGAAGCAACAGAAAATAGAAATGCACCAAAAGGAGCTCCAGGTTTTGGTGTTATCAGATACATACCTGGTTCAAGAGGATAAAAAGATACAATTGAGAATTCCAACAGAAAATTCTAAGATATTTAAAAAAAAAAAAAAAGTATGTGGTAGATTTTTAAAAGAGCTAAACAGAAATTCTAGACCAGAAAAGTATAATCAAAATCAATATTAGGTTAGACACAGATGAATTAGTGAACTGGAATATGGGTCAGGATAAAACAATTGAATGAATCACACAGAGAAAAGAATGGAAAAGAAGGTAAAAGACATAGAAGATACTATAAAAAGATCTAATATATGTGAAATTGGAGTCTAGGAGAGCAGAGAAGATTATTAGGCAGAAGTACATTTGAAAAATGTCTGAATTGGGCCGGCCCCGTGGCTTGGCAGTTAAGTGCTCGCGCTCCGCTGCTGGTGGCCCGGGTTCGGATCCTGGGCGCGCACCGACGCACCGCTTCTCCGGCCATGCTGAGGCCACGTCCTACATACAGCAACTAGAAGGATGTGCAGCTATGACATACAACTATCTACTGGGGCTTTGGGGGAAAAAATAAATAAATAAATAAAATTAAAAAAAAAAAAAGAAAAATGTCTGAAAAGATAATGATCAGTTTTTTTTGGTACAGATATTCTAACAGGTGTATAGATTTATTTACATTTATCTAATGACTAATGATGTTGAATAACTTTTCTTATGCTTATTGGCCATCCACAAATCTTCTTTGGTGAAGTACCTCTTCACATTTTTGTCCATTTTTAAAAATTGTGTCATTTTCTTATTATTGAGTTTTGAGAGCTCTTTATGTATTCTGAACATGTCATTCATTAGATATGTGATTTATAAACATTTTCTCCCATTCTATAACTTGTCTTTTCATTCTCTTAACACTGTCTTCTGAAGAATAGAAGCTTTAAATTTTCATGAGGAAAAATTAATCAAATTTTTCTTCTATGGATCATGCTTTTAGCATCATATGTACGAAACCTTTGCCTAACTCAAGGTCACGAAGATTTTCTCTTATGTTTTCTTCCAGAAGTTTTTACAATTTTAGCTTTTAACATTTAGGTTTATGATCTATTTTGAGCTAATTTTTGTATATGGTACAAGGTATGACTTTTTTCCCAACTAACCCAGCACCACTTGTTGAAAAGACTACCCTCTCTACACTGAATTGCCTTTGCAACTGTGTTGAAATCAACTAGCAATGTATGTGTGGGATTTTTTTCTCTATATATATCCCATTGATTTGTCTTTATACCAACACCACATAGTCTTAACTGCTGTAGCTGTATATTATGTCTCAAAATCAGGTAGTAAAAGTCCTCCAACTTTGTTTCTGTTTTTCAAAGTTATTTTGGCTATTCTTGGTCCTTTGTATTTTTATAGGAATTTTAGAGTTAGCTTGTCCTTTTCTACCCCACCCCCTGCCCAGACACAAAAAAAAGAGAGAGGAAAAAACCTAATGTGCCGGAATTTTGATTGTTTTGCATTAAATATATAGATATGTGAGAACTGATATCTTAACAATATTGAGTCTTCTGATCCATGAACATGGTGCATCTTTCCATTCACTTAGTTCTTATATTATTTCTCTCGGCAATGTTCTACAGTTTGCAGTAAACAGGTCTTACATATCATTTATCAGATTGATCCCTAAGTATTACATACTTTAATGCTCTAGCGACAGTTTAAGAAAAACTTCAATTTCCAATTGTTTGTTGCTAGTGTGTAGAAATACAATTGATTTGTATTATATCGATCTTGTATCCTGCAACCTTTCTATACTCAATTAGTAGTCCTAGTTTTTTCTTTTGTAGATTCCATCATAGATGATAATGTTATGGGACAAAAAGAGACAGTTTTACTTCTTTCTATGCAATGTGGATGTCTTTCATTTCTTTTCATTGCCTTATCGCACTGGCTAGAATGTCCAGTACAATGCCAAACAAACGTGGTTAAGAGCAGACACTCTTGGTTTGTTCCTGATCTTAAGGGAAAGCATTCGGTCTTTCACCTTTAAGTATGATTTACCTGTAGGTTTTTCACAGAAGAAACCCCTGTTTAGCCCTAGTTTGCTGAGTGGTTTCTTTTCCAGGAATGATTGCTGGATTTTGTCAAATACTTTTCCTAAATCTATTGAAAGGATCAGATGGTGAATTTTTTTTTTCAGTTTGTTGATATGATGGCTTATATTGATTAGTTTTTAAATACTGAACCAACCCTAAATTCCTGAGCTAAACTCCAACTGGTCATGATGTATTATCCTCTTTATATCTTGCTGGATTTGATTTTGCTGTTTTTCAGAAGATGTCTGTATCTAAGCTCATAAGCGATATACATCTATCGTTTTTTTTGTAACGTCTATGCCTCATTTGAGTATCAGGGTAATGTTAGTCTCATAGAATGACTTGTGAAGTTGTTACTTTCACCTCTACTTTCTGGAAGAATTTGTGTAGAATTGTTATTATTTCATTTACATTTACTCTAATTTTTACCATTTCTGGTGCTCTACATTGCTTCATGTAAATCCAGTTTCCATCTGGTATCGCATTACTTCTGCATAAAGAACCTCCCCTGGGGCTGGCCCCATGGCTTAGCGGTTAAGTGCACGTGCTCCACTACTGGCAGCCTGGGTTCAGATCCCGGGTTCGGATTCCGGGCGTGCACTGACGCACCGCTTGTCCAGCCATGCTGAGGTGGTGTCCCACATACAGCAACTAGAAGGATGTGCAACTATGACATACAACTATCTACTGGGGCTTTGGGGATAAAAAGAGAAAAAAAAAGGGGGAGGATTGGCAATAGATGTTAGCTCAGGGCTGGTCTTCCTCAGCAAAAAGAGGAGGATTGGCATGGATGTTAGCTCAGGGCTGATCTTCCTCACAAAAAACAAACAAAAAAGAACCTCCTTTACCATTTCTTGTAGTATAAGTCTTATACAAAGAATCCTTTCAATTTCTGCTTGTCTCAAGAAAAAAATAGTATTTTGCCTTCACCCTTGAAAGATATTGCCACTGGGTATAGATTTCTTGTTAACTTGCTCTTTGCTTTCTAATATGTACTTCTAATACGACATTCCATTGTCCTCTGGTCTGCATAGTTTCTGACCAGAAGTCTGATTTAACTCACCTTTGTTCCTCTGTATGGAATCTTTCTTTCATCTCTGGTTGCTCCCAAGAATGCCTCTTATTTTTTATTTTCAGCAGTTTGATCATGATGTGCCTAGGGGTGTGTGTGTGTGTATTTATCTTGGGGTCCTCTGAGCTTCTTGGATTTTTGGTTTGTTGTTGTTCATTAATTTCAGAAAAGTCTGGCCATTATTTCTTCAAATAGTTCTTTTTCCCTGTTCTCTCTTTTCTCATTCTGAGATGCCAATTGCACATATATTGGATCACTTCACACTGTCTCAAAGCCATTTGATGCTCTCTTCTATTTTTTTCACTCTTTTTTAACTTTGTGTTCCAATTTGGATAATTTATACCCTCAAGTTCACTGAATCTTTCCCCAGCTGTGTCCAAACTACTGATAAGCCCATCAAAGGAACGCTTTATCTCTGATATCATCCTTTTTGTTTCTAGCATTTTCATTTGATTGTTTTATAGTTTCCATCTCTCTGCTGAAATTCCCCATATATCCATGCATGTTGTTCTGAGAAAGTGGGCAGTGTTGTGTTCTCGTCCCCCAGCAGCAGCCAATCATCACCACACCTGCATCAGCAAAAGCGAATCTCTCCAGTCTCCTGCCCTGCCCCCTAAGGCAAGGAGGCCTGTGGAAAAGAGCTTGCAAGTGAGTGCAAAGTTCTCTTGTGTCTGGAGCTCTGAGTTATTTTAAACTAATATGCTAGCCCACAGTCAACCTTTAAAAACTTGTCACAATTTTAGCTGACTTTTTTCTAACAATCTTACGTGCTGGCCACTTCCTTCTATACTCTGTCAAAAGTCGGTGCCCCTGTGTCCCATCTTTCCTCAGAGCCGCTGTTGTTCATTTGAATTCAGTTTATTTGGTTGCCTTGTGACCACCTCTGACAGGCCAAAAAGTTATGATTGCATGGATTCTGTGAATAACCCATTGTTATTAAAACAGGAGTGATCTTTTCTGGCACATTCCTACATCCGAAGTAGAAGTAGAACTGACTGCTTTGTTTTTGAGCCCTGAATATTCCTTACTTCCTTACAAGTTTAACTATGCATTTAAAAGAACACTCATTGTACTTTATCTAGAGTTTCTATATGTTCTGATTTGACAATATTTTCTAGGATATTTAGTTCACTACACTACCAAAAGGTTAGCCAATTCATAAAGTTTTTTTGTGTGTGTGAGAAAGATCAGCCCTCAGGTAACATCTGATGCCAATCCTCCTCTTTTTTTGCTGAGGAAGATTGGCCCTGAGCTAATATCTGTGCCCATCTTCCTCTACTTTATATGGGATGCCGCCACAGCATGGCTTGACTAGTGGTGCGTCAGTGCGTGTCCGGGATCCGAACCTGCGGCCCTGGGCCATCAAAGCGGAGCGTGCTCACTTAACCACCTGCACCACTGGGCCAGCCCCTGTAAAGTTTTAAATCAAACATTACAGACCTTTATTACAGTGAAGTATGTGAATATCTTCATTTTATAATTTTGCAAGGATTGTAAATAAAAATATCTATCTATGATCCTTTGTATCACTCAAATGACTAAAGTCAGGAACAATATTCGAGTAGTAACAGTGGTCTGATTATCCCGGAAATAAAAGATTTTCTAATTAAGAATTTCAGAATTTCCAGTTCATTTTTATTGTAAGCAGGGTAAAAATAAAAAATGATTGAATGACTAAGAAGCACAGGTGAGAACACTGGTCTCCACTAGAATTTGCTGAGAGGCAGTATTTTTAGGTCTATTAGGAATATTGGCTAATATAATATTTTATATATGCCCATTAAAAACTATATACTCAGTAAATGTTTCCATTGAATTTAATTATTATTGTAAAATAACTAATGATGCTAATCTATTTTGTCCTTAAACACAAATAGATATACATAAAAAGGAAAAGACATAACAGACATTATTTTTGAAATGCATTGTGGTTAAAGTACTTTTACTTTTGAGCTGTAAACCACAGAAGAAAGAGTACTTTGTATCATCTGTTAATGCTCTCTAATTTCTTTGGTTAACACTACTTCCCTTTTTTTTTTTTCTTAGTGAAGTAGAAAAATGGTTATATAATTTTATGCTTCCTAGTCTATAAAACTTCCTAGGAAGGTCAATTCTGACTCTCATGCTTGTTTTCCATCAACTTACATTATAGGAATTATTTCACTTTCTTCCTCACCTGCCTTCCTATCAGTGTTCCTAAATGCTTAGCCTGCCAATAGAGCACTGCTGTCTACTGTGGGCTTTTTAGGACCTGTGGGGTGTCTGGAACATCGCGTCCCGCTTATTATGTATAAAACTGTCGCTTTCACAAAATCCTTTTGCTTTTCTCAGAACTTAACTTTTAACTTATCTCAGAAAACGTCACCTACAGTGAGGAAGACAGATGCTTTTATTTTTGAGCTGCAAACCAAAGGAAAAAGCAATTTGTACTATCTGTTTATGCTCTTTAATTCCTTTAGTTAAGACTATTTCTTTTTTCCTTGGTGAACTGTAAGAATAAATTATATAATTTCATACTTCCTAGAAACCTCTCAATAAAATATTCATAGTCAAAACACTGAATTTTTAAGCCTAGAGTTTCTCAACCGTACAATGAGAATAAATACATCATGTGGAGTTGTTAGAAGTTTAAAAGGATGGATCTAAAGTATTAAACTCTGTGCCTGGACCACAGTGAGTGTCCCTCACATTATTACTGCTTATCCCCACATCTGTGCCACTTGAAATAGGACTTACAAAGTAAGTAAAGTTAAGCTTTTTATTCACAAATATATTTATTTACACAGTAAAGTCTTTCTATAAAAATTTTAAAATAAGATCTTTTTAAAAAAAAATGTACCCACATTCAGTAAATATAAAATACTCAAATAATCACATGGGGAGAAACATGACATTTTTCTATTATTTCCATAAATGAAAATAAAGTCACCCAAAATTAATAAAAGTAGAACTAATGAATCTTTTCAGAATCAGAAGATTGGTAAACCACATCTACTGATCTCCAATGATCAAATTTCATATTGAATAATTATGTCTCTTTTATCCTTTCCCTATTATGTATCTTTCTCCCACTCCCCCCAAAAAGGTCTCCCTAGTAACATAAATCAGCATTATATCACTCCACTGATATCCTGTTTTTACTTCTCATCCAGAACGCCATCAGTGGATCAGGCCAATGTGTCACTGTCTTTCAAGTAAACACTTACTGTCTCAGAATATTAAGTTCAATCAATGCTCATTTTAATAAAAAAACTATTTTTGAGTACCTATTATTTGCCAAGCACTGTTCTAGGTTCTGGGGATACAGTGATAAACCAGACTGACAAAGATTCTGCCCTTGTGGAAGAAAGAGAAAAGAATGGTAGGTGATGAGGTCAGAAAACTAGATGGGGTCATTTAAGAGCACAGAAAGAAGTTTTATTCTATCTGAAATGAGAAGTTTCCTGTGGCTGCTATAATAAATTACCACAAACTGAGTGGCTTAAAACAACAGAGATTTATTCACTTACAGTTCTGGAGGCCATAAGTCCTAAATCAGTGTCGCTCAGCCAAAATCAAAGTGTTGGCAAGGCCACACTCCCTCTGGAGGCACTGGGATAGAATCTGTTCCTTGCCTCTTCCAGCTTCTGGTAGTTGCTCGCATTCCTTGCCTTGTGGCTGCATCACTCCAATCTCTGCCTCTGTCTTCACATGGCCTTCTCTTCTGTGTCTGTGTCAAATCTCCCTCTGCTTTCCTCTTATAAGGATACACGTGATGGCATTTAGGGCCTACCCAGATAACCCAGGATAATCTCCCTATCTCAAGATCCTTAACTACATCTGCAAAAACTCTTTTTCTAGATAAGGTAACATTTATAGGTTCCAGGGATTAGGACCTCATATCTTGGGAGGCCATAATTCTGTCTACCACACCACTTAAGTAATTTTCCTGTAAGAACATAAGATATGACTTATTCTTTTAAAAGAATTTTAAAGAATTTTTTCTCTCTGAGGAAAAAAAGGTAACTATGTGAGATGATGGATGTATTAATTAACTTGATTGTGGTAATCATTTCACAACATATACATATATTAAATCATCATGTTGCACACTTTAAATATATACAATTTTATTTGTCAAAAATATTTGTAGCTTGTTCCTATACAAATAAGTAAATAAATAAAAGATCTCTTTGGCTGAGTGGGCTCTAGGGAGCAAAGCAGAAGCAATACGTCCAGTGAGGAGGCTGCTATAGTAACCAGATGAGAGATGACTAAGGCTTGAGAAGTAAAATTATACATTATATATCTGTTGCAGTTATGATCAGCTAATGAGGAGGTTGTATAGTATTTAAGAGGGAGGACTCAGGAGTCAGACTTTCTGTTCAAACCTAATTATACCACTTGCAAGCTTTGTGACTTTGGGCAAGTTACTCAACTAAGCTGTTTCTTCCTCTACCAAGTGACCCTTACAGAACTGCTATGAGCATTCGAAGAGATAAAAATGTGTAAAACACTCTGCTTGATAGAGTACAGCACCTGACACACAGTAAGACCTCAATAAATGTTAGCTATAGTTATTTTTATCTGTTCCTGACATTGCACATTTTCTATTATATAATTTTATGCCATATATTTTGGTTCCCAAAATAAGTGAAGATATAACTAAAAGGATTCAGTAACTAAACAAGTAGAGACTTTTTTGCACTTCATTATAAAGGAGTCACTGATGTTACATGGTGTAATTATATCATCACCATTTTAAATTTTATATATGATCACAATATTTTAGAAATTTATCTTGACAAATTCTTTCACTTCTAGATAACCAGAAGTTCAAGTCAAATACTGAAATCTAACATCTAAGATTTCAATTTAATATATTGTGGAAAAGAATTCAAACTTAATAAAGACCACAGAAAAAATTTATTTCTTTTTCAAAAGATACCCTAGGATTAAATCACATAACAGATATATCATAACAACTATATTTAAAAGTGTCTAGGGAATTTAAATTGGAGGTCAGAATATTTCCTTTCTGGATTCTTATTTAAATTTAACCTTGAGATGAGTGACCTAATTGCATTATCATTCATTGTCCACTGCAGATAAAATTTAGAAAGCAAACTATAGAAATACTATGGATTAGCTCAGTTCTAATCCTAACTCTGTTTCTGCCATTTCATTTTTAACCTTAAATTCCTTCATCTCTAGAAAATAGCAACCTACTTAGAAACCATTTTGCAGTTAACTGTAAGGATGAAACACAAATGCTGTAAAACAAAAATAAAAATATCACTGATGAAAGTTTTATAATACACAAGGCCATAAAAATCTCCATCATCACTTTACCTGATGTTCTTTCTAAAAGCTGCTTGTACTACTGTTATAAATGTGGTAAGAATCTTGGGAATGATTAGCTTCTTACATAAAATATTTATTGTTCACATCTTTAAATCTCTGAAAGTAAATCATTCATAGAAGACTAGTATCAGTAAGTACTCAGACTATTTTTCCCCATGGATTTAATAAACTATCAACCAAGATACCAAGATACAAAACCAGCAGAACCATATGGATGCTCAAGCCAGAATCTGCAAGCCACCTCTCACTTCCCCACATCCAATCCATTATGAAGGTCTCTTCATTCTACCTCAATGGATGTATCTCAGATATATCCACCACTCTCTACTGTCCTAATCAGCTGTCCTAATCCAAGTCACCTTCAAATATCATGAGGACTACTGCTGCAGCTTCCTAATTCTCCCACTCCAATCTACTCTGCACACAGTTATCAAAATGATCACTGTAAAACGTAAAGGGGATAAGTCACTTCCCTGCTTAAAGCCTTCAAATGGCCTTCCACTGTCCCGAGAAAGAACAAGTTTCGCATGCGCTGTCACCGACCATCTCTCCAACCTCTCTTCAAGTCACACCCCACCCCTACCCACTGGATTCCAACCGTACATGATTCTTAGTTCCACCAAGCTCCTTCATCTTAGGGCGATCTCCTGCTCTCTCTGCCTGGATCACTCATTCTTGACTCTTCAAAAGGTTGCTCCCTCCTATCCCTTCAGTTTTCAGCTCCTCAAAGAGGCTTTCCTTGACCTCCCAATGCACAGTAGGCACCCCTGTCACTGCATCCTGTTCTTTACACTCATTCACTTGTTTAATGTCTGTTTCCCCACTCTGGACTGTAACATCCTTGAGGGCAAGTTCTCTGTTTTGTTCACCTCTATTTTCTCAGTGCTTAGAACAGTGCCTGGCACATGGTACATATTTATGAATGAATGAGAATGCCATTATTACTAAAGGCTCACTTGTATTACAAGATTGCTCTTTTATAAAATCAACTAAGAAATTATGGCCATGGAAAAAGTGAATAAAGTGGCTATGTGCGATTTTTCTCATGGTTTTATCACTTGAAAGTAACCACTCACTGAAGCAAGGCAGAATAGAAGAATGTGCTAACGATGAGTACCAATAAATCTTAACAATATCCGAACACAGTGATTTAAAAATGATTTGCACATAAACATAGGTTTTATAATTTGGCATGGGTTGCTTAAATGTTTAGCTGCCTACATTATATAGTAAACCCTCTATAAAAGTCATTATTATTGCCCCTATAAAGTCTTTCCCATTTGCTTAATAAAAAAATCAGCATTTTTACATCAAGTCAGAATCACACAATTAAATACTCTCCTATGCTTGTTGTTTTCCACAGTCTTTAGGCCTTCCTGACACAGATTCTAATCTAGGACAGTCTTCTACCTTTTTTGTGCCTTTATTAGTACAGGGCAAGGTAAATGAGAGTCCTAAATAAACAGCTGCTTGTTGATTAACTAGAGAAATGAATGAAATAATTCAGCAATAAATAAAAGATTTCTTAATACATATTCATTAGTATACATTTTCTTTATATCCATTTATTCAGTTAATCTTCTGCATTATGGATTAATTTTAATTACTTTAAAAGCTTATTAAAATCATACCTTCTGTAACTCAGTTATATATTTTCAGCAGATACATTTGATTCTTTGTATAAATATCCTCTATATATGAATGTATAATATTCTTTATACGTTCCTATGAAATTAAGATTTTTTGGGAGTTATTATTTAATTGACTTTACTGTAAAATCATTACAAAAAGGATTTTTTCAAAATAATTTAGAGACTTCTAAAGGTCAATACTCTCTATCCTTCATCTTTTATTCTTGCTGTATGAAACTCTGGACATTCAGCATGTTGTCTGTGGACCAGATTTAGCCTTCTCAACACAGAGTGTATAGAATGCTCAATATTTTTAGCTTTAACTCTAATTTACTTACATACAATAACTCCTTAGTCAAGAGAACCTAACCACCTGTTCCCTTCTACTGTTGTGGCACTTCCAGGTGTCATGCTATCAAGCAGTTAATATCACTGAAGTTGAATGTGAAATTAACCCTGGACTGTGGCATTGAAACTGGACTTAATTCCATTGAAACTATGGCATGATTCTGGGAAAAACAGATATGAAAAAGCTTGATTCACTTTTGAATCACATGCAATGCCAAAAGAAATATCTCAATTCATCATTGTAACCAATAAAAAAATTCATACTGCCTGCATAGAAATGTGGGCATCTAGTAAAAATGACGTGGTATTTTTAGATTTTTAGATTAGACATCCCTAATCTAAATCACAGTAACTGGAACCATGCTACATATGCCTAAAAATAAAACCTCAAGACACACTAATAATTATTGTATTTTAAACACATATAAATTAATTTAAAAATTATGGAAAAGTTACAATCAAACAAAAAGTCAAAGCAAAGTATACAAAACTCACTATTAGCAAACACGATCCCCATTAGTATGTGACCTCCCTGACTTCATTCGAAGGTAAGCTCCCTGAGGACACAGAGACTGTTGTCTGTTTTGTTCATTCACGTTCTTACAAAGAACAGCACTTTGCACACAGGTACAAATAAATAATAAATATTATGTACTAAATACTTAATATATATATTAATAATAAATATTATGTACTAAATATTTAATATATATATTAATAATAAATATTAAATAGAGGAAAGAATGTTCTTGTAGATCAAATATTTTTGTTTATGGAAGGAAAACTAATTCTGAAGAATTTAGGAAGCAATAAAATAAATATAAAACTAAAATTGTGATGGCCACAATTCAGTTTTTATTTGATGATTCTTTAGAAGTCACCACAGGGTCATTATTAGGAATATCAGTTAAATTATATTATCAATGTTGTAGAATACTATTAATATAGATTTAAGTCAACAGAATACCAAATAAGATAGCTATGATTTTGTAAGACTAATTAAGATTTTGTTTTGAGCTACTGAAAAGCTAATGAAATGTCTCGACTGAGAAAATGACTACAGAAATCTTTACAACTTAAGATCTGGATTTCTCCATTTCCATCAGCCAATTTCCCTAAATAGTTTCATCTTAATTCAAAATGTGGATCATAATACTTCCTCCACTCAATGATTAGATACAAAAGATCAGCCATCAAAAGCTCTGAAATTTTCTCCTGACACTGACAATATGCTACGAGAAAAAAATGGTAAACTCAAATCTCATTTTGCACTGACTTACTCTAACTTTCGGCAACACTCTCCGAAGCGTCTCAGCAGGATTCTGTCGCATCAAAAATGGAAGATTTGCGATCACACTTGTTCCTTGGATATCTTGACCAGCACTTATGAAGAAAACAGAAATTTAAAATTTGTGATTATAAGCTGAATTCCTGGTTTACAATTATAAAAAGCAGGGTTTAACTTGAAAATGAGTACTTTTAATTATAAACACTCAGACTTCTGATAAAGTTGTAAACACATCATCTAGATATAAAAATAAAACCAGAACTGAAATTTCATTAAGTAAATCTTATAACAAATGCATAAGAATATTAATTATGCTTATGCTAAAACAAGATTCTCTATCTACATACATAACTTAAGTCTAAAAGTCTTGAAGACTATTATTAAATACCTTAAAATTCTACCTTATTTTTTCCTGTGACCTACCAGTTTGCTGTACTTTATAAAAAATATAAATGGTAAAATTTCATTATGGTAAAATATTAATAATCATAACAACAGTAGGAACAGCAACAAAATCAACTATAGCAGAATCATATAACTTTCTTTCAGTACAGTGAAATTACCTGTTGGACTAGACTGACTCTGAGTTGCCAGAAACTTCTTAAAGATCTACTCAATATTCTTAAAGGTCAGTAGGGTATACTTATACAGTACCTTTTTGACATAACATTCATTAGGTCAGGAAGGCTTTACCAAAATAATCTCACTGAAATAGAAATCTCGTGGCCTAATATACCTTAGAAAAGGTGTCCAGATTCTTCTGAAAAACCATTTCCATGCAAAAAAAATTCTTTGTTTTTAAAACATAAGCTAAGTGATATAAGTTGTACAAGTACTTGAGATATATATATGATGCTAGTAAATGTGGCACCACCTCAGAGGGAAATTCCACCTATTATTAACTGATACCAATTTAAATGTTAATTGCTGATGCCATAATATTTATTTATCTTAATTAAAATTATTTTTACTCAGCTCTTCAAATGGAACTATTTGTTATTATATGTACGTAAGATCATAGCATTGTTCTTTAAAAAGTTTTTTAAAGTATTACATATTTGCTTCAGAGTTTTACAAGTTCTGTTAATAAGAAGCATAGTCTTACTCTAAATGAAGCTACCCGGCTGTGAAGAAAGGGCTTTTTCCCCGTTGCAATATGGTAGGCTGGAACTACAGGTCAGCACAATCATTACTCTATTCTCACCACTCTCTAAGTGAATTCTTTAAAAGAAAAAATCAAGAAGAAAAGAAGAAGGGACTGAAATAGAGGACCTATGCCAAGAAGTGGAGAAGATCAAAAAAGGGAAATTAAGGTTGCATGCAAAAATACTACCTGTAGTGGGTTTAATGGTGGCCCCCCATAAAATATGTCTACACCCTAATCCTAGAACCTGTGAATGCTGTCTTAATTTGGAACAGGATCTTGAGATGAAGAGATCATCCTGGATTATCCAAGTAGGCTATGAACCCAATAACAAGTGTCCTTAAAAGACACTCAGGGGAGAAGACAGACAGAACAGAAGGCAGTCTGACCACAGAGCAGAGACCAGAGCGATGCTGCCACAAGTCAGAGAAGGCTGACAACCACTAGAAGCTGGAAAAGGCAAAGAACAGATTCTCCTCTAGAGCCCTGCTGACACCTTGATTTCAACTCAGTGATACTGATTTCAGACTTCTGGCCTCCAGAACTGTGAGAGAATAAATTTCTGTTGTTTTAAGCCATCCAGTTTGTGGTAATTTGCTACAGCAGCCACAGGAAACAAATACACTACTAAAGAACTGAGAGAGAGAAGAAATATCTGAAAAAGTAATATTTCACATGACAACGCCTGCCTTAAAGTAAAGGTTAAGTAAACGTCTCTTAAAAGGATGGATGAATGAATGGCTCACTGGATGAACTGATGTCAAGAATATTTAATATTGAACATTTGGTGAATTTTATTCATTAACTTCACAATTAGGGAAAAAAACAATATGATTTCTAATACCTCATAGATGTGAAGATAAAACATGACATGAAAGAAACAAAAAAAGAACAGAAAACAAAAAATAAATTGGCAGATTTAAGCCCCAAAATATCAATAATTTCATTAAATATAAATGGTCTAAATACATCAATTAAAAGACAGAGATTGGTGGAGTGGATTAAAAAACATGACTCAACTAAATGCAGCCTACAAGAAATTAATTTCAAATATAACAATATCAGCAGGTTGAAAGTAAAGGACAGAAAATAATATATCATAGAAACGTGAATCAAAAGAAAGTAGGAGTGGCTATATTGGTACTAGATAGAGTAGACTTCAGAGAAAAGAAAATCACAAAAGACAGACCAGGACATTATATAGTGATAGAAGAGGCAATCCACCAAGAAGACACAACAATCCTAAATGTGTATATACCAAACAGAGTTGCAAAATATGTGAAGCAAAAACTAACAAAACTCAAAGGAGAAATAGACAAATACACAGGTAGATGGAGATTTCCACACCCCTCTCTCAACAATTAATGGAACAACTAGATAGAAAATCTTCAAGGATATAGAGGAAGTCAACAACACCATCAACCAACAAGATCTAATCGACATTCATAGAACACTCCATCCAACAACAGCAGAATACACATTCTTTTCAAGTGCCCAAAGAACATATATCAAGAAAGACCATATCTTGGGGCATAAAACAAGCCTCAAAAATTTTTTAAAAATTGAAATAATACACAGAGTTTTCTCTGACCACAATGGAATCAGTAATAGAAAGGTAACAGAAAAATCTCCAAATTCTTGGAAACTAAATAACACAATTCCACATAATCCATGAGTCAAAGAGGAAGTCCCAAGGAAAATTAAAAAAATACATTGAACTGAATGAAAATGAAAATACAACATATCAAACTTTGTGGGACACACAGCTTAAGCAGTGCAGAGAAAGAAATTTATAACACTAAAGCATACATTAGAAAAGAGGAAAAATCTCAAATCAATAATCTAACTTTCCACCTCAAGAACCTAGAAGAACAAAATAATCAAAACACAAGCAGAGGAAGGAAATTATATAATAGAGAGCAGAAATTAATGAAATAGAAACATAAATAATAGAGAAAATAAATGAAACAAAGACCTGGTTCTTTTAAAGGATGCATAAAACTGACTAACCTCTAGCAAAACTGACAAAGAAAAAATGAGAGAAGACATAAATTACCAATATCAGGATTGAAACAGGGTATACCACTACAGACCCTGCAGACATCAAAAGGATAATAAGAGAATGCTATGAATAATTCTACACACATAAATTTGACAACTTAGACAAAATGGACCAATTCCTCACAAAACACAAACTGCCACAACTCACCCAATTCGAAATGCATCATTTGAATAGTCCTACAACTATTAAGATTATTAAGAAAACTGAATTCATATTTTAAAATGCCTAAAAAAAACTCCAGGCCCAGACAGTTTCACTGAATAATTCTACCAAACATTTAATGAGGAATTAATACTATTCTACACAATCTCTTCCAGAAAACAGAAGAGAAGGGAACACTTCCTAAATCACTTTATGAAGCTGATATTGCATCGATACCAAAACCAGGCAAAGACAAAAGAAAATCTACAGAACAATATCGCTCATGAATATAGATGCAAAAATCCTTAACAAAATATTAGCAAATAAAATACAGTAATACATAAAAGGAAGAATTATCCACCATGATCAAAGGGGGTTTAGCCCAGGGATGCAAGGCTGTTTCAATATTCGAAATCAGTGTAATCCATCATATTAACAGTTAAAGAATAAAAATATCACATGATCATATCAATCAATGCAGAAAAAACATTTGACAAATTTCAACGCAAACACTGAAATTAAAAATACAATATCTTTTACAATTACTCAAAAAAAATGAAATACTAACAAAAGTAAAGGACTCATATGCTGAAAAGTACACAATGCTAATAAAAGAAATCAAAGGAGATCTAAATAATTAGAGAGACAGACTTTGGTTACAGATTTGGAAATTCAGCGTAGTCAAGATGTCAATTCTCCCAAATCGTTATATAGGTTTAACACAATGCCTATCAAAATCCCAATAAGATTTTGTAGAGACATAGACAGTATTTTTCTAAAATTTACATGGAAAGGCAACAAAGCTAGAATAGCTAAAACAATTTTGAAAAAGAAGAATAAAGTCAGAAAAATATGTCTACTCAATTTTAAGACTTATTATATAGCCACAGTAACCAAGACTGCATGGTATTGGCAGAGGGACAGACACATAAATCAATGGAACAGAAAAGAGAACCCAGAAATAGACCATAAATATGCCCAACTGAATTTTGATGGAAGTACAAAGGCAATTCAATGGGGGAAAGACAGCCTTTTCAGCAAATGGTGCTGGAGTAACTGGACACCCATAGACAAAAAAATAAAGAACCTTGACCTAAGCCTCACATTAATTCAAAATGACTCATGGACTTAAATGTAAAACATAAAACTATAAAACTCTTAGAAAAAACATAGGAGAAAATCTTCTAAATCTAGGGCTAGGCAAAGAGTTTTTAAACTTGACACCAAAAGCATAATCCACAGAAGGAAAAATTGATAAGCTGGACTTAACTGAAATTAAAAACTTTGGCACTGTGAAAGACTCTGTTAAGAGGATGAAAAGACAAGCCACAGACTAGGAGAAAATATTTGCAAACTATGTGTTTGACAAAGGACTAGTATCTAGAATATAAAAAGAACTCTCAAAACTCAACAGTAATAAAGCACATAATCCAATTAGAAAATAGGCAAAAGACATGAAGAAACATTTTACTGAAGATGATAGACTGTAAATAAGCCATGAAAAGATGTTTAACATCATTAACCATTAGGTAAATGTAAAGTGAAATGACAATATCACCACACATTTATCAGAATGGCTAAAATTAAAAATAATACCACCAGGGGCTGGCCTGGTGGTGCAAGCGGTTAAGTGCGCACGCTCCGCTGCAGCGGCCCGGGGTTCGCCAGTTCAGATCCCGGGCATGCACCAACGCACTGCTTGGCAAGCCATGCTGTGGCGGTGTCCCATATAAAGTGGAGGAAGATGGGCATAGATGTTAGCCCAGGGCCAGTCTTCCTCAGCAAAAAAAGAGGAGGATTGGCAGATGTTAGCACAAGGCTGATCTCCTCACACACACAAAAAATAATAATAATACCACCAAAGGAAAAGAAACTGGATCACTCATTCATTGCTGGTGGAAATGTAAACTGGCAGCCACTCTAGAAAACAATTTGTCAGTTCTTAAAAATAAACATGCAACAACACACAATCAGCAATTGCACTCTTGGGCATTTATCCCAAAGAAATGAAAACTTATGTTCACAAAAACACCTGTGGATGAATGTTTATAGCAGCTTTATTTGAACCAAAAAAATGTAAACAACATATGTCCTTAAATGGGTAAATGGTTAAACAAACTGTGGTACATCCACACCATGGAATGCTACTCAGCAATAAAAAGGAACAAAGTTTTGATAGATGCAAGAACTTGATGAATCTCCAAAGAATTATGCTGAGTGAAAAAAGCCAACCCCAAAAGGTTATATACTGTATCATTCCATTTATATAACATTCTTGAAATGACAAAATTATACAAAAGGAGAACAGATTAGTGGTTTCCAGGCTTCGTTAAGCATGAGTGTGGGGGCAGGAAGAAAATAGATGTGACTATAAAAGTGTCACATGAGGGATCCTGGGGTGATGGAAATCTTACCTATCTTGATTGTATCAATGTTAATATCCTCGTTGTGATATTGTACTATAGTCTTTCAAGACATTACTATGGGGGAAATTAGGTGAAGGGTACATGGGTATCTCCATTATTTCTTACAACTATATGTGAATCTACGATTATATCAAAATAAAAAGTTTCTGTTATAGACCGAATTTTTTAAAAACACATATGAACATCTCGATAGATGTAGAAATCTGACAAATCCAACATTTATTCATGATTTAAAAGTAGCAGCAAACCCAAAATTCCTAGATAAAGAATGCCCTTCAGGTAAAGGGCATCTACGAAAAACTCAGAGCTAACATCATACTTAATGGTGAAAGAATGGATGCTTTCTCCCTAATCAGGAACAAGGCAAACACATTCACTATTACTACTTCTATTCAACATGGTGTTGGAGGTTTGAGCCAGTAAAATAAGGCAATAAAAAAATATTAAAGGGAGGCGGCCCCACGGCCTAGTGGTTAAGTTCAGCACAGTCGGCTTCAGCGGCCCAGGTTCGGTTCCTGGGCACAGACTTACACCACTGGTTGGCAGCCATGCCAGGGCGGCGACTCACATACAAAATACAGGAAGACTGGCACAGGCGTTAGCTCAGGTTGAATCTTACTCAGCAAAAAAAAAAGAAAGAAAGAAAGAAAGAAATTAAAGGCTTACGGATTCCAAAGGAAGAAGTTAAACTGTCTTTATTCACAGACAACATAATTGTCTATGGCAAAAATCCTAAGAAATGCACAAAGTAGCTGGTAGAACTAATTAGTGAGTCTAGCAGTGTGGTAGGATACACAGTCAATATACAAAAGTCAACTGTATTTCCACATACCTGAAAAGAAAAATCATGAATAGTAATTTAAAAAGCAATCCAATTTACATTAACATAAGAATATGAAATATATTAGGAAAATTTGGTAAAAGATGTGTAAGATCTGTAAACCAAAAATTACAGAGCATGCTGAGAGAAATAAATAAGATCTAAATGTACGGAGAGATGCTTATCACTCAAGGATTAGAGATTTAATACTATAAAGATGTCAGTCTCCCAAACTGAAGTACAGATTCAACAAGATCTCAATCTAAATCCCAGCAGGCTTTTTGTAGAAATGAACAAGCTTATTCTAAAATTTATATGGAAATGTAAAGGATCTAGAATAGCCAAAACAAATTTGAAAAAGAATAAAGTTACAGGGCTAATACTATCTCATTTCAAGACTTATTATAGAGCTACAGTAAACAACATAGTGCAGCATTGGCCACAAAAAGATAGATATGTAGACATCAATGGGCAAGAATAGAGTATTCAGAAATAGACACAAACATAAATGGGCAATTGTTTTTTGACAAAGGTGATAAAATAATTCATGAGGAAATCATCATCTTTTCAACAAACGGTGCTAGAACAAATGAAGAGCCATAAGCAAAACACAATGAATCTCTCCCTGACCTGAAACAATA
This sequence comes from Ceratotherium simum simum, assembly GCF_057802395.1. Classification (NCBI taxonomy): domain Eukaryota; kingdom Metazoa; phylum Chordata; class Mammalia; order Perissodactyla; family Rhinocerotidae; genus Ceratotherium; species Ceratotherium simum. The sequence goes on along the minus strand of NC_141923.1, from coordinate 11,637,000 downwards.
TACGAACATTAACTCAAAGATCACAGGCCTGAAGGTAGCAGCAAATAGTATAAAACTTCTGGAGAAAAATTTAGTAAAAAATCTTAGTGACCTTGGATTTAACAAATATTTCTTAAACAGCATACAAAAGACATAAACTATAAAAGAAAAAAATCATCAAAATGAACTTCATCAAAATTAAAAACATTTGTTTTTCAAAGGCACTGTTACAAAAACGAAAAGGCAAGCCATAGACTGGTATAAATATTTGCAAAACATATATCCAACAAACAACTTGTATCTAGAATACATAAAGAACTCAAACTAAATAATAATAATAACATCCAACAAAAAATGGACAAAATATTTCAAAACTTTACCAAAGAAAACATACAAATGGCAAAGAAACACACGAAAAAGATGCTCAACAAAGTTAATCATTAGGTAAATTCAAATTACAACCGGTGGTAAGATACTCCTACACACAAACTAGAATGATTAAAATTACAAAGACTGAAAATATCAAATGTTGGCAAGGATGAAGAGGAGGCACTCTCATACACTACTGACGGGAATGTAAAATGGTACTACTACTTTGGAAAAGTTTCACAATTTCTTAAAAGGTTACGCACACACCTACCAAACAATCTAAACATTCCGCTCTTAGACACTAACCCAAGAGAAATGAAAGCACGTGACCACAGAAACACCTGAACACAACTATTCATCACAGCTTTGTTTGTAATAGACAAAAACTGGAAACAATCCAAATGTTCACTAACAGGTGGACAGATAAACAAATTGTGATATATCCATACAGTGGAACACTACCAGCAATAAAAAGGAATGAACTACTGATACATACAACATGGATGGCCTTCAAAATAATTATGCTGAGTGAAAGAAGCCATACTAAAAAGAATATATACTACTGTATGATTCAATTTACATAAAACTAGAGAGAATGCAGACTAAACCAGAGTGACGGAAAGCAGATCAGTTGTTGCCTGGGGATGAGGAAAAAAAAAATGAAGTTGGGATTACAAAGGGGCATTAGAAAACTTTCAGGGGTGATGGATATGTTTATTATCTTGATCATGGTGAGCATTTCATGGGCATTTACACACGTCAAAAGTCATCAGACTGCACATTTTAAATAGGTGCAGCTCGTTGTACACCAATAATACCTCAATAAATCTGTGCAAAATAAAGTATATAAATACAAAAAGGAAGACTGATAGAAGGGCATCTAGGAAGATGGCAGCAGCAGGCACACAGTTTTTGAAATTTCCTGAATTCCCCATAAAAACAGAGCAACTGGAAGAGTAAAATAAAAAGCAATACACTACACCTACACATAACTAAGTGATATGATTTCCCACACAAACGCCAAAATATATGCATGTATGGACAGCAGCTAAAACTATGAATGATTTTGTACACTCCAATAGCTGATGAGTTCAATGAGACCATAACAATATCTGAAGGGGCTGAATCAGTCTTATCCCATGAACTCTCAAAACATCTAGAACAAAGGCCCACACTGAAGAAAAATTCTAGGAAATAGAATCTGAACTGAGCAGCACAGAAACAACAGACCACAAAGGAAAGAGGTCCAAATAAAAGTAATGTAGAGAAACAGAACCCAGAAACCTCAGAAAGTAAGGCATCCTACTTTGAATACTACAAAAAAAAAAAAAAAAAAGAGGGAGTTCTATAATCCTGAAATTAGAAAAGCTATCATGAACTACACCCCCTTCCAAGGTTTATGAAATTAATTTCACATAAAAATAAGAAATACACAAGGATCATGATCTAATTCTATATATAGTTATTAAGAGAAAAAAGAGGATAGGGAGTGAAGTAATATTCCTAAAGACAATGAAAGACAGACATGCCGACAAAACAGCTAACTATAACCTACTATTTCTCCACAAGCAAAAAAAATTAAGAAAATGTATAACATATGGAAAAAAAACACACGAATCACAGTTATGAAAACTCAGAAATAAGGTGACAGAACTCAAAGAAATGGAAGAAAATATTTCAGAAAAGACTAACTAGAAAGAACACAAGGGTGAATCAATACAATAGATAATGCCTTAAGAAAAATAAAAGGTGAAAAGAAGGAAAATTTAAAAACAAAAAAAGATTTGAGAGAAAGTAAAAAGGATTTGAGAGAAAGTGATAGATAAGCAAAGAAGACCCAACATACTTTAAATAGGAGTCCGTAAAGAAGAAAGCCAAAGCAAGGAAAGTGTTTTAAAAAAAGTTATTAAAAAAAAAAAAAAACTTTCCTTAAATAAAAAAAGACTCAAAAGAGCATACCATATACCTGAGAAAAATCAATCTAGCATAACCAACACTAAGGCATATTATTGGACTCTAGAGAAAAAGAAAAACCCTTTGGGCATCCAAGCAAAATCATCAAGTTACTTAGTAATAGAAACAAAATCAGATTGTCATTAGATGTGGACAACAATAAGATATTAGAAAAGCAAATAATAGCCTATAGGTGACACCGCTCACTATGAAAAAATACAGAAAGTGCACCTAAACTGCAATCACCATAATCTCTATCAAACACAAAATCTAAATTTAATTTCTATAATCAATTTATGTCTGGCCCTTCTCCCTCTCAGGGAGAAAAATGTATATATTACGGGTAGTGTGTTGGATATTATTGCTTAGAAGAAAATGCGACTGGGTTAACTAGTGGTTCTCAATTGGGTATGATACCCCCTCCACCAGGGGACATAGGACAATGTCTGGAGACATTTTGATCATTGCAATTTGGGAGATGCTACTGTAATCCAGTGCATAGAATCCAGGGATGTTGCTAAACATTCTACAATGCACAGAACAGCTGTCCTCAACAAAAAATGTCTAAGAAACCCTGGTTTACACAAAGTAACTATTAGTTGACCATATAAGATTACCAACATTAGATAATTATCGACCTATAACAATGCCAATTTCATATTTTCATTGAGCTTTAGCAGAAATATATTAAGTCAGACTTCACGGTAACGTATACAGGTTGGTAACTACAATATGCTAAAGCAGTGGTCCTCAAACTCGAGCATGTTCCAGAATCACCCTGGAGCACCTGTTCAAACAGGGCCCTACCCCCAGAGATTCAGGTTCAGTAGATCCTGGTGAGGCCTAAGAACTCTTTCTAACAAGTTCCCAGGTGATGCTGATGCAGCTAGTCTGGAGACAATACTCTGAGTGCTGCCATGATAGAGAAAGAGTCAGAAAAAGGAGGAGACTGCAGATTCTTCACATTTTTTAGACTACATGAGTGAAATGAGCCAAGTACACAGTAGCAGTTTGTCCAAATGAAGCAGAAGGCCCATCTGACCTTGACTGCATGTGTCACTACTTCTGTTAGTCCTAGCAACAGGGCTCCTCTTCATAACAACATTAAAAGTGATATGGCAAAGAATAGTTAGCAGAGGTGGAATATCATGTGGTCTACTCTAATGCACATTAGAGTATGACGAGGAGCTTGAGAAAGGGTTGTGTATCAGACAAGAGAGACATTGAGAAGAGCGGACTGGGCTCTCTATTAAAGCGGGGTACTGAGCTTGCAGGCCTGGGAATTTCTTGGGTGATGTGGACCCGCTGTTATCTCTTGCTGACTTGGGTCACAGTCGGTAAAATAAACCAAATATGCATGGATCTATGCTACCACCACTGAATGGAAGGAACCCCAAAACAATCAGCATAGGTTTAAGTCAACAATATACAATTCACTTTATTGCTGTTTGACATAGTATATGTAATTTTAAAGTAAATGTTTAATCAATGTCATATTTTATTTTTTTAACACACTAAGCTTCCTAGACTTCAAAACCTACCACTTTCAACTGAAAGGCACAAGGAACAATCATCCTGGGTACAATATGAGCTGCTCCTTTTTGCCCCAAGTGTGCTATTCTTTGGGACATGTTCTTTTTCTAGGATACTCACTCAGAAGCAAAAAGGACACAGCCCACTCAGCAGATCATTCCTCCAGAACTAAAAAGAACTGGGTTAATCAACTAATCTGTACACTAGTGGCTAAAAAGGAAACAGGAAGAAAAAAAAAGACTAGTTAAATAAATGAATTTAGGACAGCTATCTTCTAAATTCTAAATTAATGTTACTAATTATTTTATTCCCCTGGGGAGATGCACCTATTTTAAAGAGCCATTTATAGTACTATCTTAAATCAGGGAAAACAAGTCAATCCACTGAAGCATTTTTTGCTATAATAAAAAGTTTCACTGTCTTCGTTGTCATCCCAGCTCCTGCCATTTTCATAGGTAATTTCATCATTCAAGTGACAACATATAGCTAGTTTTTGACCCTCTCTAATCCAATGATGTTTTATCCCCAATGCTCAACACTGTATGTATCACACACACTCAGTAAGGGCTCCATAAATATTTGTTTATTTAAGTTGAATTTGTCTCCACATCAGCAACCACCATCAAAGGCTGGATTCTTATCCTTACCTGGAAATGGTCCATCTCTAGAATCTCAAACTCTGTGATCTCACTTGCTGGCTATAAGCTCTTATCTGTTCTTCTATTGATAAATCCATTCTTTACCCTCATCACATTTCTAATCCCTCAGCTCCTTCTTATTCTCCAGTTTCTAATATTCCTCCTAGTCTCACTTTCTTCCTTGCCAGCCTGAACCTCCCCAACTATTACTTCAATTACACTCTCACCAATAACCTTACTTCAATTCTCCTCCTCCTAATAACAACAACAATAAAAATAATATCTAAGGGGCTGGCCTGGTGGCATAGGGGTTGAGTTTGGCACTCTCTGCTTAGGCAGCCCGAGTTCACAGGTTCAGATCCTGAGCGCTGACCTACACCAATCATCAAGCCACACTGTGGCAGTGATCCACATACAAAATAGAGGAAGATTGGCACAGAGGTTAGCTCAGGGCCAATCTTCTGCACACAAAAAAAGTAGTATCTAATATACTATATGCTAGGCACTATGCCAATAAGCACCTTACTTACAGTCATTTTATTTAATTCTCACAATATTATGAGATAGACTAGATACTATTATTAGCTCCATTTTATAGATGAGGAAATTAGAGCTTAGAAAGATAACTTGCCCAAAGTTACCCAGCCTGTACAACTTCAAAACCCATGTACTACCCTGCCTCTCCTCCAACCTGTGAACCCAGCCATACCAAACCCAGCCAAGTGCTTTTTCCACCTCACTCCCTCTCCTAGGCTACGCAGCACTCGAGAAAACTGTATAACTATGCTGCTTAACACTTTTAAAACCATACAATTTCTAAAAAAGCTGGTCCTCAATGATGCTGGAAGGAAATAAAATGATAACCAATTTGTGGGAAATCAAGAAAAGGACCAGAAATTCTTAGTATATCATATTGCCTAAAGCACTTTCAGAAACCTTATCTTGGGTCTTTAAAAATGAGGCTACCTGTGCTAGTTTATGAAATCCATGCCCTTCCCCACAAAGAAGAAGAAATTGCATGTTAGAACAGATCTAGATACTGACAGTATTGTCTTTCTCCATTCTTGTACCTTACTTCATCCTCCTAGGAGCTCAAAATCTAATGAGGAATACACACTCAGACTAAGAATTCTGACTGTATAGCAAAAAGTCCTCTCTCTTTTCCTAGCCTCAAAGTTTATTTAATTCTAAACCAATGGGAAAAGGGAGAGGGGAAGGAGCAAATGCTATTCAAAAATGACAACATAGGGGTCGGCCCAGTGGCGTAGCAGTTGGGTTCGTGCGGTCTGCTTCGGCGGCCCAGGGTTTGCAGGTTCGGATCCCAGGCGCAGATCTACGCACCGGTTATCAAGCCATGCTGTGGCAGGCGTCCCACATATAAGATGGAGGAAGATGGGCACAGATGTTAGCTCAGGGCCAATCCTCCTCAGCAAAAAACAGGAGGATTGACAACAGATGTTAGCTCAGGGCTAACCGTCCTCACCAAAAAAAAAAAAAATGTTGACATAGCATAGTCAGTCACTACTGGAGAAATCAATCTGAGAACTCTAGCTTTGCTACTGTTTAACTATGTGCAGGATCTCAAATGATTTGTGTATACAGAGCCTGTGATCCTAATCCTAGCAGCTCTCATTTCAAAATCCAAAATATAACACAGAAGCTGCTGATACCGAGCTTGAATTTATAACAATAAAGTGGATGCCACACAGGCCTTGCTTTGAGCTCGCAATGAAAACTAAACTTTACATAGTTGATATTTAATATTTCTTTACTCAAAGTAAATTATTAAACAGTTTGTTTTACTGAATAGAACAAAATGAATTAAATGACTAGCTTAGAGAATTAAAATTCCAAGAAAGACAAAACCTTCTTTTAAGACAACGATGACTCAAGAATCTAAAGCGGAATACTGACTACCAATCCATACCATCAGTAATTTTTCAGATGTGGCGTATTTTCATACGTTAGTACTATAAAATTGAATCCTTAATAATGTTGAATCTTCAAAATGTCACCTTAAAAGGTTTATATAGTTAGTTTATATAGATATTCAACCCTCCTTATAGTCATTATGCTCAGAATCATAGAGAAACGTATATTTTTTAATAGCAGCAAAGACAGAGTAAGGGAAAAGTTAACATTTAAGGGTCTACTATGTGCCAGGCAATGCATTTTACACACATTATCACATTAATCTTCACAATTTATGAGCAATATATTTCCATCCTTACTTTATAGTTGAGGAAACTGAGGTCCAGAAAAAAAAAATGCGACTTACCTAAAGTCATCCAACTACTAAAGGTTAGAGCCAGGATTCCAAGCTACAATTTCTAAACCCATAACCTAGGGCCACTATACCATCTAGTATCATAGTCCCCTCATAAGAAATGGCTGAACTAAAATGTCTACACGTCTCTAAGCCTAAAAATGTCTCTAAGTTGATAAGCCTGCAAGAGAAACATTTGCACAATTTATTTAGTAATATTCATGTTCCAATAAATTCTCTTACCAATAATTTCCACTCTGTTTCTTTTACTATTCCCATGCCATGTCAACATAGCATGCAGAGGTTTCATGTTCATTGTGAAGAAGAGACAAATTCCTCTCTTGATTGAACCAAATATCCTAAGTTATATAAAGAGCATTCTCTTTTGAATGGCTCTTCAACTTTGTATATCAAAAACTGAGCTCATTTCCCCTCCCTCTTTTTACTAACACAGGTACAAACAGCTCTGTGATTCTCCAGGTACCATCTTAGAATTACTTTAACCTTTCCTTTCTCCCTCATACTCCACATCAAATATCACAACAGTACACAAGAGGAGCCTTATCCTCACTTGTTCTAATGTGGAATCAACTTATTAAGAGGCAAGCACACTTCCCACATTAGCAAATCTTTCCTTATTTTTGTTTTTGTATTGTTTATTTTGGATTTTTTCCATATTATTAACAAGATTATATTTGATGTTACCTTTGATATGTTTTTATTTTATTATACAAAGAAGTACAATTATTGTTAAAATTTAGTTTCAGTTATATATGTTAAATACACAGACACAAACACATGTGTGTATATGCCAGGTCACAACTTAAAATATATTCCTGGGGCCGTCCTGTTGGCATAGGGGGTAAGTGCGCTTGCTCTGCTTCGGCAGCCCAGGGTTCGCAGGTTCGGATCCCGGGCGTGCACCGATGCACTGCTTGTGAAGCCATGCTGTGGCGGTGTCCCATATAAAGTAGAGGAAGATGGGCACAGATGTTAGCCCAGGGCAAAGCTTCCTCAGGAAAAAAAAAAAAAAGAGGAAGTTTGGCAACAGATATTAGCTCAGGGCTGATCTTCCTCATACAGACACGCACAAAAATATATTCCTTACTATGGGTCATGGTAAAAAACAATTGAAAACCATTACTCCATAGTATTTTGCAGAGAGTAAACGGGAAGATTACCAAGAGCCCTAAACACACGAGCTACAGCAGGAATGTTGAAAGGTATGCAAAATACGAGTTCAGGAGCAACAAACTTAGAAGATTTCTGCAAACACTGTAATCTCCCCCATTATTTTTTTAAATCAGGCTTTCTATTTCTCCATTAATGAACAGCAGTAAAAATTCTTCTAAAAATACTTTTTAAAAAAATACAGAGATATATTAGGACATAGCAGGGGAAAGGAGATAGCTAAGAAGACTGGGTTTACATAACTGCCAACCCAGTAAGAGAGAAACCCAAGAGGGAAAACAGAATAGTAAAAAGAGATAAAAGCAGGCCAAATCCCTGGCACCTACAGGAAGAAAAGATGATAAACAGCTACCATAGGAAGGGGTAGAGACTCGATCACTTAACCTATAGAAGACAGGTGGCCTGCTACGTTCAACAATTCAGGAAGTGTTTATTCAGGATGTGCTGGGTGCCAGGCACTGGTTCTGGATTCTCCAACACAATCTAATCATGCCTTACGCCTAGCCACAGAATTGTCAGACAACAAATACTGAGTGAATGCTCATCGGACATTAGACCCTGAACTAAGCCCTGGCAGGGATGTGGTGGTACACACAGACACAAGCCCTGCCCTAGTAGAGCTTCACAGTCAGGGAAGACACGAATCAAACAACAACCAACTAAACCATCATAAGTGTGCAAAGATCTATAAAGGAACAGCAGAGTTTGGAGGTAAAGGGAGGGCTTCCCTGAAGAGTTGACACCTGAAAAATGAGTAGGAATAGGCTAAAAGAGAGAGTAGAAGGAACTGTGTGTTCAAAGGTCCCATGCTAGGTGGGATTTGTTCAACTGTTTAACAAAGATTTACTGAACACTTATGATTTGCCAGTCACTGTGCTCTGGAAGTAGAAAGAAAAGAATAAAAACAAAGCGCTCTGCTTCTGTGTATCTGAATTAGAGCGGAGAGGAAGGAATGGCTTCTTGCAGAAATAAAATCAATAGGACCTGACACAAAACTAATTACTGAGAGAAAAAGGAAGAGTACAAAATTATTCCCAGGTTTCCCTCCAGTATGATTTAAAAGGATGCTCAGGCTTCAACAAGTGAGAGCATATTTAGATAAAAAGTGATGAATTCACAGTTTCAGGCACCGGGAGTCTGAAAAGCCAGCAAGACATTCTGGTAGAGACATCCTGGGGGAGGCAGCCAGCAAGTGTCCTGGTCCAAAGCTCGGGAGAAAAGCCAAGGCTATAGCCACAGAGTTGGAAATTACATCACGGAGACGATAACTGAAATCTAGGAGTGGATAACACGACCTAGAAAAAGAGTCCTCACAACAACATACAGTGGCTCCTCTCTGCTCATTTGACGGATATTACTGTACATGAGGCACCGAATCAGAAGAAGCGGAATACAAACAAATCAATTTTAAAATTTGAAAGCTCATCAGTCAACCCAAAATCAATGTATAAGAGCTGTGTGAAATGATTCCTTTTCTCTAATGCTAATGATCGGATATACTGGAACGCTGAAGTCAAAGAGGGACCTAAAGACCGTCGTCTCTGTGACGTGACTCCCACGTCTGTGGAAATATAACTCACCTCCTCACACTGTGACAATGAAGAAACCTACATCTACAGAGATTATGGAAGTTGTTCAAGGTCAATCGGCTAGTTATTGTCAGGGTCAGGACACTATCTCCACAACAAAACTATTGGTCCTTTAAGATATCTCAAGGGTTCCTAAAGAACTATTAATTTAAATTAATTCCACATGTCTATTTTCTTCAAGAGAAAGAAACAAACTTAATTTTTCCTGATGTCCCTTATAGTAAAAGAACTATTTTAGACATTACTATCATTATTTTTAGCAATATATGTATTACCAGTCCTCTAGTTATCTTAAAAGAAAAATATTGTCTAAGGAAATATAATTGCTAATTATACCATATGTAATTCAATGAGTAAATATTGATATATATGTAAATAATCAGTAAATTGACTTATATAAATATATACTGTAAATACATAATGATATATATATCTTACCTAAATTATATATCTCAAAATTTTAATACATTTTACATAAGACTAGGTCCACATGCTATTTGTGTGGGAATCATGAAAAAACTAAGCAGTATAATGGACTTTTTAAATCACTATATGTAATGATTTTTATTACAAAATAATGATTTGATGAAATAACAAGTCATTCTATTCTTATTTATACACTGTTTACCTGCACAAAACAAAAGGATTTAGAGCAGCACACATGTTTAAACATGCAAAACACTGAAGATTTTAATATTTTTTAGAAAATACTAGTCAAAAGAATCAGAGCTGATTAGTTTACCCTGAGCCTTTTTTCTTTATCTAGAGATAAGTAAATATTTTTGAAGAAGTAAAGAAATGGATGTACTAATCACCCGAGGTAAGTTGATAACTGGGTTAAGTTGAGCACTGAGTTAAGTTTACAGAGTCACAATGCAAGAAAGAACCTTAATAGCATGATTAGTACATCTCCCTCACCACACTGATGGAACACAGAGAAGCTAAACGAGGTTCCTTAGGTCACGCAGCTGGTTAGTGGCTGTGCTCCATGTTTCTTAGCAACAAGGATTAAAAGAAAAACACAAGTTATATAGCTCTCACTGCCTAATAAAAAGAAATATAAAATTAGTATAGAAACTGATTATATACACGTTCCTGTATAATAAATAAAAGACTAGAGAGGAACTAATAAAATATATGCTATTTTGGAACATTAAGAAGTATTTTTCTTGAAGGAAAAAAAAGGAGGCTACATCTATTTACCCACTAACATACCAAAAGAAATGAGTGTTTTCCAAAGTAAAAACACTGGAATTTTGACCCTTCAGTGGGTTTCTGCTAATCAAGTATTTGAAAACTGTCTTGACTAAACAAACGTGGTTTTTTTAATGTTTATATCAGAAAACTACATAAACCTTGTGAATGTTCCTATTTTGTAAAAGAAAGATTTAATCTGCTTAAATATCAGAGATGAGGAACAAGAAAAATTGAGGATACTCCTAGGCTTTTAACCCGTGACATTAAGAAGATGGTGGTGCCATTTATCTGATATAAGCAGGCAACTCACATTTGAGTAAATATCTGAAGGAAATGATAGAGCCAGCAATACAGATATCTGAGGAAAAAATAGTAAAAGCAGAAAGAACAGCAAGTGCAAAAGCCCTGAGGTAGACGTGTACTTGGTGTGTTTAATGAATAGCAAGGACAGCTGGAGTATACACCAAGCAAAGAAGGGAACAGTAGGAAATGAAATCAGAGCTGTCATGGAGAAGGAGGGGGAAGTCATAGAAATCAGACAGAGCACATTCTCAAACCATAATGAAACTGAACTAACAATCAGTAACAAAAAGATATCTGGAAAATAACCAAATATTTGGAAATCAAACAACACACTTCTAATGACTCAAAAGGCCAAGAAGGAGTCTTGAGAGAATTTCTTTAAATTTTTAATTAAATGATAATGAAGGAGCTGGCCCGGTGGCACAGTGGTTAAGTTCGTGCGCTCTGCTTTGGCGGCCCAGGGTTTGCAGGTTCAGATCCCAGGCGCAGACCCACACACCGTTCATCAAGCCATGCTGTGGCAGCGTCCCACATACAAAATAGAGGAAGATTGTTACAGTTGTTAGCTCAGGGACAATCTTCCTCAAGCAAAAAGAGAAAGATTGGCAACAGATGTTAGCTCAGAGCCAATCCTCCTCACCAAAAAAACATAAAATAAAATAAATCATCATGAAGATAAAACATGTCAAAATTTGTGGGATGCAGCTAAGGCAGTGCCTAGAGGGAAATTTATAGCATTAAAATGCATATATTAAAATAGATCAAAATCAACAACCTAAGCTTCCACCTTAAGAAACTAGAGAAAGAAGAGAAAACTAAATCCAAAGCAAGTAGAAAGAAGGAAATAATACATATTAGAACAAAAACCAATGAAATTGAAAAGAGAAAAACAATGAAACCAAAACCTAGTTCTCTGAAAAGTACAATAAAACTGGCAAACCTCTAGCCATGTTAAACAAGAAAAAAAGCGAAAAGACACAAATTACCAATATCAGGAATCAAAGAAGGGACATCACTACTATTCCCACAAACATTAAAAGGGAAGAGTGGCATAGCATAATTCGATGCCTATAAATTCAATAACTTAGATGAAACACAGTTAAGTTCTTGAAAGACAAAAACTACCAAAATTCACTCAAAAAGAAAGAGACATCAACTAGCCCTACATCTATTAAATAAATTGAATTTTTAATTAAAAACCTTTCAAAAAAGAAAATTCTAGGCCCAGATGGTTTAAATGGTGAATTCTACTTAACATTTAAGGAAGAAGTAATACCAATTCTACACAACCTCTTCTGGAAAATAGGAAACCAGTTCCCAAGGCATTTCATGAGCATTCCCCTAAAACCAAAACTAGGCAAAGATATTACAAGAAAAGAAAACTGCAGACCAATATCTTTCACTAAAATAGACGCAAAATCCTCAAAAATATTGAGGCAAGTAGAGTCCAGAAACATATAAAAAGACTCATACATCATGACCAAGTAGATTTCATCCCAAGAATGCAAGTCTGGTTCATCATCTGAAAACTGATCAGTGTAATTCACCATATTTAAAAACTAAATAAGAAAAGCCAAATATCATACATCAATAGATTCAGAAAAAAACATTTGACAAGATTCAATACCCACTCATGATAAAAACTGCCAGCAAATTTGGTATAGAGGAAACTTCCTTAACTTATTGCTACCTATAAAAAACCTACAGCCAACATCATACTTAACGGTGAGAGACTGAATGTTTTCCCCCTCAGATCAGGAAAAGGCTGGGAGGTGGTCTCACCACTCCTGCAGTGGAGGAACCTGGCAGATACTGCTTTAACCAGCTGATCAAGATTAACATCACCAGGGCCGGCCCCGTGGCTTAGTGGTTAAGTGCATGTGCTCCGCTACTAGCGGCCCAGGGTTCAGATCCCGGGCGCACACCGACGCACCACTTCTCCGGCCATGCTGAGGCCACGTCCCACATACAGCAAGCAGAAGGATGTGCAACTATGACATACAACTATCTACTGGGGCTTTGGGGGAAAAAAAGGAGGAGGATTGGCAATAGATGTTAGCTCAGAGCCGGTCTTCCTCAGCAAAAAGAGGAGGATTAGCACGGATGTTAGCTCAGGGCTGATCTTCCTCACACACACACAAAAAAATGATTAACATCACCTGTGATAAGTCATGTTGACAGCATGTACCCTGTGAAATGAAGGGATGAGAAAGGCACTTCACCTCTGTGGTATCCTTCCCAAAAGCCCATAACCTCGATCTATAAGAAAAAAAAAAAATCAGACAAATACAAGTTGAGGGACATTCTACAAAATACCTGCCCAGTACTCTTCAAAACTATCGAGATCAGGAAAAACAAGAAAAAACTAAAAAGTGTCACAGACAAGAGGAGACTAAAGAGATATGACAACTAAATGCAATGTGGTGGCCTGGATTAGATCCTGAAACAGAAAAAAGGATCATTAGTGAAAAAGCTGGTGAAATCCAAATAAAGTCTGGAATTTAGTTAATAGTGATGTACCAATGTTAATGTCTTAATTTGGACAAATGTACCATGGTTATGTAAGATGTTAGCTTTGCGGGAAACTGGTGAAAGGTATACGGGGACTCTCTATACTATCTTCGCAACTTTTCTGGAAATCTAAAACAATTCCAAAATAAAAATTATTTTTTAAAAAATTAAAAGGGCAGAAAAAGATATACTGTGTAAACACTAATCAAAAGAAAGCTGGAATGAGCATATTAACATCAGATTAAAAAAAGAATATTTCGAGAGATAAAGACAAACATTACATAACTATAAAGAGGTTAATTCATCAAGAAAACACAGCAGTCCTAACTGTGTATGTACCCAACTACAGAAATAAAAATACATGAGCTACGAGTAAAAATGGCAGATTTGAAATAAGGAATAGATAAATTCACCATTACAGTTTAGAGACTTCAACACTCAGCTCTTTGTAGTCAATAGAACAAGTAGACAGAAAACATCCTTAGAGACGTAGAAGACCTGAAAAAGACCATCAAACAACTTGACCTAATTGACATTTATAGAACATTACAGCCAACAACAGCGGAATATACATTCTCTTCAAGTGTATGCTGACTATTCACCAAGATCAACGTGTTCTGGCCAAAAAAAACCTCAGCAAATTTAAAAGAACAGAAGTCAAGCAAAGTATGTTCTGTGATCATTACAGAATAAAACTAGCAACTAATAACAGAAGATATCTGGAAAAATCCTCCCCAAAATTGGAAAATTATGTGAGGTACACATTCTGCCCAAAACATATCCAAACCAAATCTACAACATGCAGAACTCTTTAAAGAAAATATTGTTCAACTTTGATATTTTTTAGTTCAGCAAAATGAACAGTATTTTGGTTCGATGATAATATTATTGCATCCAATCTTTAATGAAACAGAGGCATTTTCTGAATTATGAATATCTACCTCACAAATGACCTTTTTAAAAAACCTCTGAAACTGTTCACCTATCCAAGGAGTTTCTGCCCTACAAGGATGTCCATTAGCACCACCTAGTGGAAGAAACAAGAAACTGGGGTTCAACATCCTTCCCTTATCTTTCTGCTAAGAATTGAGGATAGCCTGCTGAAGCAAGATGGAACCTTAATTTCTATCAGGCCCAACCCATCATACCATATTCAGGGAAGAGGGGGAAATGGTGCCTGAAGAACTTAAGTGATTTGAATGTGATCACAAAGATAGATCACAAAAAAATCCCCAGATTTTTACAGTAGCAAACTGGCCCTTTCTATTATACACCATAGCCATGTGCAAAAAAAAAAAAATTAACCCCAACCTTTACCTTACACCATATACAAAATTTGACTGGAAATGGATCATAGACCTGAAATTAAGAACTAAAACCTTAAAACTTCTAAAAGGAAACACAAGAAAAAAAATCTTAATGACCTAGGATTTGGGCAAAATTTCTTAAATATAATATAAAAAGTACTAACTATAAAGAAATGAATTAGACCTCATCAAAATTAGACCATGGCAAAGCAAAAAACCTTTGCTCTTTAAAAGATACTCTTACAAAAATTAAAAGGCAAGCCACAGACTGGGAGAAAACATTTGCAAAATGTACATCCAACAAATCGGCAAAGGATTTGAACAGATACTTCACCAAACAAGATGTACAACTGCCTCATAAACACAAGTAAAGATGCTCAACGTCCACTGGTCATTTGGGAAATCCAAATTATAAATACAATGAAATACCACTACACTAGACCACTGGAAATACCACTAGAATGGCTTAAAAACTATCATACAAGTATCAGCGAGTGTATGGAGCAATTCCAACTCTCATACACTGCTGGTAAAAATGTACAATTGTATAATCAATTTGGAAACAGTTTAGCAGTTTCTTAAAAATGTAAACATACACCTACTATATGACCCAGCCATTCCACTCCTAGCTGCTGACCAGAGAGGAAGGAAAGCACATGTCCACACAAACATTTGTACGTAACTGTTTACAGCCACTTAGTTTGTAATAGCCAAAAACTGGAAATTACCCAAACGTCCGTCAACTGATGAATGGATAAACAAAATGTGTTATATCCTTAAAATGGAATAATTATCAATAATAAAAAGGAATAAACTATTGATATATGCAACATCATGAATGAACTTCAAAATAATTGAGTAAAAAAAGCCAGACAAAAAGAGTAGCTACAGTATGATTCATTTCTATAAAATTCTAGAAATTGCAAACTAACTCATAGTAACAGAAAGCAGATAACTGGTTGCCCGGAGTCGGGGAGGGGATCAGAGGAATGAGAGAGGATATTACAAAGGAGCACAAAGTTACTTTTGGGGGTGATGGATATGTTCATTATCTTAATTTTGATGACAGATTACAGGTATATATACCTGTATATATATATATACAGGTATATACCTGTATATATATATATCAAAATTCATCAAATTGTACAGTTTAAATATGTACAGGTTATTGGATGTCAATTATACCTCAATAAAACTGGAATAAGTGAAAAAAAAAATATATATATATATTCACCATATGACCCAGCATTCCATTCTTAGGCATTTATCCAAGAGTTATGAAAACATATGTCTACATTCTAGAACAGGAAAAACTATAGTGACAAAAAGCAGATCACTGGTTGCCTAGGGTCAGGGTGGAGGATTAACTGCAAAGGGGCACCACGTGGAGAGAAAACTTGTATAACTACATGAAGTTTCTGGATGGGAATTTTCCTATACATCCAAAGTAAAATATGTTCTGAATTACGAACAGATGATTTAAATAACCAATAACAGGTATCCTTTCCTGAACACAACTCTGCACCAAGCATTGTGCCCTCTACATACTTTTCCTTTAATCTTCTTAACAACCCTACAATGCAGGTATTACTACCCCAGTTTAGATTAGGAGGCTTGGGCTCAGAGAAGTAACTTACCCACGGTCTCTCAGTAAGTAAATGAGCAAGCCTCGGCCTCCAAGAATAAATCTGGGTCTGTCTTAAAATAAAGTATTTCCAAGACAACATACTACCTTCTCAATGCCCAAAATACTTATTAATTGGGGGTGACTTCTATTCTATTGAAATTTAAGAAAAACGCATTTGCTTTCTTAAAAAAGTACTTCCTTGAACACCAGTATCTGCTGTACGATGTCAATCATTGCCTGGGAATTGCCTTACACATAATAAGTACTCAATAAATATTTTGTATGTTATAGCCTAAATTCATAAGATTTATTCTGAAGTAACTATTAGAGTTGCATTACAAATCTTTTCCATTATGAACATCTCTGATTTGGAGAAAAACATTACACTGTAAGGCACATCCATACACAAGGATATAACAGATTTTGCAGTTATTTCTGACATGAGTACCACACACTAGTATCACACAAAGATAAAGCCAAAAGCAGTGACTGTGAGGAACTAAACCTGAACACTTCCTCCATGCCTCCCACATCTGGTGACCAACATGGCCATCAAGTTACTGTAAAAACCAAAATATCTGAGTTGAAAGAGGTACAGATTTAAAGATCATTGGACTTTATTCAATGGTTTAATTCTCTTCATGTGATCCTAATTCTAAGAGAGTTATAATTTTTACCACTTGGTACAGTCAATACTTTAATTTGTAATGTGACTACCAAAAAACCACTACACAACTCAACAAGATTGAGAACCAAGCAATACAAGTCCAAATTTTTACTGGGAACTAATTAGCTACGATTTGAGCCAAAATTCAATCGTCCTGTGTCTCACTTAGCTACTTCCCAAGTGTCAGTATGAACTAATTGTTTATGAAAATAAATATACACACACACACAAATATATATACATACATTTATAATATACACATACATATATATGTTCTAACATGGTTACATTGTAGTTACATAACTTAACCCATATTTTATTCAAATCTGTACAATAATTCATTATAATATTACTTTATAGTGTTTTATCATAGAAATTTGTACGTATTTTAAATAGGTAATCAAACAGCTATAGATAACAAGATGACAACTGCTCAAATCTCTCATAATTGCCTCATGTTATAAAGTTCTAGGTCTTTCCAATGACATTATATGGGTCACCTTTACATGGATGAAAATAGTTTACTTTTTATTTTTAAGCTTTTCCTACAGATCCCATGAGAGCATTCTGCTTTCTACTGATGTCACAGAGAGAGCCTTGTGAACTTTCAGTAAATAGGAAAAAAGAAACAGATGCCTCCCATCGCTGTCTCAAAACAAAAGACAAGAAAAAGGAGATGTGAAATAATCTCCAAACCCCTTATATTCAGAGACCTAGTACTTTTCCAAAACAGGGAATTCATGGTTTGCCAAGGACTTAAGTAGTTTCGCCTCAGTGATAATAGAAGATACCCAGCTAGAATCCATTATGTCCTTTTAATATGTAAAAGAGTGATCCCTCTATCCTAAAACATGAAAATGAAGATGCCTCCAATTTCTATGTACACAGAAATGTCTATGTGCATCGTCTTCACAGAGGATGATAATGGGCAATTTTTTAAAAAATGGGACCTCTTGGAACCATTAAAAGTGCAGCAACTGGAGGTGACACTCCTAAAATCACTTCTAACCAGGAGTCATCTAATCAGTCCAACAGTGTAAAAACTAATAGAAACTCTCTTTCTTGTAGAGAAATAAAAAGTTAAATCATGCACAGAAAAACAGAAACTTCTATGGGGTCTTAAGTAGACAGTTCATTATCGACATGCTAGAAACTCATGTACTAGAAAGTTTGTCACTTTGTTTCCTAAAAAATATAGGCTAGGACAACTTATGCACTGCTAGTAGAAGTATAAATTGGTACAAGCACTTTGGACAATTATTTAGCAGTATCTTTTAAGCTGGACATATGCATATGCTATAACCTATGCATATGCATATACTATTACTCTACTTCTGTGAGGATACATAAAAGAAATGCACACATATATTCACCAAAAGACTTAATACATGAAAGCTCATAGCAGCACTATCCATAATAGCCCAAAACTGGAAACAAGCCAAATGTCCATCAACAGTAGAATGAATTGTGATATATTCATATAATGGAATACTACACAGCAATGAGAAAGAACAATCCATTTCTCCATGCAACAATATGGACAAATCTCTTTTTAAAAAGGCTGAGCAAAAGAAGCTAAATAACAAAACAGTACCTTCCATTGTTCCTACTACATAAAGTTCAAAATCAGGCAAACTAACCTATGGTGTTAGAAGTCAGGATAGTAGGTATTCTTTGCAAGGAGTGGGAGGAACTGGACTGGGGTACAAGGGAGGCTAGTAAGCTATACAATAGACTATGTTCTATTTCTTAATCTGGGTGCTGGTTACATGGGTATGTTCACTTGTGAAAATACAACAAGCTGTATACTTATGATTTGTGCACATTTCTGCATATATTCAAAAAGTTTGTTTTAAAAAACAAAGAAAATATATGCTTATGAGAGTACCTCTTTAACCGAGATTCCTAATACATTAATTTCTTTTTTTTGTATATAAAGGTGAAGGAAGAAAAGACCAGACCATGACTCAATGCAGAGATGAGAGGAGTATCATGGGTATCCAAGGACGAAGCCAGATCATCACAACGCACGCTTTGAAACGGGACAGTATCTCTCTCAACAAAGTGTTAAAAGACTCTCCCAGTTAAGCAAGACTCTCCTCCTCCCTGTCAAAGGCGAGGTAAAAGCTCATAGCTAATAGGTTCCTCTTCAGAATGCCCGCAGGCTTCTGTTCTCAATAACTGAGCTGCAACCAAGAGCCAGATGTGTTTGTTCTCAGACCATTTTATCCCAATTTCACTTGATAGTGCAATTACATAATTTAATTACATATTACATAAACATATGAATGCAAAAAGAGAGTCGTTTCCACGAAAACTAAATTGAAAGTTTTAGAAAACCTCAGTAAATTGCCAAAGAAAATTGCTATTGAAGTAGGAAGAACAAGACAACTTGCAAAAGATGAGTGGAAAATCATAAAAATCTGGAACCCTGCTTTCAGACTGCTTCATAAGCATCTTTAAATTCTCATTCAACTTTAAAGAAACCTGAACTTGACACTGTAAGTACATTATGGGGGTGATTTATGCAAGAAAGAGGATTCTGAACTGTAATCAGCAGACCTATACTCAAAGAAAAGGTAGTGGACCTACAACAAAAGATGGGCAAACAAATATATACTTTTTTCCACTAAAATGAAATGTTGAAGGTGTGTATCATTTTTATGATTCCCCATGTTAACTAATATTTTTGGATTAACTAACCAACTATCCATCCCAATTGTGAGGGATTAAAAAGGCCTCTCCTGTACATCACCCAAGAAAACTGGGCAAGCAATATTGGCCACTCAAAACACACATATACACACACACACACACATACTCCCCCTCTCCCTCACACACACACACTCCCCCCCTCCCTCACACACACACACACACACACACACACACACAACCCCTTATACATCCGCCTCACTGAAACAGAACTAGATGACAGAAGGCATCAAAAAAAGAAAAGAAGACAACAGTGAAAGTAAAAAAGTGGGGGGATATAGAAGATCTTAGAAATAAGGGCATAAAAAGGAGTTTTTCACATAGCTTTTTACATTTGCATAGCAAATAGGATAGGTATTTTTAAAGATAAAACAATCAAAAGCCAGCTAGCAAAGCTAGCCATTGGAGCTCTTCCTCACTACCTCACTGCTACCCTGCTCTCATCTTCAATGCAAGAATGAAACTGAGCAATAGCCACAGTTTACAGCACTTTTGTTGATTTCCAGATTTGGCTGCAGAAATCTCACTCTGTGATATCACTAGGGGGAGCACTTACTCCTAAAAAAAAAAAAAAGAAAGAAAAGGGAAAAGTTCCTAATCAAAGATGTACTTTATTCAAGTGTCCTTGGAAGGCAAAGTGCAAAATGTTTTAAAACTCACAGCGCAAAGTGACAAAGAGTTTAAAAGTGACTGTAAAAGTACGCAACATAAAAGTTAGGTTAGGAGGGGCCAGCCCGGTGGTGTAGTGGTTAAGTTTGCGCACTCCACTTTGGCGGCCCGGGATTCGCAGGTTCAGATCCCAGGCGTGGACATACACATCGCTTATCAAGCCATGCTCTGGCAGGCATCCCACATATAAAGTAGAGGAAGATGGGCACAGTTATTAGCTCAGGGCCAATCTTCCTCAGCCAAAAAAAAAAAGAGGAGGACTGGCAACAGATGGTAGCTCAGGGCTAACCCTCTTGACCAAAAAAAAAAAAAAAAAAGTTAGGTTAGGTGCCTTAACCAATCAACACATTTAATGAATAACATAAATAGCAAATATTGCTTAATATAAGTAATTTGGTAAGAAAATATAAATCTGTAAAACAGGCTGACTTTATTACCATTCAGTTTAAAAACTGTAATTTGTGAAGATCTGGTTTCTAATAAATACTATTAGCAAAGGAAGTTAATAGATATCTACCACAAACTTCAGTTGATATATATTACTTGCCTGCTGCTTTATTAAATTATTGGAAGGCAAAATTAATACTGCTATCATCTTTAAAGTTTGAAATGTACCTTGAGCACCTAAATAGCAAGGAAGTAGGGACCAGAGAAAGGAGACAGAAGGGAATTAATATTTACTAGGTACCTATTCTGTGTCAGGGGCTCTACACATAATATAACAACCTTGGCAAACAGGAATTATTTCCATTTCACAGGTGAGAAAACCAGGGCACAAGTAACTTGCCCATGGTCCCACAGATAATAAATGGTAGAGTAGCATATAACCTAAATCTGTCTGATTCTACTACCTATGATACAAAAAAAATCAGAAGTTGCTTAATTCATCTGGCATTTTGGTCATCTTAAAATAAACAAATATACTTTATTCCATTAAGAGGTATATATATCACAGCACAAGACAAGAAAGAACCAAAACAGCAACAACACAATATATGGCTTGCCCTCCAAGAGCTAACAATCTATTAAAGAAAATGTACACACACACAAGTTAAGGAACACAAGGTAGTGATTATTTACTACTTGAGGGATACAGCCACTAAGTGATATGAGAGCCTAGAGAAGCCTGGGATCCATGTGGTTTCAGCAATCAGAAAAAGCCTTATGAAAGATGCAAGATTACAGCTGGATGCTGGGGATGGAAAATGCTGGATAGGTATAATGAAAGATATGCCAGGATGGGGAAAAGTCAACAGTTAAGGATGAGCACGATGTATCTGAGTAACAGTGAAAAGGCCAGCACAACTGCTTCAAAAAGTGAAGGACTGAGTGGAAATAACCCAAATGTCCATCAACTGATGAATGAATAAACAAAATGTGATATATACCCACACAATGGAATACTACTCAGCAATAAAAAGGAATAAAGTACTGATACATGCTACAATATGGATGAACCTTGAAAACATTATACTATGTGAAAGAAGTCAGTCACAAAAGGCTACACAGTATATAATTTCATTTACATGAAATGTCCAGAATAAGCAAATCCATAGAGATAGAAAATAGACTAGTAGTTCCCAAAGGCTGGAAAGGTTGGGAAAAGTGGGGAGTGACTGCTAGCAGGTACAGGGTTTCTTCTTGGGGTGATGATAATGTTCTAAAATTGATTGTGGTGATGGTTGCACAGGTCTGTGAAAACACTCAAAACCACTGTACACTTTAAATGGGTGAACTGTATGGCATATGAACTATGTCTCAACCAAGCCATTTAAAAGTGAAGGCCTGCTGAGACATCACTGCACAGCTAAGATGGAGTCACTTATGCCAAGCTTAAGGGTCTGGAATTTATCTGGTGGGCAATTAGAGATACATGAGTAAAGACTTACCTAATGAAAACACAGTATACATACATAGGACTCTTCTCTAATAAAATTATTCACGTTTTAAGTACATTCCTAAAATATACGCCAAAATCACAAAGAAGAGAGAGAACAGAAAAAAGATGTTGTGATACGGTTTTGACTAAACCACAAGCCGTGACTATTAGGAAAGTTGTTTTGCTTCAGTGCTAATTGCCACAGATGGGTATGTCAGCATTATATTTATGCAAAACCACAAATTCATCTGCGTCAAATCTTCAAATACCATAATGTTCTCAACTTAATTATGAAAATAGCATTAATAATTGATCTGCCATATTCTAGGATAAGATAATGAAGAGTGTAATTTGTTTTTCATTAGATGACAGTACTCTGTACATGCTGTTTTTTTAGATATTAGATTTATTTAAATGCCATCGGAACCACCACTAATATAGAGCATTTCCTACCACTGCTTAGACATTTGACTCTGAATTCTTATTTAACATAATATTCCAAAACAGTTTTAGTATAAAAATTAGAGAGCTAAAGAAACAAATCTGACATTCAAAAGCATAGAGGAAAAAAAATCTGGATATCAAATACCTAATACAGAGGAAAAAGTAAAGCACTCAAAAATAAACCTGAAAATCAGAGGAAAAAATAAACAGGGCTCAGTATTAGGTTCTATACCACTGGGAAGTACATATGGGAAAAAAAGGAACAAATTACACTTAAAATAGCAGGTTCAATACATGAGAATAGATGAGGCTTTAACAGAGGCAAAGTTTGGAACACCTCTATAAGACAATCCTACACCCTCCCCTAAATCCCAGGGAAGAAAGAGCCTTTCAGGCAGTCTTGGTCTTATCCCTTCCAAGGCTGGCCTAAAGGGGAAATACCACTTTCCCCCAGGAGGTGGTGAGACGCTAGGAAAACAAAAGAAGAACTCAGCTAGAGAACCCATACATAACCAAACTAGTGTTCAGTCTCCTGAGGCACCTTGCAAACCTCCTTCAAGGTAGATGAGCCACAAGAAACTAAAGGAGATAGCAGATCTCTTTTAAAACTCTCTTGTCTAAGAATGAGAGGACCCATCTGTCTCTATTAGGGCTTTGTAAGTTCCAGAACTAGATGAAACTTATGTTCTGTGTCTGAGAAAAACAGACAACTTAGATGACCTGGTTTGCTAACGAACGATAAAAGCAAAATAGAAAACAAATAAGCTATCCTAAAAGAGAAGCCTTGTCACGATATCTAGAATAAAGTATCTACTGTCACAAGTAAGTAGAGCAAGACTCTCCATTTCCTAACTGGGAGCCAGCGTTTATACCCAAGAGAATGCAGCAGGAGTAAAGCAGGAACTTATTTCAAATCATTAACTACTGTATGTTACAAGAAACTTATCCAAACTTGCATCAATTGTCTACCTACTCCAAACAAAAGAACTATGGGAAAAGGCAGATGTTTACAATTATTGTTCACCATGCTGGACATGTTAATTATTGAGAAATAAGTACTTCAAACATAACACAATAAAATGTCAAAATAGGTTAAACCTTAGATTATTCTCTATGCAAACACCAAAATTAACATACTGTTAATTTACACATAAATAAGATAGTTTTTCTTTTAAATAAATAGGTAGAAATGATGAGAGCATGCTACCATAGATTACCAAAAGAGGAGGGGAAATGACATCAACATAAAGTCTAAGATCCAGAAACATTTTCAAGTGGTAGAATTACTGGAGAGAATGGTCCAAATTGCAAGAATGCTAAAATTCTGACTCAAATAATAACAGAACCGAAGATGCCACTAAGAGGCTACAGAATAATTAAGAAAATGGAAGTCACGGAGAGGAGATTTTTTTTTCCGCAGGATCATTCAATGAATAACAGGGGACTGGAAACATGATCTATAAAACAAGAAAGGAGAACAAGAAACTTGCCAGCAACTGAAACTGGCAAAGCAGACTTGAGCTAAGGAAATAGAGAGATGACAAACATCCCAGGAGGGAAATAACACCAGTTTTCAAAATCTGATTCTGAGAACCAAAGTAAAAACTAACTTGCTAAAGGGGAAAAAACATGCAAGTTAAAGAAAAATTGTAAAACCAATGTACACGAAATGCCTTAGGAGAATTTCTGTTTCTTAAGTATTTTCATAGATATGTTCCTTAATGTTCACCACATTAGCTTTTAAGAAGATAAATCCACAACACAATTTTTCAAATAGTTGAGAGAAATCTTGTAAATATTTGCAATAACCATTTGCCTTAAGCAATTCTATAGAGCTTGTGATACGATAAATCAGAGTAGGCTCAACGAAATTTTAAAATCGCTCAGGCAAAATTATAAAGCTCACATTGCAAAAGTAATATAAACAGGACATCCTGAACAACAAATTGAACTACCATCTTTGTGGATTTCTTTTTCTATATAGTAAATAGCATGTAAGGTTCATACACTACAATTAACTTACAATTAATCACTGTATATTCTTAAGTCTCATCTAAACTTATTGGATATTATAGGAGAACAACCAAAGCTGGAAAATTTAAAAAAAGAATGAGATTCAACTCAAAACATTAATTGTTGTTCCTCCTCCTCCAAGCAATCTTCTATAAGTTAGGTATGTTATTTGATTTCGGTTCTCAAATTTATAAGTCTATGTCTAATTCTTAATTTATAACATAATTAAGTGCTACACAGACAAAAGTACTCTGTTCAAGTGGTTAAGGAAATTTGAACATAACCATAACATGACATTTCAGAAAGCATTCATGGATGCTGCCACAGAGAAAGAGCAGCAATTTCACAGAAAGACTTCAGGAAATACCTGAGCAGATACACAGCCCTTTCAATATCACTGAGGTCTTCATCAACTGTCAGTCTTTCTATTTCTTCTGGTGTCTGTCAAGTGTAAAACACAAATCATGCACATAAATATCCATCAGGGACCCTGTATGAGTCTAGACTAATGAAGTTTCACAATTAAGCATTATCATTGAAAAGTAACCACGGGTCTGAGGACTCTAGGCGACTTCAACCACAGAGGTCTCTAATCGTCGGGTTTGGGTGGTAGAGTTTTGGGGGTCTGGATTTTTTTTTTTCTTTTTTTACTCTTCTAGCTTCTAGAGTGAAGCTTGAGAATCACAATTGTGGCTTCAGAATATTGCCGAAATCAATTTTATATGCATATATAAAATATATACATGCTTTTTATCTCTTATACCCCAAGGCTCCAGCATTTTCCACTCCAGGACATGCTAAAAGGGGGGATGGATGAAGATGCAGCCCAGTGGGAACGAAAAAGGCGAAATCTGGAGTAGGGAGAGGGAAGGGAATAAACTCTGGGGCTGGAAGGAAATCAAAGATTCGAGATATTGCGGCAGGTGGGAGCGAGAAGAGCTCAAGGAGCTACTAAGAGGATGGCTGGGGGGTCCGCAAACTAGGTTTGCCAGCGCTGAGGGCTGGAGCCTCTGGGAGGCTGGGAGGAAGATGACTCTGCGGGATGGGGGAGCTGGTGAAGGCTGACTCGCTCCAGGGGGGTGGGGAGCAGGGTCCCAGCCAGAGTCCCGGAGGGGCAGGGAGGAGAGGACGTGCGGTGACTCAGGATGGGGGAAAGGGTCGAGCGGGCTTTGAAGATCGGCAGCAGGACGACTCTAGCACGGGTGCTGGTTGGGAGGGGAAGGGAGGCCGGGGCTGACTTGAGGGCAGGGGCACCCGGGCTTGCTCTCATGGGGGGAGGGGATCTGGGGTGTCTCGGGGAGAGCGGGGAGGAGTCGGCGCCCTGCTGACCGAGGAGTGGGACGGGGGCCAGAACCCGGGCAGCACCAGGGGGCCAAGGGGATGGGGGGAGGCGAAGACCCGGGATACGGGGCTGCGGCTGCGGGGCAGCTCCTGCAGGGGCGGGAGAAAGACGGGCCACGGCCGTCCGGCGGGGCGGCGCGGGGGGGCACTGGGCCGGCCGTTCCTGGGGGCGGGCTGGGGAAGGCGCCCGGCGACTAGGGAGCCGAGGGCGTCCGAGGGGCTGCGGGGCTGGCCCCGGGTCAGGGGAGAGGGTCCAGCCCGGGAGAACCGGCGCCGCGTCGAAGACGGGGCCCCGAGAGGAGCCGGTTTAGGGTGACACGCCGACCGGGCACTGGAGGAGGACTGAGGGGCCAGCCCGACTCTGAGGGGGTCCGGGCCGCCTCGGGGAGGGCATGGGAGGGGGTAGGGGCCCGGGCAGGCCGCCGGGCGCCTGCGGGCAGCTCCTCCTCCCCGGGGCGCACCTTGAGGCTCCGGCGGACCGGCCTCTCGATGATGGTGAGCTCCTGCAGGTCCTCCATGTAGCCGAACAGGCTGTTCTGACTGAAATCCATCGCGGCGGCGAGCGGCGGCGGATGCATGGACCGCCGGGCCCCCTCGCCGCCCGGGCCGGAGCGGCCCCGGGATGCCGGACGCGTGCAGCCCCGCGGCCGCCCACGAGCAGGACTTTCTCCCGCTCTCGGCCGCGGGAGCCGGGCGGGAGGCGAGCGGGCGGCGGGAGAAGGAGCGCGGCCGCCGAGGGGGCGGGGCGGGGCAGGCGAGGGGGCGGGGCGAGGCGCGCGGGCGGGCTGCGGGGGCGGGGCCAGGGCGGGGGAGGTGGCACAGTGCCCACCTCAGCCCCGCCCCCTCCCGGGCGCCGCGCGCACGCGGGCCGGACGCAACTGCCGCGCAACGTCGCGGCGGCCCCCATCGCCCCTCTGTCCCCGCCCCTCTCCGCCCTCAAGTCCCACTCGCCCCGCCCCCGGCAGAGTGCGCCCCACCCTGCGGCGCCTGCGCAGAGCCTTCTACCTCCCGCAGCCGGTGGAGGCGGGCTGGGGGCGGGGGTCGGGGGCGGAGAGACTGAGCCAATGAGAGAGAAAGCAAAGGAGACGGAGTGGGCTGTGGTCTTGTTTAACCCGGTACAATAACTTTCCAGTTATTCGTGGGACTGCCCACCCCAGCCCGACAGCTGCTGTCGCAGAGACCAGCCTAGCTCAGCTCCAGCCCTGGGGGAGGGGTGTATACCCAAAATAAACAGTTACAACCTGGTGTGTGCCGGGGGCGGGGCGGAGGATGGAGGATGGAGGGTGTGGGAATCCAGTCCTGGAGGGGCTCGCATTTGGGGCAGGGCAGGGGTCAGAAAAGGACTCCTGGAGGGGAAATACTTAAACTGAATCTTAAGTGATCAGTAAGACTTTTCCGAGAGAGATAATAAGAGTAAGGTCATTTTGGATTGAAGCCTGGGCGTGTTCTGATTGTGAGACGTGCGGTAAGAGTAGAGCTCGGAGTGCTGGAAGCGAGTGCTTGGCGAGGTGGGTGGGAAAGAGGCGGGGCCCTTATGGAGAAAGGCTCTGTTCTGGGCAGCCACGTTGGGTTCTTTGCTTTTGATTCTGTTAAGAAGAGGAAGCGGTGGAAGGGGATTTGGGCGAGTTTTTGGAGCTCAGGGACAAGAGTTATGTTGATATACTCTTGAGCTCGTAAGATTCAGCAAGTCCTCTCTCTTTTTTTTTTTTTTTTTATTTTCCACTCATTCTCTCTCCACACTCCCATTTCTTTACCCTCCATTTGCACCCTCTCTCATTGTGTTTAAGATATGTCCCAGTACGTGTATATATCCTGGAAAGATACTGTTTTTAGTTTGTCTATTTTTAATATACATGAATGCTATTGTGATAGGAACTCACTCTGTTTCCTGTTTTTCGCTCAACATAATGCCTTAGAAATCTACCCATGAGACTGTATATACTAGGAGTTCATTAATGCTGACCACTGATAGTATTCGATTTGTGCATCTAACACATTTGACTTATCAATTCCTTAAATAATGGACAGTTAGGTTGCCAGCAGTTCCTCGTTGCCACAGACAATGCTGGAATGAGTATTAGACGTGTCTCTTATGGACCATAAGAAAGAAACGGAATTGCTGGGTCACGAAGTCCACAGTGCCTGGTTTCACTCTGCCATGTGGCCCTCCAGAATGGCTTTGCCAATTTGCACTCCCACCAATGGCACATGAAGATACAAAGATTCCTGTTTCCCCACTCTATAGGCTAACATTTGGTATTATCTGATGTCCTAATTTTTATCAACCTGATATCGATAAAGTAGTATCATGCTGTAATTTTC
This sequence comes from Ceratotherium simum simum, assembly GCF_057802395.1. Classification (NCBI taxonomy): domain Eukaryota; kingdom Metazoa; phylum Chordata; class Mammalia; order Perissodactyla; family Rhinocerotidae; genus Ceratotherium; species Ceratotherium simum. Next base: position 11,608,487 of record NC_141923.1, on the reverse strand, counting down.
ATTTGTATTTCTTCAATGTTTAGTGATGTTAACCATTTTTCCCTATACTTAACCATGGAGATTTTTTCCTTCCAAGAATTATCTATTTACATCCTTTGCCTATTTTTCTCCTAGATTTCCTGTTATTTTTCTGAATGAATTGAAGGGGTTCATATATATTCTAAATATTAGTCTCTTGTCAGTCTTGGACATTGCAAATATCTCCCAATCTTTCATGCATCCTGTTAGCTTGGTCTTCACTATGCTACAGTGTAGGGGAAATCCTTAATTTTGATTTAGCCAAATGCATCAAATTTTACCCTTGTGGAGTGTGCTTTTTGGGTCTCGTTGAAGGATCTTTTCCTTCCCATGATCACAAAATATTCTCCTATTGTTTTCCCCTATTTAGCTTCATACTTTTACCTATCACAGTTAGGTCTTAATTCATCCAGAGTTCACCTCGCGTATAGTGCATGTAGGAATACAATACTATTTTCTCTACGTAGTAAGCCAGTTTTCTCAGCAGTACCCACCAAACAATCCATCTTTTCCCCACCGATGTGTCATGGCGTCTGTATCCTATGTCAAGTCTGCACAGACACACGTCTCTGTTTCTGGGCTCTCATTGCTGTTCTATTGATCTAGACCTGTCTGTTTCTGAATCAGGGCTGAGCTGATTTAATTGCTACGGCTTTGTTATATGTCCTAATATCTGGTAGAGTGAATCTTCCCACTTCTTGCTCTCTTTTTTCCCATATTGCCTTCGAGTTCAAAGCAAAAAGAGTCGTGGGTCACCTCAAAGCTGAAATTCAGGCTTTCTGATCTCTGCTCCACTAAGGAGGTGTGAAGGGAAAATCGAAAGGGGTGGATCTTGCTGGGATGAGGATGGAGAAGAGGCAAAGATGTGGGAGAGGTGGTTTTCCCTAGCAAATACCTTGCAGCCTACCCTTTATGTCAATTTCCAGAATTCTCCTTTTCCCCTTCATTTGTAACAGATACTAAATAATACTTGTAAACTTTACCCTGTTTCAGCTAAGAAGTATTATTTCATATTTGGATTTTGTAACAGCATCATTTGAGACTTGATGACATTCTTAATGAGCAATTGATTGAATACACAGATGTAGCTCTGATGTTGGCTGTTACAGGCCAGGAGGTTGATGAAGGGAAAATGTTCAGTTTGATGACTGGCATCTGTTACTGCTATAGTTACCAGCCTGTGGTGGAAATAGCCCACCCCAGCCTGGCTGCCAGGAAACCTGAGGCCCAGTCCTGGCTCCGCCAGTGATATGCAGTGGAACAACGAGCCCTATTTTCCACATCTGAAGTGCTTTTTTGCAACTTGTCTCCTTGTGCCCTTGAAGCAGCCCTGTGAAGTACAGAAGAATTGCACCACTATTGCAATTTTACAGGTAATGAAACTGAGGCTCAGAGAAGTTATGTGACTTAGGCTTGAGGACACAGCTAAGGGAAGCTAGATTTATTCATTTCATTTGTTCATTCAACAGCAGCATAGTGGTTAAGTGCATGGACTTTGGAGCCCACCTGCTTGGGTTTGAATCCTAGCCCTGCTACTTCCTACAGTGGGCAAGGTACTTAACCTCTCTTTACTCAACTCAAGACAGGAATAACAGTAGTACTTAGCACAAAGTCTTGTTGTAAGAATTAAATGAGATAATGTACATACAATGCTTAGAGGAAATACCTGGCATCTAGCAAGTGTTCAGTGTTTTCTATTATTATCATTACCACCAGACCAGTGTTCCCCCTGTACCCAGGTTCAGAAAAGATTTAACAAATTGTGCTGGATCAATTGATTATTGTGAGAGGCAGAATAGTGCTCTCCCAAAGATGCCCATCCTAATCCCCTGAATCTGTGACTGTGTTACCTTACCTGGCAAAAGGGACTTTGAAGACGTGACTGATCTAAGGATTTTAAGGTAGGGAGAGTATCTGGCCGTTGCTGGCTTTGAATATGAAAGGAGGCCCTAGTGGGCAGCCTCTACAAGCTGGAAAAGGAGAAGAAGAAACAACTTTCCTAGAGCCTCCAGATGGGACGCAGCCTGCTGACACCTTGATTTTAGCCCAGTGAAACCCAGTTCTAACTTCCAGAACTATAAGATAATAAATTTGTGTTGTCTTAAGGCGCTAGATTGGTGGTAATTGGTTACAGAGGCAATAGGAAACTAATGCAATTACCAGAGTGATCCTATTTACCCAAAAGTCGGACCCAGTCACCGTATGCTCTAAACCAGAGCTTCTCAACCTCGCTACTATATTATAAAAATGTTTAAATTAGATTTCTACCTCAGACCATACACAAAAATCGATTTTAGGTAAACAAAAAACCTAAACGTGAAAGACAAATCTTTCAAACTTATGGAAGAAAATGAAGGAGAATAGTTTTATGACATTTTCGGAATAGAAAGAGTTTTCTTAAAACGAAAAGCGCACAGTATAAAATAAAAGATTGGTAAATCTAACTACTTTAAAATTAAGAACATGTACTCATTGAAAGACATCACGAAGACAGTGACAAGACAAACTATAGACTGGGAAAAGATGTTTACAACAAATTAATCAAAGAAGGATTGCTGTCCAGAATCAAGAACTCAAAAAAATCAGTAAGAAGACAAATAAATGGAAAATAGAAAAATGGTCAAAATATATAAACAACCATTTTACAGAAGAAGAATCACCAATAAACCTATTAAAAGAAGCTCAACCTCATTACTAATCGGGAAAAGGTAAATGTACACACCCACCAAATGAACAAAAATCTAAGTGTGATCACATCAAGTGTTTGAAGGAGCAGGAGGAACACTTGGTAGTGTTGGTGGAAGCAAAAATTAGTGCAACCACTTTGGAAGCCAAGTTGGGAAATAATTTGGCATGAACTTGTAAAATGGAATTTACCTCTTCAAGGTATACACTCCACAGAAACTTGTGCACAATTGCACAAAGAGACCTGCTCAAGGAAGTTCATAGCAGTACAAATTGTCATAGCCAAATCCTGGTAACAACTCAAATGCCATCTACAGGAGGATGGGTAAATTAATTGTATTATACTCAATCAATGGAAAACTATGACAGTGAAAATGAACCACAACTACATAAGCCAGCAAAGATAGATCTCATGAACATGGTGAACAACAAATGCAAATTGCCAAAGATTATCTACATATGATAGTATTCATATAGCATTCAAATAATATATATAATGTCCATATGTGGTTAAAATGACAGAGAATAAAAGGAGATGATAAACACAAAATACAGTCAATTGTTAATCTCTAGGACTGAGATGAGATCAGGGAGGGGCACACAGAGGGCATTGGTGATGTGTTATTTTTTGAACTGTGTAGTGCCATGTGAGTGTTTGTTTTATTACTGTGCCTAAAATATATATATGTATTCCATATAATGTTTTAGGCATGAAATATTTTAGAATTTTTTAGATTGAGGAGATTATGAGGTTACAGTTGTAGTTTAGCCACTGCATTCATCCATTCATTCATTCAAAAAATATTTCAAGCATTCGGGCTATCTTATAGGCATTATTCAAGGTCTAGAGAGGTATGGGCAAGCCAGGTACAGGCCCTACCATCAAGGAGCACAAATCCGAGGGAGAACAGTGGAAATTGATCCAATAATCATATAATTAGACATATGCCTACAAACTATGATAACTGCTGTGGAGAAAATACAGGAAGTTATGAGACTGATGGAGGAGGACCACCCCACCTACTTTTGCCTAAGTGAGAAATAAATCTTTAGGGTGTCAGGCCACTGAGATTTCATGTTTTCTGTTACTGCAGAATGACCTATCTATCCTGATTAGTAGAAGATTGTAGGGGCACAAATGTGACAACAGAGAGACCAGGTGGGAAATGATAGTAAATGGACTAGAGTCATTATGATAGAGACGGAGCACTGTGAACAGATTCAAGAGATAGTTTGGAGGTAAGGAGGGATGGGTTAGGGATGGAGGAAGTGGAGATCAGGGAGGCGGAGGGGTTAAGGATGATTTCCAAGTTTGATGCTTGTGCAGCTGGATGAACGGACACATCACCCACCCGGTGCTCATTCTATGCTTTCTTTAGTGTCTGAGTAGATGGTGACTGCTGACAACTGCCGCAGAGCTCCATCGGCAGCCCCAAGAGGACTTCCCAAAGTCTGCCCTCCAGGTCAGCAGCTGCTCCCTTCTCTTCATCTTGGGTTTGAGCAAGCTAGACAAGGTTCCTAGTGGCCCATGTCTGTTGGAATCTGCCCAGTACCTGACGCAATGGTTAGCACATAGTAAGGGCTCTGTTCGTGTTTACTGAGAAAGTAAAAAGAGAAATTGGGAAGAGGCGGGGAGGATAGAGTAGGGACCACTAAATTGGCATAGTAGGAAATCTTCTACCACCGTGGTCCAAGCCACCATTATTTCTCTCCTGGATTAACAGAGCCTCTGCTTCTGTTCTTCCTCTTTTAAAGTCACTCCCAACACAGCCAGAGCTATCCTGTTTACCCAAAAGTCAGACCCAGTCACCTTATGCTCTAAACCAGGGCTTCTCAACCTTGTTACTATGCGGGACCCGGTAATTCTTTGCTGGGGAGGAGGAGGGACGTGCTGTCCTGGGCGTTGTAGGATATTTGGCAGCATCCCGGCCTCTACCCACTAGATGCCAGCATCCTATCCTGACCTCTCCTCACCCCCCCATTTGTGACCATCGAAAATGTCCCCTGGGGACAAAATCCCCCTCCTCCCAATTGAGAACTACTGCTCTAAACTCTGCGACAACCCACCATCTCACGCAGAGAGCGTCCTCCTGTGTCCCCGCACCTCTCTGATCTCATTGTTCCCTGCCTCACCCGCTCTGCTTTCTTCGTGCCTGCTGGACTCCTCGCTGTTCCTCGTACACTTGAGGTACGATCCCAGTCACAGCCACAGAGCCTGCCATTCCCTCTGCCTGGAGTGTTCTTCCGTTGGGTTTTCAGACAACTCTCTCTGTCACCTCCTTCAGGGTTTTACTCAAATGTCACCTTCTCAGTGAGGGGGCTCTGGACGCCTTTTCTGAAATTAAAATCCCACTGTGTTAGTTTGCTAGGGCCGCCAGAACAAATACCACAGACTGGGTGACTTAATAACAGAAATTTATTTTCTCACAGTTCTGGAGGTGGAAGTCCAAGACCAAGGCGTCAGCAGGGTTGGTTTCTCCTGAGGCTTGCGAATGGCCGCCTTCCCACTATGTCCTCACATGGTCTTTTCTCTGTGTGTAGGCATCCCTGGTGTCTCTCTATGTGTCCTAATCTCCTCTTCTTATAAAGACACCAGTCGTGTTGGGTTAGGGCCCACCCTAATGACCTCATTTTAACTTAATCACCTCCTTAATGGCCCTATCTTTAAAGACAGTCACATTCTGAGGTACTGGGGGGGTTAGGGCTTCAACATATGAATTTTGGGGGGCACAATTCATTCCATTACACCCACCATCACTACCACTAGCACTTGTCAATCTAACATCCTGAATATTTTACTTATTTATCTCATTTCTTCTCCAGTCCTCCACTCAAATATTGTGTAGCATAAAGGCAGGGATTTTGCTCATTTCATTCACCACCACAATCCTAGTGCCTAGAATAATGCCTGGTATTAGTCAGTGCTCATTAATTATTTGTTAAAGTAATGAAAAGGCATAGCTTCTCCACTAACTAGCTGTCAACTGGGGGAAATCAGTTAACTTCTCTGGGCCTCAGCTCCCTCTGTCAAATGAAGGAATTAGGCTAGATGAATAGAACGAAAATTCTGTTCTATCTGATTCTTAGTGCTGACTTAGCCCAGGTTCCCTAGAAAACAAGGCAAAGCTTAAGTGCTAACACTTCCTTCCTTGGGAGGCGTAACCCCGGTGCAGCCAGAGTGAGGGAGAGTGAAGTGAGGCGGCAAAGGATGGGAAGCAAATACACGGTTCTGGGCTGCCAGCTGGCCCCCAGTTCATAAAGAGACACAGCCAGGTGCTCAGCCCCACAGGACATCGCCTGACAGGCTGTGCAGAAGCCCCAGACCTGGGACTGTCCATGGCAAGGAGGCATGTAAGGCTTCCTCTGCCTCCTGCCTCCCACTGGTCAAAGTTGGCTCCTTGGGGAGTCAACTCCCCAGCACCGTAATGGTCTCACCTGGCTCTTTCAACAACCTCTGAAGGAGCCAGATCCCAAGTCCTGAGGAGGAAGGCTTCATCCCAGTCAGGAAATGAGGGCAGGAGCCTGAAGAGGTTGGTCCCAGGCTGCAGAGAACTGAGAAAAGAGGGTAATCAGGGCAGCAATCCCCGGTCCCTAGGGCTGAGCAAGTGGCTCACAGCCTAGGAGACAGCTGAGACCCAGAGCCTCTGAGACGGCATGAGATGTGTCTAAGACAGGAGGAGTGAGAGAAGGAATAAGTGAGGAGGGAAACGGCTGGGTGTCCGGGACAAAGGTCAGGATAGAGCTGGTGGGGAGCATTGATCAGCTCCAGCAGTCAAGGAAGAAGCTCACAAGAGCACAGCCTGGCACAGGACACTTGAGTTGGCCCCTGAGGAACTGGATGGAATTGGTCCTTTGAAGTCCTGAAGGGGACTCCACAGCTCCAGCAACCTGGCCTCATGAAACTCTTCTGGTGGGGTCCTTGAAGAGGGCACCCAGCCTCACTACCTACCAGGTCAGACTCCAGGGGTCTGTGGTGATGGAGGTGACTCTGACTTCCTAGGTAGGAAGCTACTTTACTCGTAACAGGCTCTGGGTGCCCGCTTCCCCCAGTCCTCCTCCCTATTAGCCACTGCCTCAGCCCCTCTTCTGATCGTCACTTTGCAAACTCTTCCTAAACTCCAGCCGCCCCCTCAGCTGTCTGTGGAGGGGGAGAGGGCGTTCACTGCCAAGGCTCCCCTCCTCTGGAAAGGGGTGTTTTTTCTCATGTGTGGGCCGTGTGTTGGGTTGTGCCTCGACTCGAGGGCAGATTCCTCCCTCCAGAGGTGATAATACATGCCAAGAGCAGATTGCACATTTGTCTCCTGGGAGGCAGTAGGCGAGGGCAGCAGAACTCGGTGTGTGAGCGTGGGGAGGGGTGTCTGCAGAACCGTGATGGGGTGATGGGCCTGGAGAGCAGGGAGCTGATGACTGTCTGACTGTCGCTTCTGGCTGTCTGCAGAGGCAGCGGGAGGCTGATTATAGGGCTGGGTCCCGCGGCCCTGGGTGTGGGTGCAAGAAGCTGCATACGCACTTGACTGTCAAGGTGGGGGTGATGGTTACCCTGGTGACCAGCTAGGAAGTGGGTTGGCCTTGCAGACAGAAATGCTGGAAAGGAAATATAATAAGCATCGGTTAGGGCCTCTCTCCCTCCTTTCTTTTCCTTGATTGGATCACCAGTTAGATGGAGCCTTGTCATCATAAATGAAGGACAAATTTCAGTGGTTGGGCCCACCATATCCTGTTCTAAAGTTTCCTGTGAACACCCCACTCTACGCCTCTAAGCCCACTAACCTGGCATAGAAGACCTGGATCCTAGTCCTAACCAGCCCTGGGACCTGGGACAAGTTGCTTCCTCTCTCTATGCCTCACTCAGACCAGGCAACCTCCAAGATCCCTTCGTGTTCTGATTCCTGGGCCCCGCCACCAGACATTCTCATTCAGCAGGACTGGAGCTGTGCCTAGGAGTCTGCATTTTAGCCATTCCCCCCACTGTACCTGCGGTTCAGAACCACTGCCACTTGGCGTGGACAGCACAGGCATGGGAATCAGACAGACGCAGATTCTCGTCTCTGCTCTGCTACCTCCTTGGGCAATTTGTCTATAGCCCATCTGAGCCTCAGTTTCCTCAGCCTATAGTGGGGGAAAGAAGACTGCCAGCCACAGGGCATTATTGTGAGAATCAGCTGAGTTGAGGCTGTCTGTGCTTGGCGTGTGATGAGAGTCCTATAAGGGTTATACTTTTTGGCTTTTTATTTTATATGAATCTACAGTGTCTCTATTATCCTCCCCCCTTCCTAGCAGCCCCCTTCCATCTGCTCATTCTTCTCCATCATCTCCAGGCAAATCCCACATCCAGGAAAACAGTCTCTGCACTAAGCAGGGAATAGTCAGGCTAGAACTCAGGCAAAGGAGGAGGAGACAGCACTCACAGCTGGAGTGCTCACACCCAGTTCCAGCTCCATTTAATCTGTTACCATGACAACTCATAGCTTACCAACCTCTGTGGGGTAAAATGACTTCCTCTAGCTTCCGGAGGCTCTGGATGTGAATGGTCATCTTACTAAGTCACCAGGAGATGGGAGGACTCCATCCCAACCACCATGTTTTCATCTCAGGACAAACTGAGGGCTTCTCCAGGATGAGGACTTAGCTGAATTTCACTTCAAAGCCCCATCACCAACACGTAGCCTGGTATACAGTAGGTACCTGAGAAATGCTGGTTGAATGAATAAATAAATGTGGTGTAAATCTGATTCTCTTGAGTCTCTTAATCAACAATGAGCTTCATTTAGGAGAGGTAAAATGAAATTAGGATGCCAGGCATCCGTCATTTGATATCTTCCCCACCTATCCCTTTTGGGCAAACTGCATTCCAGCCTTTTTTGATGGCATTTGTGTACCTTGGCATCAACACATTAATACATGGGAAAGCCCAGGGCATGCAGATATAACTCACCAGCCCCCCAAAGTTTTGAAGTAGTGTTGCCTCAACAAATTTGTTCTTCGAACCTCTTCCGAACCAGAGTGTTATTAATATATCAAATTCTTTATACCACGAAAATGAATCTTTCCCTTGCAGGGACTTGCTTCCCCCAACCATGAATTTTTCATGCCCCATCAATTCCCATCCTCCTCTCTCTTGAGGACAGACTCTCTCTAGCAAAAGATGGGATTGATGAAACTCAAATCTACTCGATATCGCAACTGATTAACAAATCTGATACAAAACAAGAGATGAAAACTCTTGGCTCAGAAGTTTTTAAAAAATTATCTGAGAGATTAATGTATCGATTCTGTTTTCCATTACTAAACAATTGTGAGATAATAAAAAATGTATATATTGGTCTCTGCCCCCGGTTCCCGGCACAGAGCTCCTAAAAGCCTTGTAATTTCCTAAGTGATAAGAGAACGAGGTGCATCTCTTGTACTAATATTTGTCTTTGACCCTGTCCCTGACATAGGGCTTGTAAATTCCTAAGTGATGAGAGCACTAGGAGCATCTTTTGTTCTAATGAGGTGACTTTGCGTGGGCCCCTGCATGGGGGCTAGTCTCCAGAAAGACCAGGCCATGATTAGAAGCTTGGAATTTTCAGCCCCTCCTCCCATCCTCCAGAGAGGGGAGAGGGGCTGGAAATGGAGTTAATAATTGATCATGCCTACATGAGGAAGCTTCCATAAAATCCCAATAGTAGGGGGTCCAGAGAGCTTCCAAGTTGGTGAGCAGGTGGAGCTTTGGGGAGAGTGGCATGCCCAAAACAGACATGGAAGCTCTGAGCTCCTTCTCACATACCTTGCACTACACATCTCTTCCATCTGGCTGTTCATCTGTACCCTTTATCATACCCTTTTTGTAATAAACCAGTAAACGTAGGTACATTGTTTTCCTGAGTTCTGTGAGCCACTCTAGTAAATTAATCAAACCCAAGGAGGGAGTCGTGGGAACATCTGATTTATAGCCAATCAGTCAGAAGCACAGGTGACAACACAGACTTACGATTGGCATCTGAAGTGGGAGGGTGGGCAGTCTTGTGGGACTGAGCTCTTAATCTGTGAGATCTGACGCTGCCTTCAGAGAGATAGTGTCAGAATTGAGTTAAATTGTAGGATACCCAGCTGGTGTCATGGAGAATTGCCTGGTAGATGTATAGGGGAAAACCCTCCCCTACGTAGTAATTGGGTCCTAGAATCATTTCAACAATTGAGCTTTGGTTAATGAGGCCTGTGCTTAAGAAGTAACATTTGTTCATTCATTAGCCAAATATTTATTGAGTACTTACTATGTACCAGGGAATAAACAAATATCTATCGAGTACTTACTATGTACCAGGCAGGGCCAGCTTCATGGGCCTGCAGCCTGGAGGGTCACACAAAGAGGGCCCAGTGCTCAGAAGGGCCCCATGCTTGAGGTTCAATGCTCTCCTGTCACCATCTTGAAATTCCTAACTTTATTTTTGAACTTGTGTTCTGTAAGTGAAGTCCAATGGGACGCTGCCTGTGCATGGGCGGAGGAGATAAGCGTAATATACGTACAAAGGCAAGCTTTCCTCCTGCATTGGTTTCTGAGGCTGGGCTTCTGTGTTACATAGCCAGCGCAATATTTTATTTTGTTTTGTAATTTGGATTTCAAAGCTATGAAGGGAAGCAGTGCCACCCAGTTGTTTCCAGCCTCATCACTCCCTGTTGGCATATACCTGGCCACAGTGCACATTTCTTTCTTATCTGTGTTTTTTACCATGGATTTATTCATCAGTTCCTTCAACAAGCTGAGTTGAAAGCTGGCTTTCAACTGTCCTGCATGCTCAGCTCTGTTTCATGAAGGAGGTGAGTCCTTTATTCAAACCCAATGTGAAAAACTTATTCGATCTAACGAAAATATTTATAAAGCATCCCTCTACTTGCCTAGACCACACTTGGAGCTAAGAGAGAATCAAGCGGTGTAAATGAGATGCAGTCCCTGCCCAGATGAGCTTATGATCTAAGAGAAGAAACAAAATATACAAACCATTAAAAAGTGCAGCTTCATATGATGACCATCTAAGTGTTTTAAAACCAAAACCGATCGTTGTTACCCAAAAGTTACCTCCAAGGCAAAGGGACAGGGAGAGGAGAAAGTGTGAGATATAATTTATATCCATGGGTAAACTAAATCTTTATACTACTCACTCCTTCCCCTTAAAATACAGGTAGGAGAGGAAGTAAGACCTAAGTGGGTGCTTACTGTTTGAGAAGACTGTATCAATGTATCTTTAGCCGTCAAAGATATTCCCTGAGTCATTTGGGAGGCAGGAATGAAAGTCTCTCCCTCCAAGGGAAAGAGGGCAGAGGAATGGCCAAATACAGGGCACAACAGTGGAAAGACTTTTAAAGACAGCGATGTCTAATACTCAATATTAAGTTGTTGGCACTGCTGAGTTATAAAGGCCCCTCCTTTGCTGGTAAGTCTTCAATAAAATAAAACAGTGCCCCACAGACAAAGACACTGTGTCCCATGAGTGGGGCTTCTCCGCCATGAAGTACGACATTCATTTTTACATCTCCCAGTGTGTCTGGCACTTGGCAAGAAATTGATGAGTATTTATTATAAGAGAGAAAAAAATAGAAAAAACGTTTAATGAGTAGACACAAATGAGAGAGTGAACGATGGTCCACTACCGCGAGGGTTTCTTTAGCCCTCATATCCAGGTACGACTTGGAGATACAGAACGCACAGTGAGGTGCTTCCAGAGGGTGTGGGATGGATGGGGAGATGAAGAAGAGCTTCTGTTAGTTTCTATTTGGAGACCCACCTATAAATAGATGCTGTGGCCCAAAAGACTCAAAGCACCTCAGAGGTAAGCCTATGTCGGAATGGCTCTCATTCAGGATGAAACGGACTAAGCGGGTATCAAACGCTTCTACACAATTTCGCAGCAAGACTGTGCAAGGTCTTTAATGCTGCGCGCTGTGATAGCGTTTGTCTTGGCAAAGGAGCTCCAGGCAGTCCGTTGCCACCTGTTTTGCTGCAACACCTGCTAATGCTCATTCCTAACTCACGCTGGCTCACTGTTACATGAGAGGGGGCAGCTCCGTTTCTCTCCCTGTGGCACCACAATAATTACTGAGAACAATAATTTGAACAATGAGAACTTATAATTCTCTAGTGACACACAAATGTATTGTCGTTTACAGCAAAATAATCTCCTGAGTATTGGGTAATGGAAACCATTATGTTCTGCTTCAGTTTGCATGGCAAGTGTAAACCTTGGCTGTGAGTGGAATTAGAATCACTCACTCATTCATTTATTCATTCATTCAGCACATATTAATAGAATACCGGTGACATGGCAGGCAGGGTACATTGCGGGGTCTAGAGTCTGGCTTTATGCCCTCGCACACCTTGATTCAGAGGGAAGGCCTGCCAGAACAATGACCATTTGATGCTGGACTCTAGGGAAGTCATGACATATATCACAGACACCCAAGAGCTCTGACTGCCATGTTTGAGGGGTTACACTGTAAGGGTTCAAGTCCCAAACTAGAAACCTCCTACATATCCCACAGACACGACACAGCATGCTGATCTGGGTCTGAATCCTAGTCCCGCCCCCAGCTAGCTGAGTGACCTGAGACATGTGTCTTCTCCTCTCAGGATCTCTACTGCAAGAAGTAAAATAGAAATAAGTTATGTCCTCTAATATCACTCAGCAACAGAAAATAGGAAGGATTGATGGATTTAGAAACTAAGACAGATCTTGAGAATGGATATTCTCTGCTACTCCAGGCAAATGGTGTAACTCAAGGCGTAGCACACATTAAATGGTAAGCATAAGTAGATAAGATTAGTTCCTCTTGAAATTAGCTCCAGGGGCATAGTGGTTAAGTTCGTGCACTCCGCTTCGGTGGCCCAGGGTTCATGGGTTCGGATCCTGGGTGCAGACCTACACACCACTCATCAAGCCGTGCTGTGGCAGTGTCCCACAAAATAGAGGAAGATTGGCATAGATGTTAGCTCAGGGCCAATCTTCCTCACCAAAAAAAAAAAAAATAGCTCTAGACCCATGAAACAATTTCAAGAATATTATAGCCTTTCAAACTCTTTGTTGGATGACCACGTTGCCATAGAATCTAGAGAAGAAATCAACGCATGCACAAAACGTCCATCTACATTCAACAGCGACCACAGCTCTTGATACACGTGAACCCAGACACAAACAAGACCTACTTTACACAGTTTCTAGTTTGTTGCTAAGAAACCACGACTGCCTGGTATGAGTGTGTGACCACTCTGTGTCTTGTGTCAACTCATTATGCCAACAGAATTAGAGCGAACTTAACATTAGAGAATGGAATGTGGGATTGCATTTCTCATCACCTATACAGTTAGCCTATTGTTGTCTAGAGGCCTAAAGAATATTTTCCAGAACATGGTGGAAGAACAGAGAGGTCAAAGAAGAATTGAAACTTTGTAGGAGGGAGGAAGGAAATATGATTTTTCACATGACAATCCACAAAGGTCTACCAACTTGGTGGCAGCCATTCATCTTCTCCCCTTTTTCCCTTTCAAATACTGTGCTGTCATACTGGTCAAGCATAGACCCCTAGGGATTGGTGCCATGATATAAGTAGACCAGAAGAGTGAGGGGCAATATTTTCACAGTTATGGTCATCGTCACCCTAAGCCACTCCCCTCTTCCGGTTGTAGGAGAACAAAGGCTGATGGGAACGCGGTGGCATTCTCCTCCCCAGGAGTGATAGGGTCAAAGGTGATCGGCGTTTCCTCCTAGTAGCCTGTCCCAGATGGCTGGGCATCCCTTAGCCTGTCAGTGGCTGCAATTTCCCAGAATTCCACAATCACCCTGGAGCCCAGAAACTCACGAGATGGTTTCTTTCTGAGCTTCTGGAGGACATTTTGTAAATCACTTCTCTTAGGAATGCAAACGATCTCAGGATAACTCCAAATTATTCATTCACTCTCTCAGCTGGATTTAAGTTCCTTTACCCCGTTTCATTGGGCAATCAATTTTTTCAAAACATTGATCCAAGCGATGACACAGTAGCACCAGAGAGAGCACAGGAGACAGATAAGTTAGCAAAGGACAATTCAGTGTGTGAGCAAGTGGTCAGTGTAAACACACGGAGATGTGGGGCCCCGGATAAGACACCTGTTCCTGAATGGGACAGGTGTGTGTGTGTCAGAGAAGAGGTCCTTGAAGAGGTGACATCTGAGGACCCGCAACTGTGGCTTCTCCACTTGAAAGCTGATACATGGCCTAAGTCATCTCTCCATCTACCCTCTGTCTAGCACAGAGCCTCACACCTGGTGGACATGCAATAAGCACGGCCTTGGATTGTCACCTACTCAGGCATCTCAATGACACTCGACCATTCCAGCCATTGGTGTTCACCTCTCTCTAACTTGCTCATTCCTGGAGCCCTACGGTAAGTTCATTTGTGTTTGTTTAACTTTGATTTGACTATTTTATAAAAACCAAATCAAAGCCAGCTTCCAGGCTCTCACCATGTGTTGAAAGAGGAGCCCTTCCACTATGGGTCTAAGCAGAGCCCGGCACCCCTCGGCCCATTCCAGGCATCAGTGCCATGAGGCTCCTCAGACCAAGCCCACCTGCTGGGGGTTCAGGCCAGTCAGGGGGCAGATGGCAGGGCTCTAGCTCCAGATGCTCACCATCTCCATTGTCAAAGCAACGGGGCTCCTCTCACAGCTGTGTGGGCATGCACACGCTCATAGGTTTTGTTTGGGGGCAGCAGTTTTCCAGAAAAGTAATGCAAGTGTCGGTTAAACTCATTAAGTCAGAAAAAGGAAAACACACCTACTTTATGTGTTAGCTACATTTTGAATGATAGCCCTTTTTAAAATACACCCGATATTAGAGAGAAAACTTAGACAATGACTGTTTAGAAGCCTCCTGTTATTAATACCTAATTTATAGAGCTGTATCACGTGGGTTCTTCAAAGTCCTGTCTGTGAAGGTAAACTGTGTACCTTGGATTTTGATCTTCCTTAATCACTGTTTTCATCGTGTCACTTTTCTGTTCAAGAACTTGGGCTGATGCCTAAGTCCCACTGAAGCTAGTCCAAAGTCTTCGCTCCCATATTTTTTATTGCAAAGTCCTCCCCAACTTAGCCTCCTGCTCTCGCCAGGATTGTTGCCTCTGCTTATGCTCTAAACCATGCTCATTCCTGCCTCCATACATTCGGTTATGCTGTTCCCCCACCATGACCGCTCTTTCCCTTTTCTCCACTAATAGTAAAACACCTTACTCTTCAAGCTTCAATGTATGTTTGCTTTCCTCCTGGAACTGTCTTGGATAATCTTAACCCTCCTCTCCTCCTCAATCTGGATCCTTCATCATTTATGCACGTGGCCTGTTCTGGTCTTCTGCACTTCCGTGTGTTTTGTGTCTCTGTTTCAGATGTGGAAGGGAAAACATATATAATAGGAAGCTCATTGGATTTGGTTTGGGACTCAGCTTTGTCACCTATTAGCTGTGTGACCTGGGGCAAGTTACTTAACTTTTCTGGACCTCAGATACCTCATCTATTAAAAAAAAAACCACAATAATGTGTACTTTGCAGGACTGTGGGGATTATTATTAGAGGTAATGGGCATAAACGCACCTGGCATACAGGGAGCTTAATAATGGTGGCCACCGTTGGCGTTAATGATCCCCACGGCTTCCTTCTTCTGGCCTGACCTTCTCGAAGGACGTGATTAAAGAGCTGTCTGGCTGCAGCAGGGGCAGGAAAGCAGTGACTTCTTCCTGATCCCAATCCTGTCTGAACATGCAAACCCCTCCTACCTGCCTCCTCCCCTCCCTCCCGCCACACACAAAATGCCACTCGCCATTGTTGGCTCGAGGGAGAGATTGTGCATTTGGATCCAGGAGTGTTGTTTGCTCCTCCTTTCTGCCTTGGTCTGGGTGTTTCCCGTAAACGTGTCCTCTTCAAGCCACTCCCCCATCTTCCCCCGCCAGGGCCCAGCTCAAATCCACTTCCTCCTTTATCCCTTCAACAAAAAGTTGCTTGGGATGCCTCTGAATCCTCATCTCGCTGTACGTGTCCTTTGCTCACGGCCCTGTGAAGAGTAACGGAGTTAAGCAGCGAAAAGCCCTTAGAATAATTCCTGGCGCAGAATTAGCACTCTGGACGTGTTGGCTTTTATTATTATCATCCTTGTTCTCCATCACTGACTGTGCTGGGTGCCGTACGTCTGTCCATCTGTCTATCAGTCCTTGTTCCCCTCCAGGCCCAGTCTCTGTCCCCAGAGGCTGACACCCAGGGACTGCAGGACCAGGCTCCTTGCATCTAGCTTCCTGTTGGGCTCGGCTAATGAGGAACCGAGAAGAGGGATGGGAGGAGGGAGGACAGTGTTGTCCCAGGGGCTTCCCTGTGGGCTGCTGAGGGCTGAGGCCACCCAAGGCCCCTCCACACAGCTTTCTCCCTCTCTGTGTTCTGATAACGGCTCCCTCCTCTCACTGCCTCAGGCTTCCTCCTGTTACCAGGCCCAAAGTACTGCATGATCCCTTTACTAAATTCTCTTGAAATTACACAAATTGACTATGTGGTCTGTTTCTTGCCAGGACCCTGTCGAGACCCCTCCTTTCTAAATATTGTACATAACCATGTTTTGTTTGGCCAAATGTCATAAGTCTGTCAGGTTCCCTGAGGCTCTTCTTGATGTACTTTTTTAAAGACTATTTTAAATATATATGTATTTTTTTTCTTTTTTTTTTTGGTGACGAAGATTAGCCCTGAGCTAACATCCATTGCCAATCCTCCTCTTTTTGCTGAGGAAGATAGGCTCTGGGCTAACATCTGTGCCCGTCTTCCTCTACTTTATATGTGGGACGCCTGCCACAGCATGGCTTGATAAGCAGCGTGTAGGTCCACACCTGGGATCTGAACCTGCGAACCTGGGGCCGCTGAAGCAGAGCATGTGAACTTAACCACTACGCCACTGGGCCGGCCCCAATATATATGCATTTTTAAGATCGTTACTAGTATGAATTTGAGAATTCATACTAATTTTAAATATTTAACCTTGAGGCTCCCTGAGAATATGTCAGGGACCCCTGGGGTTTGGAGGGTTCCTTGAGAATGCCATGCAGTGCCCTAAAGCAATGGGCCCTGGATGGGGATGTCTGAGGAGATGATGGGGAGGCCACTCTATGAAGGTCATGGCCTTTATGGCAGGGGCCCTTAGGAAGGATATCTTCTGCCCCTTCACAGAGATGCAGTGCCCCTTAGAGAATGAAGGAGCCTCCCCTGCTGGCTGCACTGGGCAGCAGAAAGAACAACGCACAACACCAGGGGTCTCTCTCCCCACATTGCTTTGGACAGCAGAGCAGGAGTGTACCAGAGGGAGCCCCACAGTGCGACAGATACCCTTGACAATGGCAGCCCCAAGCCAGATTTCATTTGTTTAAAAAAAAAATAAAGAGACATTTCTTGAACCTCATTGTCGTGGCAGAGACTGTCACCTCTCCTATTTTGTAGGAGAGCCTCAAGACAACGGCTGTCCAGAACAAAGACCTTACTTCCCGGAATCTTTTTTTTTTTTAATTCTTTTTTCTTTTTTTTTTCTGTGAGGAGGATCAGCCCTGAGCTAACATCTGCCAATCCTCCTCTTTTTTTTGCTGAAGAAGACTAGCTCTGGGCTAACATCCGTGCCCGTCTTCCTCCACTTCATATGGGATGCTGTCACAGCATGGTTTAACAAGCGGTGCGTCAGTGCGCGCCGGGGATACGAACTGGCGAACCCCAGGCTGCCGCAGCGGAGCACACGCACTTAACCGCTTGCGCCACCGGGCCGGCGCCCCAGATTCTTTGCAGTTAGATGTGAGCAGAATTTCCAGGTCCTGCCCTTAAGGAAAGGGGCATGATGATAGGAATTTTTTCTTACTCTGGGCCCATGCTCCTTCTATCCCTAGGATATTGACTTCACCTGCAGGGTCTGAGTGGGCTCCCCACTTATGTCTGCATTCCAGTGGTTGCCAGGGTTTCAGGATGGGGGATGAAAGTGACCACAAAAGGATAGGAGGAGGAGTTTATTGGGATATGGGTCTGTCCTGTATCTTGATTATGGTGGGGATTACATGAACCTATAAATGTGTTTAAATTCACAAAGCTGTACACCAAAAGGGGAAAAAAGTCAATTTTACTGCATAATTTAAAGAATAAAATTAATACACACACATATGTATTTGAGTATATGAATACGTGTCTGTGTGTATACATATATATATATATGTATACACACACACAGAGAGTATTTAGTTGCATGCCTGATGCACAGAAAGTGATTTAGAAGAATGCTACTCAATGTGTGGTCCACAGCCCAGCAGCCCACAATTATTGTTAGGGTCTGTGATGAGATAGGACCTCGTGTTAGAAGATAAATCAACTACTTTGCTAAGCACACGCTTTAGGCTGTAGCTGAATTTTCTTTTGCATAGTAAGACTTTCTCAGTGAAGTTAACAGTGTGTTGATTTCCATTATGATGAAGCTCCTTTTGTAGAAGCTGATGGGCACTTTGAGTAGCACCGCTCTAGAAAGTGTAGCTATAATAATATCTACGTTATTTATGTAAGAGCATTGTAACAACCGTCACTGAAGGCAGAGACAGTGGCATTGATCTCTGAGTGGCCAGCGCTGGGCATAGGACCTGGTTGGCAGGCAGGAGACGTCAAATCAGGTTTGTTGGAGAAGAGAATGAGGCCCTGAAAGAGGGATGATTGGCACACACGGCTCATCCACTCATTTGATTAATGAACGTTTACTGAGGAGCAGACCCATGAACAACGCACTCTAATGCAAGGCATATTGAAATGCCAGGCAGATAGTGGCCCAAGGAAAGAGCCCTGCACAGGGACCAAAATGGGTGATGACCTGCTGGAACGTGTGTCTTTCCTGATGCCAGAGATTGTGCAATTTTCCATGTGCACCCTCAGAATGAGTCCTTCTCTCCAAGACTGCGTATAGTCTGCTGCCCTGCCACCACCTGTTTTAAGTCCGGAGCCCCTTGTCCTGCTTCAGAAAAGTCAGACAAGGGGCTGGCCCCATTGTGTAGTGGTTATGTTTGGCATGCTCCGCTTCAGTAGCCTGGGTTCGTGGGTCCGGATCCCTGGCGCAGACCTACACCACCCATCGGCCATGCTGTGGCAGCCACCCACATGCAAAATAGAGGAAGATTGGCACGGATGTTAGCTCAGGGCCAATCTTCCTCAAGCAAAAAGGGGAAGATTGGCAACAGATGTCAGCTCAAGGTGTATCTTTCTCAACAGAAAAAAAAAAAAAAGAAAAGTCAGACAGGATCTGGCCCACGACAAGGCAATGAGATGAAGCAGGTGGAAAAACTTGAGACTACAATACAGAAGCCAGCACCCTGGCCCCAACACTGCCTGCAACAAGCTGGGTGGCCTCGGGCGGGTGGCCCTGTCTATGAGCCTCTGTTTCCCCAGCTGCCCAGAGGATGGGCTGGGCTGTCAGACTCTCTCACCTCCACCCCTCCTACCCAATATTCTCAGATTCACTGGGGCTGAAATTGTCACTCACTGACTGGCCCTTTCATCCTTCTTTTCCTGCCCGAGATCTGCAACTCTGAGTATGTTGGTGCTTTGCCGAGGGCCAACAAGCTTTGACCACAGAGAAAAGCGTGTGTCTCTGCTGACGAGACATCCAGAAACTGACGGCCAGGCCTCAACCTCCCCTCCCTTTTTGAATTCTTTGCGTGCCCTCGGTACAGCCCACGGTTCCTGGGCAAAGAAATCCATCATCTCTGCCATCACAGACTTTCTGGCAGATTGCAGCAGCCTCTATTATTTCCATTTATAATTTATACGGCCCATTTCCACTGCCAAGGACAGCCCTCAAAACAAACTTGATCCCGCACAGGGAAACCAGGAGCTCTGCCCTCTGAGATGTGTGTGCTCTCCCCCTACGGCCCTACACGACTTTTCCAAAGTCTTTCACTTTACTGGGGCACCTCCCTAGGCCAGGAACAATGGGACCTCGGAATAATAGGACAGTCACCACAATTTTAGGGCTGCTCTCGAGGCAGGGATGTGGGTGACATTCAACACATAGGATGGTTTGCAGCAGCTGCAGAGCTGTACCTGGCAGGCTGGAGCCCACAGCTTCATGCAGTTACGTCTTAGAAGTTAAGCAGCATGGTGAACCAGGCATTGGGTTCCTATCAGGAGCCTAGTTCCATTTCCTTGATATGTTTCCTGCAAACCTGTCATGCCAACACTCTGCACTTCAGCCTCCTCACCTGTAAAATATAAATGCACCAGCTCCTGCCTTGCCAACCTCACTGGGTTGTGGCCAGGATCAAGAGAAATAGTACATGTAGAAGTTCTTTGTAAAACACTATATACTCTGGCTGCTCAAAGTGTGGTCCATGGACCAGCAGCATCGGCATCACCTGGGCTCTTGTTAGGAATGCAGGATCCCAGGCCCCTCTCCAGACCAAGGCCATTTGTGTGAGAAGCACTGTGATATGCATACATAAGTGTGCTATGGGGGGAAGGGATATGCAGTTTGGAGCCTGGAGCTCTTAGTTCAAATTCAGCTCTGCCACTGACTGTCTTGGCGGCTTTCGGAAAGCTGCTGGAGCCTCGTCTCCTCAACTAGAAAACAGTTTCACACTGCTGCTGTAGAAGAATGTGACATGGGGGCTGGCCTGGTGAGGTAGCCATTAAGCGCCCGTGCTCTGCTTTGGCGGCCCGGGGTTCGCAGGTTCGGATCCCAGGCGCGCACCAACGTACCGCTTGTCAAGCCATGCTGTGGCGGTGTCCCATATAAAGTAGAGGAAGATGGGCATGGATGTTAGCCCAGGGCAAAGCTTCCTCAGCAAAAAGAGGATTGGCATCAGATGTTAGCTCAGGGCTGATCTTCCTCAAAAAAAAAAAGAATGTGATGTGAAGAGACCAGGCACAGGGCAGAGTGGCAGGGACACTTCCTTGGAGGGGTGAAAGGAAAGTGAGGGGTCAGGGAAGGACTCTGTAGCCAGATGGGAAATGGAGAAGATAAAATGATGGAGGAGAGCAGGAAATAGATCAGGGCTTCCTTCTGCCTGCCCCGTGTCACCTCTACCCCATCTCTTCCCCAGTCACCAAAGCCTCTTGACATGGACTCTGAGGTTAGCTGTTGACCAAGGGCAGCTGAGGAGCAGCTGCAACCTGCTTGGTTTGCAGATATCCAAAGGTGACAACCAATGCAGATGGAAAGAAAAGGTCTGGGGCTTGCAGTTACGAGGGTCCCCCGTTCCTCCAGGAGGGTTGGAGGGTTTTTAGCCCATTCCCAGATCACAGAGCATCCCAGGTATCCACGTATGGTACCTGGAGCCCCAAGACTAAGCTCAGCAAGTGAATGGGGGAACCACAGAGCAGCCCCATCCTCCAGGTTGCAAAGGGGGCAGCTGAGGAGGTCCTGCAGGCTGTCTCGGAGACACCGGCTGCACATTTAATGAGTGACATTCTTATTACACAGGATTTTCTATTAAGCAACCTTCTTGATATAACTTGAAGGTGAGGGTACTTGACCTGTGTTTCAAAATTTTCCAGCAATGCTGGGAAATGGACTGCGTCACACTTGACAAAATTCCATTCAAGTAATTACCCAGGGAGAGGTATTATAATTGCACAGATGTAAGTGCTCCATTTCGTGGGTTTAAAAATACCAACTGTGCAGGGCTGTGGTAAGCATTAAATGAGATAACGTGTGGACAGCTCTTGGCACAGACTCCTTTTTAGTCTTTTCCCTGCAGTCTTGCAGATGAATTGAAAGCTTTGCTCTGGCCCAGAGGCCTCGTCCTTGGCCTCAGCCCTGGCAGCTGCATTCTAATGGCTCTGCTAATCAATGTTGCAGGTCCACGGTGATGGAGCCCCAGGCCCTGATCCTAAAAGCCCTGACTCATGGTTGGTAGAGACTTTTTTCAGAAAAAGCTCTTCTATTCTTTTTCAAGAACTACGAGCAGCTTGGCCCTCTGTGCTTTCTGCAGCCGCAACAGATCCCTCAAAGAAATCAAGTTAAAGAGGGCCTTGCAGACAGCAGCTTTAAATGCTCCTGGGTGCACATTCAAAATCAAGAGAATATTCAAGTCAATATGGAGGACAAACAGTATGTGTGGAGCACTAACCAAGAGTGGGAGATTGAATTATTGGCGCTAATTCTTCACGCCTCTCAGTATCCACACCCTTACCATGGCCTCATTTTGGGCAGAGTAATTCCACACTTTTTGATTTGGGGCTTGACCATATGACTTGCTGTGGGCGATGGAAAGGAATAGAAGTGACAGCATGCCAGTGCCCAGCCTAGACCTTAAGAAACCTCATATGTTTCTGCCTTCACCATAAAAGAACTTCCCCTGGGGAGATGCTGCCCCATCAGGTGGACTCCAGAATGAACACACGTGGAACAGAGCCTCCCCAAGTGACCCACGGACCATCACAGAAAGTGAAAGCTGCTGTTGCTGCCAGCTTGTGGCAGAGTCACCCAGCCAAGCCCAGCCTAGATCAACAGAACCGCCCCAGCCTGCCTGCAGAGCCACAAGAAAAAAAAAAAAAGAGTGTTGTTTAAGCCACTGTGTTTGGGGATAGCTTATAATGCGGCATTATTGTGGCCGTAGTGAACCAATACAACCTGTGATAGAATTGAAGAAATAAAATGGGAGGAAAAGAAATGGGGAGGGAGAAAAGAGCAGGAAAGAGAGAGGACGTGAGAGTTCCTTATACTGTTAGCTCTTTCTGACTAAAGACTGACATGGCCTGTTGCATGTTCTCAACTACAGGCACACATAGTGATAACACACCTTGGTGTCACATAGCCCGGTCATACCAGCTGCACATAATCTTGGGAACCAACCTAAGACCAAGCCCAGCAGGAGTAGAGTTCGCAGAGATTCAGGAAAGCAGCTGCAGAGCTAGGAACACCCAGGGAGGGGTCAACGAGGACCAGGTCTGCACTCGAGGTGAGAGAAGATCAGGGACCTGAAGTTACACCCTGCTGGGACACAGGCACGGCTTTGGAAGGCAGGACAGGGCTGGTCAGAGTGTTGTCCTTGGGCCAAAGCAGGCAAGGGAGAGCCAGAATCAAGACCATTTCCTGCAAGGGGAGGCTGGCAGGGGCAAGGCGGTTGCCAGGTTTTAGGAGGCAGGAACTCGAGAGAGCAGGAAGGAGTCAAATAGGCAGACAGAGTATATCAGTCAGGGTTCTCCAGCGAAACAGAACCAATAGGGTATATATATAAATATACATATGAGAAGATTTATTGTGATCATGGAGGCCAAGAAGTCCCAGGATCTGCCATTTGCAAGCTGGAGACCCAGGAGAGCTGATGGTATGATTCAGCCTGACTCCAAAGAACTGAGAACCAGGAGCACCGATGTCCAGGGCCAGGAGAAGATGGATGTCTCAGCTCAGGCGGAGAGATGGAATTTGTCCTTCCTCCTTCTTTTCATTCTATTCAAGCCCTCAGTGGATTGGATGCTGCTCACCCACATTGGTGAAGGCGATCTTCTCTACTTAGTCTGTCAGTTCAAATGCTAGTCTCTTCCAGAGACAGCTTCACAGACACAGCCAGAAATAATGTTTTACCAGCTACCTGGGCATCCCTTAGCCCAGTCAAGTTGACACATCAAATTAACCATCACTCCCCTAGCTTGCACCTAGGGGACCTTGGGGGGTGTGGGGTACTTCCCCACGGTAGTGGATTGAATCGTGGCCCCCAAAAGATATGTCCATGTCCTAACCCCTGGAATCTGTAAGTGTAATCTTATTTGGCAAAAACGTCTTTGCAAATATAATTGGGTTAACAATCTCAAGATGAGATGATCCTAGATTATCCAAGTGGGTCCTAAATCTAATAACAAGTGTCCTTATAAGAGACAGAAGGAGAGAAGACACAGACACAGAGGAGAGGGCCAGGCAAAGAGAGAGGGAGAGATGGGAGTGATGAAGCCACAAGCCAAGGAACACGTGGAGACACCAGAAGCTGGAAGAGGAAGATTCTCCCCTGGAGACTTCAGAGGGAGTGCGGCCCTGCCGACACCTTGATTTCAGACTTTTGGCCTCTGGGATTGTAAGAGAATGAATTTATTTTTAAAGCCATGCAGTTTGTGGCGATTGTTATGGCAGCCTTGGAAACTGATAGACCATTCTACCCTGAATCACAGCACAGAATCAGCTACTGAGAGGAGAGTTCCAGTGGGTGTGAAGTGGAATTCCACTGTGGCTTTACCGTACATTTCCCAGATGACCAAAAATGTTGAGAGTCTCTTCCTGTGCTTACTGGTTATCGGTATATTTTACACTGTGAAGTGTTTGTTCAAACTTTTTGTCCCTTTTTAAATTGGGTAGTTTGTCTTTTTAATATTATGCTACACATGTTCTTTGTATATTCTGGATACAAGTCCTTTATCAAATATATGCATTATGAACATCTTTTCCAGTCTGTGGCTTGCCTTTTTATTTTCTTAATGATGTCATTAGAGCAGAAGTTTTTACTTTCATGAGCAATTTCTCATTTTCTTTTATTTATTTATTTATTTTTTTGTGAGGAAGATCAGCCCTGAGCTAACATCTGCCATTCCTCTTTTTGCTGAGGAAGACTGGCCCCGGGCTAACATCCATGCCCATCTTCCTCCACTTTATATGGGACGCCGCCACAGCGTGGCCTGCCAAGTGGTGCGTCGGTGCGCGCCCGGGTCCGAACTGGCGAACCCCGGGCCGCCACAGCGGAGCACGTGCACTTAACCGCTTGCGCCACCTGGCCGGCTCTCTCGTTTTCTTTTAAAGTTGAGCTTTTTATGTTCTATCTAAGATATCTTTGCCTATCTC
This sequence comes from Ceratotherium simum simum, assembly GCF_057802395.1. Classification (NCBI taxonomy): domain Eukaryota; kingdom Metazoa; phylum Chordata; class Mammalia; order Perissodactyla; family Rhinocerotidae; genus Ceratotherium; species Ceratotherium simum. The sequence goes on along the minus strand of NC_141923.1, from coordinate 11,583,966 downwards.
AAGGTCACAAAGGTATTCTCCTATGATTTCTTCTAAAAATTTCAGTTTTAACTTTTATTTTTGTTTTGTGTTTAAGTCTGCAATTTATACTTTGCGCATGGTATGAGGTAGAGGTCGAAGTTTGTTTTTTTCCATATGGAGTGTATTAGTTTCCTGTGGCTGTTGTAACAAATTACTATAAACTTGGTGGTTTAAAACAACAGAAAAGATTTCACTCATCGTTCTGGAGACCAGAAATCTGAAATCCGTAACACTTGGCCAAAATCAAGGTGTCAACAGGGCTGTGCTGCCTCTGGAGGCTCTAAGGGAGAATCTGTTTCTTGCCTGTTCCAGCTTCTGGAGGCTGCCAGCAGTCCATGGCTTGTAGCCACATCACTACAATCTCTGCCTCCATGGTCGCATTGCCTTTCTTCCTCTGCCTCCCTCTTATAAGGATATCTGTAATTGCATTTGGGGTCCACAGAAATAATCTAGGCTATCTCTGCATCTCAAGATCCTTAACTGAATTACATTTGCAAAGACCTTTTTTGCATAAAAGGTAACATTTACAGGTCCCAGGGATTAGGACCTTATATCTTTGGGGCTATTTTTTAGCCTACCACATACATATTCAATAATTCCAGCACCAATTTTTCAAAAATCTATCTGTCCCTATTGAATTATCTTGATACCTTTGTTGAATCTCAATTAACCATGTATGTTTAGGTTTATTTATGGAATGTGTCCCATGGATCTCTTTGCCTATCCTTACACGAACACCACACTGTCTTAATTATGTAGCTTTAGTCTAAATCTTGAAATCAAGTAGGGTTAATCTTCCAACTTTGGTTTTTTTTTTTTTTTTTTTTGGTGAGGAAGATTGGCCCTGAGCTAACATCTGTGCCAATCTTCCTCTGTTTTTTATGCCTGGGGTGCCTCCACAGCACGGCTTAATGAGTGGTGTGTAGGTCCATGCCTGGGATCAAAACTCACAAACCCCAGGTCACTGAAGTGGAGTGCAGGAAGTTAACCACTATGCCACTGGGCCAGCCCCTCCCCAATTTTGCTTTTTTACAAAATAAGAAAATAAAAGGCTATTCTAGATCCTTTGCATTTCCATATGCATTTTGGAATCATCTTGTCAATTTCACAAAAGAAAACAAAAGCCTGCTGGGATTTTGATTGGGATTGCATTGAATGTATAGGTCAATTTGTGAAGTATTGACAACTTAATGTGCAGTCTTCCAACACACAAATATGGCTTATCATTCAATTTTTTAAGGTCCCCTTTAATATCTGTTTCCAATATTTTGTAGTTCCAAAGTACCTGTCTTACACGTATTTTGATAATATATTCCTAAGTATTTGACAGTTTTGATGCTATTGTGTCATTCGAAGACTCTTGGATGCTATTGAAGTGTCATTTTAACATTTGTTGCTAGTATTTATAAATACAATTGAATTTTGCAATACTGTTAGGTTCACTTGTTAGTTCTAGTAGTTTTTTGTGGATTCCTTAGGACTTTCTACATAAACCACACTGTTGTACATGAAGAAACTTCTTCCTTTCTGATCCGATGCCTTTCTTCTTCATTGCACCGGGTAGGACCTCCAGCACAATACTGAACAGAACACAATGTTGGGGACAGGGGACATCCTTGCCTCCTCCCAATCTAAAGGGGAATGCACTCAATATAGCAGCATTAAACATGATATTTGTTGTTGATTTTTTTCATAGGAAACTTTTGTAAGATTGTAGATGTTCCTTTTTATTCCTAAATTGCTTAGAATTTTTAATCAAAGCATCTCTTGAGATAAGCATATGATTTTTCTCCTTTGTTCTGTTCACGGGGTAAATTACTTGATTCATTTTCAAATGTTGAACAAACCTTATATTGCCAAGATAAACCTCACTAGGTCATGATATAGTCTCTTTCATATGTTGATAGATTTAATTTGCTAATGTTTTGATCAGAATACTTGCATCTATGTTTTTAAGGGATATTGGTCTGTAGTTTTCTTTTTCTGAAATGCTCTTGTCAGATTTTGGTATCAGGGTTATATTGACCTCATGAAGTGAATTAGAAATATCTCTCTTCCATTTTCTGAAAGAATTTGTTTAAGATTAGTAGTATTTCTTCCTTAAATATCTGATAGACTACATCGGTGAAGATATTTGGGCTTGGAATTTTCTTTGTAGGAATAATTTTAAATTAAATTTATTTAGTATAGAGGGTTTTTCAGGTTTTCTATTTCTTCTTGGGTCAGTTTGTTAATTTCTCAAAGAATGTGTCCTTTTTATTTATATTGTCAAATTTACAGGCATAAAGTCGCTCATAATATTTCCTTGTTATCCTTTTAATGTTGTGATAACTACTCTTTTATTCTTGATGATGGGGGTTTTGGTTTTCTCTCATTTCTTCCTTGATCAAGGAAAATTCTACCTAGAGTTTTAAAAAGTGTTACTAAAATAAAAGTTAGGTTTGTTAATTTTTTTCTATTGTTTGTTTTCTATTTCATTGATTTCTTCTCTTATCTTTCTTTTCTTCCACTTAGTTTGGATTTAATTTGCTCTTCTTAATTTGAAACTTAGACAGTTAATTTAAAATTTTTCTTCTCTTCTAATATAAACATTTAAAGCCGTACAAAAATATTTCTATGTACTGATTTAGTTGCATCCCACACATTTTAGTGTTTTATCTTCATTCAATTAAAAATATTTTCTAATTTCACTTGTGATTTTTCAGTTTGTTTCATGGATTATTCAGAAGTGTGTTGCTCAATTCCCATATATTTGAGGAATTTCTAGATATCTTACTGCTATTGATTACTAATTTAGTACCTCTGTGGTCAGATAACGTACTCTGTATGTTTTCAGTCTTTTGAAATTTGTTGAGACTTGTTTTATGGACCAGTATTTGATCTATCTTGGTGAATGTTCTATATACTTTTTTATACAGTCTGCCAATCTCTGCTTCTTACATAAAGTATTTAGATCCTTGATGTTTAAATAATTATCAGTATGGTTAGGTTTAAGACTACCATCTTGGTTTAGGTTTTCATTTGCCCCATGTATTCTTTTTCCCTCCTTTTACCCTTCTCTGCCTTATTTTGGGTGAATTAAGCATCATTTAGTATGCCATTTAGTGCATGAATTACCTTTTTACCAAAGCATGTTTGTGCTGTTCCTAGTAGTTTTTCTAGAATCTGAAACATGAATCTTTAACTTATCACATTCTATTTTTAACTAACCGTATCCTACTTCACAAACAGTGTAAGAAACTTACTATATTAAATTCCAATTATGCCTCTTCTATTCTTTGTGCTCTTGTCATATATTTTACTTCTATATGTGTTATAAACCCCCTCATATATTGTCATTATTTTCAATAATTATTTTTAAGTTTACATTCATATGTGCATCTAACGACAATTCCAAAGGCCTTTTACAATAACCCACATATTTACCCTTTCTAACCTTCTTGACTCCTTCCTGCACATGCAGGCCTCAATCTGGTACCATTTTCCTTCAACTGAAGAAATTTCCTTAGAATTTCTTAAAGTGTGCATCTGCTGGCAACAAATTCTCCAAGCTTTGGTTTATCTTAAAATGTGTTTATTTCTCTTTCATTTTTGTAGGAGATTTTCACTGGATAGAGAGTTTTAGATTGATAAAGTTTTTTTCTTTCAATACTTTTTAAAGTTGTCATTCTGTTGTCTTCTGGTCACCATTGTTTTTTGTTTTTTGTGAGGAAGATTAGCTCTGAGCTAACATCCGATGCCAATCCTCCTCTTTTTGCTGAGGAAGATTGGCCCTGGGCTAACATCCATGCCCATCTTCCTCTACTTTATATGGGATGCCACCACAGCATGGTTTGACAAGGAGTGTGTTGGTCCGCGCCCTGGATCCGAACCTGCGAACCCCAGGCCACCGAAGCGAAGTGCACGAACTTAACCACTACTCCACCAGGCCGGCCCCACCATTGTTTTTGATTTTAAAAAAGTTGCTATTAATCTTATCGTTTTTTTCCCTATAAAAATGTTTCTTTCTTTTCTCTGACTGCTTTTAATTTTTTTATTTTAATATTCTATCAGAATTTTATTTATTTTAATTTTTAATCAGAAGCTTGACTAGGATGTGCCTAGGTGATTTAGGGGTTCACTGAGCTCTCTAGATCAATGAATTATTGTTTTTATCAAATTTGTAAAATTTTTAGTCAATATTTTTTCAAATATTATTTCTCCTTTGTTATTTCTCTTCTCATCAATTACATGTGTGTTTGGCTACTTGATACTATTTTACACGTTATTGAAGCTCTGTTCATATTTTTCCATTTTTTTCTTTTTGTGCTTCAGTTGGATTATTTTTATTGATTTTGCTTCAAATTCAATTCTCCTGTTGTGTCCAGTATACTGTTAATTCCATCCCATGAATTTATAATTTCACATAATGTATTTTTTGGTTTCATGATTTCTATTTAGTTCTTTTTGAGATACCCAATTCTCTCCTGAAATTTCCAGTCTCTTTAATCATTATATTTATACTTTCTTCTAGATTCGTTAATACATTTATTATAATTATTTAAAAGTATATATCTGATAATTCCAACGTATGGGTCAACTGTGAAACTGTGTCTATTAACTGATTTTTTTTCTTGACTACAGTTACATTCTCCTGCTTCTGTGTATGTCTTGTATTTTTTTTTTTTTTCGTTGGATGCTGGACATCATACCCGGGACGGGCTTCTCTCTTTGGAGTTAAGCTGTTTTCGATTTCTTTGTCCACGGCTCTTTGATGACTTGAAAGCAGGAGTTGGTCAACTGTAGCCCACAGTCCAAATCCAGCTCACAACCTGCTCCTGTACAGATCATGACATAAGAAGGGCTTTTACATTTTTAAAGGATTGTAAGAAAAAAGAAGAAGAAGGAGGAGGAGGAGGAGGAGGAGAAGGAGAGTAGAGACCATGTGTGATGTAAAGTATTTACTCTCTGGCCCATTACAGAATATTTGTCAACACCTGCTTTAAAAAAAAATATATATATATTTTGTTTATCCATTGATTTCTTGTTTTTCAGCAGTAACAATGGTCTTTCACACCCTTCTATAATCTTAGCCAGAAGCAGAACTCCTCACATTGTGGTTTTAATTTCTATTTCCTGGATTCACAGTGAGATTGTGCATCTTTTCATGGATGTATGGGTTATTTGAATAGCTTCATATTGTGATTTCTCTTCAAGTCTCTCGCATGTTTTTCTAGGAGATCGTTTGCCTTTTTATTGATTTGTAGGAGTAATTTATATATTCTGGATATTGGTTATTTGTTAGTGATATGTATAGCAAATATTTTCTCCCACTGTGTGGCCTGACTTTTCATTCTTCTCGTGGTGCCTTTTGCTGAATACAGTTTCTTAATTTTTTTTTTTTGTGAGGAAGATTAGCCCTGAGCTAACATCTGATGCCAATCCTCCTCTTTTTTTGTTGAGAAAGACTGGCCCTGGGCTAACATCTGTGTCCATCTTCCTCTACTTTATATGGGACGCCGCCACAGCATGGCTTGACAAGCGGTGCATCAGTGCGTGCCTGGGATCCGAACCTGCGAACCTGGGCCACGGAAGCGGAGCACACGCACTTAACCGCTGCGCCACCCAGCTGGCCCCCAGCTTCTTAATTTTAACGTCTTCAAATTAATAATCTTTTCCCTATGGTTAAATGCTTTTTGTGTTTAGTTTAAGCTTATGGTCTTTATTTGCAAATTCTAGGAAATCAGAAAAGACCCAGTTGGCACTACTCAGGGAGACTAAGAAGGTGGCTGGTATACATTTGAGTTTTAGGTTATCCTTGAAAGCAGCTTTCATAAACAGTAAAGACTATTTGTGGCTTGGGTTTTTAAGCTAATATTGAATTTATTGAAATAAATTAAAAGCTAATATCCTTAAGTTTTTAGGTTTAATTAAAACCTTAATATTCTATTTATAAATCAAAGAGGACCTTTACAACTTAATCAAATTCCCCTAAATATTTTAGGCTGCATATTTATTAATATAACCAATTGCATTTTTAAGTTTGTATACATTTATAACCAATTTTCCTTTTAAACACTGCATTTGTCTCTAACAAGCAAATCTGTCCCATGAACACTGTTGAATCTTACAAATCTAATAAAATAAACTTATACAATTTTGAATTTTAAGTCTTAGACAATATCGTATACAAAATTGGTTTTAAAATGGAATATTTTTCATCTTTATAATCACAAGATTAAATCTCTTACTGAAGTACACTATTAAAATTGGAATCATAATTCTAATTTGTCACGTATACCAAATTCTTATGCACAATTTAAATATTAAGTATGCATAAGTTATTCTTAAAATGAATGCCAAAAATATGAATATCATTGGTTTTATGTATTTTATCTTAGTTTCTCTTTAAATAATTATAAATATTCCTAGGTTTTTAAGTTGCCATCTAAGAGGGTAGTTTTTAACAAGGATGGTACTGCCCCCTAGGGGACATTTTGGAAATTTGATAGCAGGTTTTTAGTCTCAGTGATGGAGGGATGTTCTAGTATTGAGTACACAGGGGCCAGGAATGCCTGACATCCTGAAACACACAGAAGAGTCCCACACAACTAAAAATTATCTTGTACAAATTTCAAAAGTCCCTTCATGTAAGAAAAACTCACAATTATCTGAGCCTAGAACTTCGCCATTTTTTATATGTAAGTACTTTTTACATAGTTTTAATATAGATTGTTTTTTCCAGGAATTGCAATTATTTTGCAAATCAGGGAGAGATTGTACTTTGATTTGTTCTGAACTTTACCAAGTGTTATTGACCATTTTAGAAAATTGAGTCACCAGTAGCAATGTCCCTCGTGGTACTTGAATCAGTCTGTATGTGCAGCTGTCACATTCATGGTGATTAGATATAGATATATAGATAAGAATATATAGATATATTTCTTAAGCCCTTGTTTCAAATTACCAAATATAAAAACCGTGTTAATAATTTTCAGTTGCATATTGTATTATCTTAAAACTAAACTCAAATGGATGCAAGCAACTGGTGCATTATATCTTCTGTTATAATTGTGCTTGAGCATATACATATTGATATATACTTTTTATTATAAACAACTTCTTTTTATTTCTCTTTTGAATTACAGTTTGGGCAGTATATTGTATGTAACTAGATGATGTTATCTATGAATTCCATTTCAGGATAGTAGAGATCATTACAAAGTATTTTTAAACTTCACAATAAATATGTAGCCTTGGAGTAACAGTTCTGATACTGCTATGCTGTGTACTGGAATTGAACAATTAAGTAAGCGGATGATGTGTGAGGGAGCAATCCTTTCCTCTATTGGAGTGGGAGTTAACAGATAAGAAATGGGAGGAGGCTGGAATGGCCCATGTGGTGATGGATTAGAATTGGAACTCGTGTTTAGCTCAACATCGATACAGGTGGTTACAAATAGAAATATTTATAGATACGTGTACATATCTATAACAGGGGTTAGTATACATACATCTATTTCTTTGGTCTGTAGCTGAGAGGACTTAGAAACAATGACACCCCAGTAGCAATGAGCACACCTAGCTTGTAGATGTTGCTGTTTAACATCATGCTCCAATAAAGGAAACCAGGACTCCAATTGTAGGAATAGAAAAGAAATATACAAAGTGAGCCCAGAGCATCTTATAGTGCCAGACAATAATGAAGTGCTACACACACACACACACACACACACACACGCACACACAATGATGGAGGTATGTTAGAAGACACAAGAACCAACTGAAAGACTCCCAATTGCCACAGCTGGAAAACATTGTTTGAGCAACAAAATAATTCAACTAGCATTGGGTTATGCACCAAAGTATAAAATAAATATCAGTGAGTGAATACTGATATAAACAATGGTTAAATTAATAAATAGGGGAGAAGAGACAAATCTCCCATGCAGAAGAATTACAAATAATGTATAAAGAAGAATTCTAAATAACTCCCCACTCTTTAAATGTGGGCTGCAGTGACTTCCTTCCCAAGAGGAGAGAGTGGAAAGGAATGAGAGGAAGTAACTTTGCAGGGGAGAAACCTGACAAACACAATCTCAGCCAGATGATCAAGCTCCATGTCAACAGTGACAAGTGTTGGTAGTGTGTACCTTGGACATGATGTGATGAGAAGGGCACTTGACCTCTGTGGCCTTCCTCCCCAAAACCTATATCTCTAATCTAATCAGTAGAAAAAAATTCAGACAAATCCCAGTGAAGGAACGTTCTCCAAAATTCCCAACCAGTACTCCTTGACACTGTCAAGGTCATCAAAAATAAGGAAACTGTGAGAAACTGTCACAGCCAAGAGGAGCCTAAGGAGACACAATGACTAAATGTAATGTGGTGTCCTGGATGGGATGCTGGAACAGAGGACGTTAGGTTAAAACTAAGAAAAATTGAATAAAGTATGGACTTTGGTTAATAATAACATGCCAACATTGGTTCATTAATTGTAACAAATGTACCCTACTGATATAAGATGTTAATAAGAGGGGAAACTGGGGGCAGGGTATATTTGAACTCTCTTTGCAATTTTTCTTTAACTCTAAAACTTTCTTTAAACATAAAGTTTATTTTAAAATATGTAGTCCTTATATGGTGACTGACAAACAACAGTGTACAACTAAAAGTTCACAATGTTATAAACTATTATGACATCAATTAAAAAAATATGTAGTCTTTATATAAAGACAACTACAAAACTTGACCAAGGGATATAAAAGAAAACTTGAATATGTAAAGAGACATCATATTCTGGATGTAAAGAATAGCTTTTTGTAAAAATATTTCTCTCTGAATATTTATTCAAAAATTTAGCTCAATTTCAATCAAAATAGCAAAGACTTTTTTTTTTTGCAAATTGAAAAAATAGTTTTCAAGTTCGTCTGAAGAATTAATAGATAGGAAGAGCCAGAAGACTTTTTAAATCAAAATGAGCACAGTCAGATTTTAAATTAAATATTAAATTTATAAACATTAAAACAGTATAGCATTGTTGCCAGAAGAGAGAGCTCATTGGAACAGAGTAGAAAATCCAAAACAGGTATATGGGTATATATACTAACATATGAATTTGAATATAAAGACGTAATTTCAAATCAAAGAAAAAATGAAAGATGATTTAATAAGTGATATTGGAACAACTGGCTAAGACATATATAGATATGTAAAGCGCCCAGTATGTACCAAACAAAATTCCAGATGGATCAAAAAGTTCATTTTAAAAAGTCAAACCCCAGAAGATTTTAAAGAAAATCTTCAGATAGGTGATAAAGTATCTGATAGCTAGCGGTAACAGTCTTTTTAGGCACACAAAGACAAAACTAATATAGTAAAATATGGGCAAATTTGCAAAAATATTAAAACCTTTTCTGTGTTAAAAAAACACACTCACAAAAAATAAGACAGTGATGAACTGGAAACCAAACTTCGCAACATCTATGAGAGTGGATTAAGATAGTTAATATAGGGCCGGCCCCGTGGCTTAGCGGTTAAGTGCGCGCGCTCCGCTGCTGGCGGCCTGGGTTCGGATCCCGAGCGCGCACCGACGCACCGCTTCTCTGGCCATGCTGAGGCCGCGTCCCACATACAGCAACTAGAAGGATGTGCAACTATGACATACAACAATCTACTGGGGCTTTGGAGGGAAAAAAATAAATAAATAAAATCTTTAAAAAAAAAAAAAAGATAGTTAATATATAAGAACTTATAATAATTTCTATATATCTGTAAGAAAAAGAATAACACTTCAATGGAAAAAAGGTCCAAAAATATGAGAAGATAATTCACAAAATAAGGACAGAATAAGCCTATTAAACTTAATAGTTTGGCCTCATTAGTGGTAAAAAGAGATATAAATTAACATGTCATCAGTTTTCACCTTTCATGAGCAAAGATTTTTTTAAACGACAAAGCTAATTGTTGGTGAGGAATAGAAAAAAAGAGATCCTCCTACATATTTCTGGAGGGAGTGTAAACTGATAGAATATTTTTGGGGAGCATCCTAACAATAAGTAGCAAGTGCCATAAGAAATGCATAGCTTCTGACACAGCAATTTCTCCTCTAGGAATATTTATCAGAAAATACTTGTGCACCATGCTGTACGCACTTCTTGCCAGGATAAAATTTGTAAGAGTAAAAATTAGAAAGAATTTAAGTCCTTAGAGAGGAGGGCTGATACACTGAACTACAGCATATCTGCGGGACAAAGTATTTGACAAGTAAAAATCATGTTGAAGTTCTGGAAAAGGCAACTGTGTGGGGAGGAAAACAGATCAGTGGTCGCCAGGGGCTGGGGTCAGGGAGGGCTGACTACAAAGGAGCATGAGAGAGTTTGGGGGTGGGGGGATAGGTGATGAAAATACTCTATATCTGAGCTGGTGGCTCCACGACACTCACAGAAGTGTGCACCAGAAGAATAAATTTTTCTTTGTGTAAACTATACCTCAATAACCTTGATTAAAAAAAAATTCTGTTGAAGAATATTAAACAGCCTGGGGAAATTTAAACGACAGATTAAATAAAATGAGTAATTTGCAAAGCAGTGTGCACAGTGTGATTGGAACTTGACAGGATGGGGGGTGTTACATATTTTGAGAGTGGCAGAGATGGGCGACTTTGGCGAGACAGACTTAAACGAAATGCTCCAAAATGTATCAGTGTCTCCCTCTGTAAGTGAAATTAAATATTGCTTTTTCTCCTTACTGTTTTGTTGTTTTTTTTTTTTGCAGCGAACAACTCTTCTGACAACAGGAGAAAAAAATGTTACAATTCGGAACCAGGGCCCACTTGCTTCGGCTTTCAGGTGCTTTGGGCTCTTTTCTCTTGCGTAGAGCCATCAAGCAAGTGAGAAACCAACCCGAGGGAAACCACCAGTGGGCAGCAGAGCCAGCGGGTGAGTGGGCGAGCGAACGGGTGGGCAAGCAAACGAGGAGCAAGTGCGGGGTGGGGTGGGCGCCGGCGAGCAGACGGGCGAGTGCGGGGTGGGGTGGGCGCCGGCGAGCAAAGATGGGCGAGTGCGGGGTGGGGTGGGCGCGGGCGAGCAGCCTGGCGAGTGCGGGGTGGGGTGGGCGCCGGCGAGCAAAGAGGGGGGAGTGCGGGGTGGGGTGGGCGCGGGCGAGCAAAGATGGGCGAGTGCGGGGTGGGGTGGGCGCGGGCGAGCAAAGATGGGCGAGTGCGGGGTGGGGTGGGCGCGGGCGAGCAGACGGGCGAGTGCGGGGTGGGGTGGGCGCCGGCGAGCAGACGGGCGAGTGCGGGGTGGGGTGGGCGCCGGCGAGCAAAGATGGGCGAATGCGAGGTGGGGTGGGCGCGGGCAGAAGGCGTATTCCTGCGTTTTCATAGGGCTGAGGAGCAGCGTGTCCCCCATTGGTTCACCCTCCACGGAGCTTCGTCATTTCCTGAGCTGAACTGGATCGCAGAGGGCCTCACCATGATAAGTGAGTCTTGCTTCCCCACGGAGTTGGTGGCCTGGGCAGGGGGCAGGCGTCCTGGACCCCAACTCAACGAAGGGCCAGAGGAGTCGCTTTCTTCTCTTACTCCATCAACCATCTAACTAGCTCACTCGCTCTCTCTCTCTCTACCTTTTTGTCTCCCAAGAACGGGCGGCTGCTGCTGCAGTAGGAGGAGGTGAGTTACCTGGATCCCCTCAATCGCCAGGCCTTCACCTGGCCCCGGGTCCTGGGAAGGGTGGAGACCTTAGAGACGCAGCGCTGCAGGGGTTATGAGGGCTAGCCCACCACCACCTCCTCCACTCTTGGAGCTGCCTAGGTGAATCTTAGGCGCAGGGGGCAGTACTCACAATACTCCTGCGAAAGAGGTCACCTCCATCACCGACTCGCTGCTCCTCTAGTCCTTATATACCAGGAGCACATAGAGAAGATTTCATTTGAGAAGGGATTTGCTGCTAAAAACAGTAATGATTTGTTTAATCCCCTGCACATACACACACACACCTGAGGCCCAGTGAGGGGTAGTGACTTCCTCAGTGTCACACAGCAAGTTTGAGACCCAACCAGGGCTATGCCTGGACTTCTTTGCCCCCAACTGGCTCCAATAGTCCCTCCTTTTTCTTTACCTTGGGAACCTTCTCCAAGCTGCTCTCTCCCTTATGCTTAGAGCAGACAGACCCCAGAAACTCTCAAGGAATTCCTAAGCAGTCCATGCCCCTGAGCCCATGCCCACCACCCAGGTCCTTCTCCCCCAACAGCCCTGGCCGTGGGGGCTGTGCCCGTGGTGCTGGGCGCCATGGGCTTCACCGGGGCAGGAATCGCTGCCTCCTCCATAGCAGCCAAGATGATGTCTGCAGCCGCCATCGCCAACGGGGGTGGAGTTGCTCCAGGCAGCCTGGTGGCTATTCTACAGTCAGTGGGTAAGTGCCCCGAGGGGGAGGACAGGGAGGAGGGCCAGAGCCAGGGCGGGATTCAGCCCAGAGGCTAAGCCTGAGGAAGAGCCCGTCCTCGCCCTCCAGTTCCCTGGTCCTCAGCATCCCTGGTCCTTTCTCTCCCTCACTGTCCTCTTTCTGGCTCCTTCTGAGTGAGGTTTGCGGTGGGAGTGGAGGGGTGAGGGGTTCTGAGAGGGAGAGGAGGGAAGGAGCCCAGGGTCCAGCCCTCCCAAATCTGATGCCTGGGTGGTCTAGGCAGGGCCCCTCCCCTCTCTGGGCCTCAGGGGCCTCCTGTGTAAGGTGAGAGGACCCGTAGCTCTTGGGGTCTGTCGCTGACTCTCCTCTGCCTCTTACTTCCCATGCATTCACCCGTCTCTTCTCTCTCTCAGCCGCCCCCAGCATCCTCTGCCCAAAGCGGAGCCCTGGGGGTTTCAGGACCTGGAGGAGGGATCCACATGGGATTTCTGGGCCTCAGGCCTCCTGAGGGGCCCTGGCATGTTCCCCGTGCCCACCCTCTGTCTCTTCCCCAGGGGCAGCTGGACTCTCCACGTCATCCAACATCCTCCTGGCCTCTGCTGGATCAACTTTTGGGGCCTTGCTGGGAGGTTCAAAAAAGGTACCCCCAGGTGGACCCAAGGCTGAAGGCGACCAGCCAGGAGAAAATGCATCCCAAGGTGAAGCTCCAAAGCCCCCACTCAGGTCAGAGAAGCCTGAGAAATAAAGATCACGGCAGATGCACCTCCCTGTCTTTGCTCCTTGCAGCCCGGTTGGGGGGTTGTGAATTGGAGGTTCCCAGTTCTCCCCATTCCCCCAGCCTGCCTTGTGGAGGGGCAGTGGGAGGGGGCAGGCTGAGCAAGCACAGAATCAGTGGGCAGGAGGCTTTGGTTGGTCCTAGTCTTACAAGGGATGGACTGTAAAAGCCAGGGCCATTCTTGGGCCTTCCATGGGCCTCAGTTTGTGCCTCATTTAACTCCTGAGAAGACCCACCTCCCACTACAGGCCACAGAGGAGGGTACCTGTTTCCCAGGATAAGTACCGTCACCCATGTCGCTCTTGAGCTGGTGCAGTGGATGCTGTAGGAGCCGTGTCCATATCCCCGGCACTCAGTCTCCCAGTGCCTGCCTGGGGCGCCTACTGCCAGCACCTGTGACTGTCCCTCCCAGGGCCCGCCCCTGACGCCCACAAGGCAGGCTGGAAGTGTCGGGGTGTGGGTCCCCCCAGAATGGCCCTCAGCCAATGATGGATTTTAGTTGCGGATACACACCCCTGAGGGGGACAACTCTGAGGCCTGCCCCACACTGTCTCCCAGGGTCTCCAACAGGATTGAGCCTCAGAGGCCCACAGTGCAAACTCACTCATTGCTGGCCCTTTCCTGGCTGCCTGTCCTTCCCTGTCTCATCTCCCATTCTCCTGTAGGTGCTCCCTGGGGTCACCTCTCACTCAAATCCACGTCGCAGGGTCTCAGCCTAAGATGGCTTCCTGCCCTCTCCTCAGGCCCCACTCGAGCCCATGGGGCTGAGCCCGAGAGAGCCAGCACTCTAGCAGATGGTTCCTGAAATCCAGCCATGTCTGGCCTTATCCATCCCCTTCCATCAGGATGAGACTCAGACAGGGGGCCCCACAGTCTGTCTCATAGTGACCCAGACAGGCCCAGGTCTGTCGGAATCCCAGCAGAGAACATGGCTCAGCTTTGGGGCCAGCCCCCCAGCCGGGCTACCCAGGACAATGCCATGAGCCAAGAGTCGGGGTAAATCTCTCAAACCAGTGGACGGTCCCTAAGTCTTGGCAATCTGTCAGGGAAAGCCTGGCACAATGACACTTTGAAAAATGTTGCTTCTCAGTTACCTTGTCCTCTAGAAAATCCCTGTTATCAAAGACACTCAAGAGAGCCTGGCTGGGCTGGCCCAAAGATACCGGACCCTGTTGAAGTACTCCACCTCCCCCTGCCGCCACCCCAGCCTGAATCTCTTCATCAATTTGAAGTTGTCTGATTCATTATGAAAATAATTTTATGTCCCCGAACACAGGTTGGTTGCTTGAGGAGGCATCCGGGAGGGAGCTGGTGGGCAGGGAGCCAGTTTAAGGGCCCAGGTCTCCTGGAAATAACCCACAAGTCGACCGTCCTCAGCCTGTGGAAAGATGCCCGTCATCAGTAGCAGCAGGAGTCAGGGACTTGGATCACTTCTTCCAGGTTCTTCTAAAAACAGCTACAAGAGAGGGGCGCAGCACGGCCTGTGCTGGGGTGCTGTGCGCATTTTATGTGATGATCACGGGCAGTGTCTTGACTGCAGTGGATCCATGTTTCATGTTATTTGTGTTGATCCTCTTGTTCCAGCGCTTTTAGATCGCTCTGTGGGTTTCTGGGGTGCCTCAGGGATGTCTCAGAAGTTGCTGTGGGGTCTCCAGAGGACAGAGGGCAGGGCTCCTAGGAAACAGAAGCCCTTTCCTCCCTCCCCCAGTAGGTGCCATGGAAGTCACAACCCCTCCATCCACATCCCTCCTGAGGTACACTCCCCTCACCTCAGGACCCCTGTCTGGACCCGCTGTTGTCCTCAATCTCAGCCCAGCCACTGTGTCCCCCTCAGGTCGTCTAGTCTCCTGGCGTGGGGTGGGGGCAAGCCAGTGATGAGGCTGCACTTCTGTCAGAGGGTGAGTCCCCAGAGCTGGGTGACAGGAGGGAGCAGAACAGAGATATGAGGGGCTACATCTCTCCCCTTTCATATCTGAGCCTTCACAGATGCCCTATGACAGGCTCTGCCACAGGAGTGGCTCTTGTCAACTCAGGGACCTACTGTCATCTGGCTGAGCCTTTCAACAGCGCCCCCACCACCTGAGGTGTCAGCATGTGAGCATTTGTTTTCTTGAGCTGGTAAGAGTCCCAGAAGAATCTTCCTCCCTCCATCCCTTATGTTATAACCTGGCTGCCAGCCTTCTCGGTACCTGTCGATGAAGATTGAGGGTCTCAACACTTACACGGACACTCTCACCTTTAGTATGAA
Source organism: Ceratotherium simum simum (assembly GCF_057802395.1). Taxonomy (NCBI): domain Eukaryota; kingdom Metazoa; phylum Chordata; class Mammalia; order Perissodactyla; family Rhinocerotidae; genus Ceratotherium; species Ceratotherium simum. The sequence continues at coordinate 11,568,542 of NC_141923.1, read as the reverse complement.
GCCCCTGCTCTCAGCTGTGCCTGGAGCCCCCTGTCCCAGAGACCCAACCTCACTAAAAATAAACGCACAGTGGTCTGCTGGACGGGGTACCTGGGGCTCTGCCTGCTTCCTAAACAAACTTCCAACCAGACCTCTTGCTGCCAGTCCACCCTAATGCCAGCTTCCAGAAGCTGAGCCTTTGGAGTGCTACAGGGCAAAGTTGCCTTTTTCAAATCTCCTTCTCCACTGACAACTTAAGATTCAGGTGTCTGGCCACTGCCAAGTGGAACCACATGTCCATGTGATTTCTGGCTGTCATCTTCTCTCCCCTTCTCTTTCTCCATGTGGGTTTAAGCCTTTCTTAGTCCTTTACCGTTATTTTAGTGGTATATTGAGAAGGAACAGGTAAAAGACACTCGTGTTGGGCTGAGTCTTCTATTTGCAATCAAAAGATTCCCTACGTGTGTTCATTAGAACGTATGTTTGCTTGCTATTAAAGAGACCCTCTTGGCTTAAACAAGAGGATTTTCTTCCTCTGTTACTCAGTTGTGTAAAGGTCTCAGGCAGGGTGGTGGCTCTGATCCCGGAGGCCCAGGCTCCCGCAGTCTTGTTGCTCTGCCTTCCTTAAGGTGCTGCTCTCATCTGCAGGGTGAAGGTGGTCACTCCCCTGTCTGCAGCAGAGCCCATGGGAAGGGCCAAGAGGCAAAGGCAGGCCCACCCCCCCCTACTAACTGGCAGCCCAGAGAGTGGCATACTTCATTTCTGCTCACCTCTCACTGGCCAGAGCTTAGTCCACTGAGCACGCCTGGCCGCAAGAGGGACAGAGAATGCAGCCCTTCACTGGGGATCATGCAGCTGGCCGAAAATCAGAGCTCTCTTCACATGAGCCAGAAGGAAAGAGTAGACATGGGGTAACGAATAGCCGTCTCTGCCATGGTGATGAGGACACTGGTCTCAACAGGACGCCAACACAGACCCCACAATGAGAATTCGCCTCTGCCTCCTGTGCTCTACCCGGCAGCACCCTGAGCCACCGTGTGCCAGACGTGGTCAGCAGGTGATGTGCCTGGCTTCCCCCGACACTCGGGGCTCCTGAGGGCAGGCTGGGACCCCTGGAATCCACAAGGGCAGTACCCGGGGCCCCACGGCCCATGGAAGCCGGGAGATTCAGGAATCCTGGGGCTGCCAGAGTGAGTTCAGCCAGTCCCGTGTGAGCCCTCAGCCTGGTGAAGGGAGCTGGGGTATCAAGGCTGTCTTAGTGTCTAGTCCTGTGTCACAGATTACCACCAATTAAACGGCTTAAAATAACACCCACTTAGTATCTTGACTGAGGCTTGACTATACTCTCTGCTTAGGGGCTCACAAGGCCAAAATCAAGGGTCCAGCCAGCCTGGCTCCCATTTGGAGGCTGTGGTAAGAACCCTCAGATTCCCCTCTTGCTTCAAATCTCTGACTTCCTGTCAGTGATGAGCAGAGAACACTCTGCTTTTAAAGGGCTCCTGTGATTAGATCAGACCCACCTGCATAGTCTCCCTCTTGTCATGTAACTTAACGTAATTAAGGAGTGATATCTCATCATATCCACAGGATCCACCCTGACCCAAAGGCGGGGGGAGTATACACGGTGAGGGTCACTGGGTGCCCTGCTATAGAGGCCAAACCTGAGGGTCAGAGCCGTGGAGCTAGAGATGGGGGCCATGGACTCAATGTCAGAACAGAAACGGGCCCCCTGGGAAGTTGGGGGGCCTCACCCTCAGGAGTGGGACGGGGAGGAGGGTCAGGACACACAGTCTGGACAACGGGTGCTCTGGGGTGGCCTTGCAGGGCTGTCTGCTGGGCCTCGGCAGGGAGAGATGCCGGCCTGTCCATCTTCCAGATCCGGGAGAGACCCAAGTGCCCTTCCCAGGGGGCCGGGGACTTGTAGTCAGGGCAGAGGCTTTACCTTCGGCTCCGAGGAAGGTCTTCAGAGGCTCTAATGAATGCCCGTCGTTCGAGGCATTATTTGGGTTGTGTGCATTTTGTAGGGAGAGAGTTCACAGCTTTTATCAGATTCTCCAAGGCATCAAGAAAGGGAGGAAGAAAAATAGTGGAAAATTGAGTTAATAAAACCCAGCCCCGAGGCTGACCCACTGACCTGTACAAAGAGTGTGTGGAGGAAGTGAATCACCATGGAAACAGATTTTCTGATGCTGTGGGATGGAACCCGTCCTAGTGAGGAGAAGTTTCTACACACCTTGTTCTGGGAGAAGGACATTTAGGGACCAGGCGCTGAAGCAGAAAGTCAGCCCCTGACAGATGTTCCTGCTGGCTGTGGGGGGAAAAGCCAGGGCCAGGGCGGTGGCCTTGGACTCTGGGATGGGGCAGTGACGGCGCGGGGCCTATGGCTGGGTGGAATAGTGGAAAATTGAGTTAATAAAACCCTAAGGGCTGCCACCCAACCACCTATGGCTGGGTGGCAGCCATGCTTCACTCCCCAACCAGAAGCCACTGAGGACACGGATGAGGTGGTGGACTTTGTACATGTCCATTGCGGTAGACTTACTCGTTTGGTGCTCGTTGGAAGCGGGATCCAGTCAGGCTGCTGACGGCTCCTCGGACAGGGTGTGCAGGGGGTAGGGTCTGTGATGGGGTCACTGTCATGTTGAACCCCTTCAGTGTCTCTCCAAAACCCTCAAGATAAACTCCAAACTCCCTTCCCCAACATCCCTGCTATGGCCTGAATGTTCGTGTGCCCCAAAATCCACAAGTTGAAATTCTAACCCCCACGGTGATGGTCTTAGGAGGTGGGGGCTTTGGTAGGTGCTTAGATCATGAGGGCAGAGCCTCATGAAAGGGACTAGTGCCCATAAAAGAGAACCCAGGGAGCTCTCTAGCCCCTGCTGTCATGTGAGGACACAGGGAAATAGGAAGGGGATTCTCCCCAGACACCTAATCTGCCGGTGCCTTGATCTTGGACTTCCCAGCCTCCAGAAATGAGAGAAATAAATTTCTGTTGTGTATAAGCCACCCCGTCTATGGTATTTTTGTTACAGCAGCTGGAACGGACTCAGACATTATTGTTACATGCCTTCCTGTGGGCCCCCGCAGAGCCCTGGCTGGCTCTGGCATGGCATTGATCAGAGGGCAGTGTCCATGGCTGCCTGCTGTTGGTCCATCCTCCCAGGAGAACAAGAGCTCCTCCTGGGAAAAGGCCAAGTCACGTCCCCTCTGGTCCCTCGCACCCAGCCCCGTGGCTGACCCACTGACCTGTACAAAGAGTGTGTGGAGGAAGTGAATCACCATGGAAACAGATTTTCTGATGCTCTGGGATGGAACCCGTCCTAGTGAGGAGAAGTTTCTACACACCTTGTTCTGGGAGAAGGACATTTAGGGACCAGGCGCTGAAGCAGAAAGTCAGCCCCTGACAGATGTTCCTGCTGGCTGTGGGGGGAAAAGCCAGGGCCAGGGCGGTGGCCTTGGACTCTGGGATGGGGCAGTGACGGCGCGGGGCCTGTGCTTTCCGAGCCTGAGCCAGGCCCTTAGGACATAGCCATTGGACGCATAGAGGCCAGGGGTGGGGCAAGTGTGCCAATGAGGCTCAGCTCTGAGGCAAGTGGTCCCAACAGGATGCCCTCCGTCCCCGAGTCCCGACTCTGCACAGGAACTGAGCCAGCACCCACCCTGAGGTCATTTAGGTCAACTCCCCACTTGGAGAGGGGCAGACGCAGACCCAGAGAGGAGGTGACCTGCCGGGGGTCACATGCGGAGTCAGAATGGGGCAGGGGCAGCTTCCCGTGTTCACATTTAGGCTCCATCCAGCTCATCACACCCCAACACCATGGCGCTCATGGTGGGGAAAGAGAAGTGAGCCTCCCACCCCGACTGCCAGCGAGCAAGAAGAGGGGATCCGGGAGGGGTTGCAACAACTCATTTTTATTCCTTATTTTCATCTGGGGGTGCAGCGTTTGGCACACTGTCACCCTAGGATGGGTCCCTCCCTGCATGGGGCTGGCCCCACCCTGTCCTCTTCTCTGCAGGGGGAGCAACAGGGAGCTATTACAGCACCACGGTGGCGAGGGCAGACCCAACGGAGCCCACGATGACTTTGGACGACAGGGAGAGTCCAGCTGCTCCTAGAAGAGAAGCAGAGGGGAGCAGAGTGGGCCGGGCAGGCTGGGACAGCTCTGTGGACAGAGCCGTGGTGTCAGACTCCAGGGCCCCTCAGGAGGGCCTGAGGCCCACAGTGCCCACCCAGCACCCTCCTCTGTCTTCCAAACCCCCAGGATCTCTGCTTTGGGAGGGCTGCTGCAGGCAGCTACCCGGGCATGAACCCGGTGGTGAAACCGAGAGCTGGAAGCTGCGTTCCTCTTCAGGGGAGGAGGCTGAGGCCCAGGTGGGGCGGAGATGCCCCAAGGAACCCTGCCACTCTGCTTTGAGCAGAGGCAGCCTCAACTCAGCACACCCCAGGCCAGACTCCTTCCCCCCTCCTCCATCTCCCTCAGAGAAACCCAGAGAGGGAATATGGAGGAGGGACCAAGGCTGAGAGATGGAAGGTCACAGGGCTAAGATCTGGGCCGGATCCTCTGAGGCTCTAGTCCTTCTCCTCGCCCTGCACAGCAAGGCCGGCGGGGACACTTACCCACCGACTGCAGAGTAGCCACCAGGCTGCCGGCCGCAACTCCGCCCCCGTTGGCGATGGCGGCTGCGGACATCATCTTGGCTGCTATGGAGCCAGCGGCAATTCCTGCCCCAGTGAAGCCTATGGCGCCCAGTGCCACCGGCACAGCCCCCACGGTCACGGCTGTGGGAGGAGAGGAGCTGGGTTGAGGGGAGGGCTGGGGGAATGGATACCCACCCCCCAAACACTCGTCAAGCTCGGGGACTTCAGGTCTGGAGAAGGGGGTGACCTCTGAGCCTGGGAGACACGGGCATGGCCAGCATCCTGAGTTGAGGGGACCACCACTAGGCGGGGAAGGCAGGGGGAGGGACTTGCAGGGTCATGGGGGACTGGACTCTGAGCCGGGCTCTGATCTGCAGCAAGACCTCTCTTGGGAAAGTCATTTGTCCTCTGGGCCTCAGTTTCTGCCTCAGGAAGATGCTGGAACTAGGGAGTGGTTTGCAAGCTTCTTGTCTTCACTGAGGAAGTTTTTAATACAAGCAAATCTTACCCAGGGCCTGGCATGAGCTTGAACCCCAACCTAGAGCACTATGGCACCACCACAGAGCCATCAGAAGCTGCTAGACAATGGGTCACGAGCCAATGGCTTCTCTTTAATGCATCTCCTATGATCAAACTCTGTGCGCGTCTCATCCTGTGTAACCTTGATGACGTCCCTGAGTGGGCAACATCGTCCCCTTATACGTGGGAGGGAACCGGAGCTCAAGACACGCCCCAGGTCACACAGTGAATGCTTTGCCAAGAGGAGGCTGGCCCCGCTGGGCTGCCTCACAGGAGTTTCCATGACACTCCTGGGGTCAAGCTGCCTGTTTCTCATTTCCAGTTCCTTGCTTCCTGCTCATCTCCATCATTCCAGCTCGTCCCCTGCCATCCGTGTGAGGCCGGGGGCAAGCCTGGGCAAGCACAAGACCAGTTGCTGCCCAAGTCCCAGGGTCCGGGACAGATGGGGAGTTGAGCCCTTCCCTGCGGGGACTCACCTCCTCCAATCACAGCTGCAGCAGTCTTGGCTAGAAACCAAAAGAACGTTCTGTGAAAAAGTGGATCCACACTGGCCTCCCTCCACCTCCTGAGCCCATGGCCCACCTCTGGGGAGGGGGTGCCCCAGGTTGAGGACACAGGAAGGAATGACCCCTGCCCGACCCCTCCCTGCTTCACTCAGAGCGCTGGGATGTCCGGAGAAGGCGGACCCCAGCCCTGATCTGGGTGAGGATTGCTGGGAGTCTGATTCCAGAGGCAAACGCCCTGTCCCGAGTGGGTTTGCATGCCTTGGCCCAGAACTCTCTGGAGACGGGGTGGGATGTCCTTGCCCCAGAAAACTCAGTCCTCAGATAGAGTTTCTGTTTCGTCTGCTCTGCCTGCTGATTGCCTGGGAGGTCGGGGTTGTTTGTGGGGAGATATCAGAAGTTGTCTTTTCTTCCTCTCGGCCTTCCCAGCCAGGTTTGTGAAAACAAACAAAACCCTACAGACATGGCAAGGAACTCACACCCTGCATTGTCCTTCTCAGGGAAGGTGGGACTCTTGGAGAAGTCATTTAGGGCCTGGTGGTTTGATTGGGGAAGGAGAGGAGAAGGGGAATGAGCATTACACTCTCTGAGCCAGGATGTGGATCTGCAGTCGAGTCAGTGTTTTATTAGTGGGGTTTCTGTGACTTTCTCCTACAGTCCAGAAAAGCTCCTCAGACAGCACTAAATCCTCATGTGGAGGGATGTCCTTCATTTTGCACCACCGGGCTGAAGTCAGGGCAAGCACTGTGGAATGCTCGAATGCTCCTGATTCTTCAAGGCCCCACCTGTGGCCCCCTCCTCCAGGAAGCTGCCCCAGATCCTCCCAATCAGAACTCATCCGTGCTCCCTGGGGCTGGAACCACTCACAGCACTGGACCATATTTTGATGTGTATGGGCCCGGCTTCCTACACTCTGGGCCCCCGGGGGGGAAGGCAGAGGTCCTGGGCTGCTGCAGCCACAGGGGCCAGGACTGCAATCTTTGGGGCTAGTGGGGGCCGAGAGTTCCAAAGATGGCACGCTGTACAGGGGTGTGCTCAGCCAGTCCCCAGGGAGAGAGCCTTGGGGTGACAGTGGAGAAAGTCAAGAGAGAGATGTGAAAGCCAAACCCTGAGTGGCCAGAGGGGCCCCCTGGGTGGGGTGTGGAGCCAGAGACTCAAGAATCAAGAGCCCAGGTAGGAGGGACTTGTGCTTAACGTCATCGTGTGGCAGGAGAGGCGATGCCAGGCTGGCCGGCAGCTTGGCCTTCCGGGGCCCCGACACGCAGAAGGCCCCAGGAAGTGGGTGCTGTGTGTCTGCCGGCCTGCCTGCCCGGCCCCCCAGTGTCATCATGGGGAGAGTGGCCTGGCCCTTCTGGCTGCTCAGAACCTGTCCTGCCCTGAGGCCTCCTCCCAGGCCAGGGCCTCTGCATGTCCCTTCTCCTTCTGCTCCCAGGCTCCACTAGGGGGCAGCAGCCCCTCCTACCTCCCTGCCCAGGCCCCATGACCATGGTTCCTCATTTGTAGGTAAGGGACCTGGTGATCTTCCTCTGGGCTTGTTATGAGAACTAAATGAATTGATGAATGTCCAGTGTTAAGCAGAGAGACAAGGACATGACAGCGTTTGATCAAATCCAGCTGTTCTCATCATTGTCAGGTTATCAGTTGCTTCTCATCAGCTGAGGCTCCTCCTACTTCTGACACACATGAAGGACTGCCGGCTGTGGCCCAGGCACTAACTTTCTTGTCACACTTCCACGCGCTGAGGGGGCCCAAGGAGGGCTGTGTGTCTCCAGGGTCAGTTACCTGCAAGTGGGGACACGGTCAGGGCCGTGACAGAGGATCCCAGCAGGTAGGAGCCATTCAGTGTCCCCAGCCAGGACCCCAGCGCAGATGCGGCCGGGCCCAGGGCAGCCTTGGATGACAGGGTGAGTCCTGAGGAAGAGCAGAGGCTGAGTGCACAGGGGTCAGAGGTCGGGCAGTGGTTGGGGCTGCGTCCCCCTTTCCACGCTGTCTGTGCTGGCAGAGGTGGGAGGCCCCTGGGAGTCCACCGCAGGAGAGAGAGAGGTACATGGTGGTGATGCTCACTGGAGCACTTTGCAGCAGTTGGAAACAAGGATCAGACGCTCACCTGGCAACACTGAGGGATCTCAAAAACATTGTTCCCCAGTGAAAAAAGCAGTGGAAGGAGACACGCAACCTACTATTCCCTGTGCAAATTCAACACACGCAGACAAAATAAAATATCTATTCTGTAGAAATGCATATGCAAAACAGATAGGCATTAAACATATTAGAAAGGTAGACTTTGAGGGAGGGGGAAATTGGGGGCAAAAGGGAAGATAAATAGCGAGGATATATAAACATGACAAATGAAGAACACGGGCCTGAACTGAGGAGTTGTGTTGGAATCAACGCTCTGGATCTGAGATCCAACAGGACACACTGCCAGGAAAGGCTGGGTGGACACGGAGGTAAAAACCTCCCGGAGGGGAATTCTGGGTGTGAATCAGGGAAATGGAAGCCAGAGAGGGGGACCCAGCCAGAGAGAGGTCCCCTCAGTCTAGGTGGGAGGGGCCCGGACCCCTGAGAGAGAAAGCCAGGGCAGACCCCCAGGGGGAGCTCAGGGCCAGGGGTAGCGCTGCAGGTGATGTCACCCTCTCCCCTTCCACAGGCCCCTGAGCAGGACCCTGTGCCCTCCCCAGCCACCTCCTCGCCCCCACAGCCTCTCCCAGGAACTCTCACCCACTGATGGAAGTCCAGCCAGGACACGGCCAGAGGCCGCCCCACCCGCTGTGGCCAGGCTCGCTGCTGACACTATCCTGGAGGCCAGGGAAGAGGCTAAGATGCCCGCCTGGGCTAATTCCATGGCGCAGAAGGTCACGGGCACACCAGCTCAGCTCAGGAAATGCCTAAGATCCACGAGGTATTAGCTCCCTGGTGAACCAATGGGTTGGGGCTGGCTTCTGGCCGCTCCTCAGCCCTATCAGATCGCAGGAAACTAAACACCTCCTGGGCTGCAGCGGGTCCCACTATCCCCACCCCAACCAGAGGAGGTCTGCACTCCTGGTCAGCCCTCCAAACCTGGGCAGCCCTCCCTTCTCTGGGCCCCAGCAGTGTGCAATGGCAGGTGAGGCAGCCTGCCCTTTCTCAGAGGGTCTGCCCTGTCTGTGGCTGTGGATTCACCCCCAGAGAGTTCATGTCTCCTCTCTGAGCAGCTGCCTGCAGCAGGCGCTCCCAAAGCAGAGACCCTGGGGTTTGGGGAAGTAGAGGAGGGAGCAGGGTGGCGTGTCTGCGCCTCCAACTTCCTGAGGGTCCCTCGGGTCTCTGACCCTCACCGGCTAGGGGGCGGGCGGCTGCCTGTCCCCTTGTGAATCCAGCAAACAGTTAGCCGTTGATGATTAAGTAGCTAGGAACAAAAGTTCTTTTTCCTGTTTGCAATTACTGGTTATAGCTTTTAGCTGTTTACCCGCCCATCGTTAAGTGGGTTGTTCCGGCAATATGCTGACTCCTGTTAGGTTCCTGTAGGTGACGTCTCCCTGGAGCTGGGGTCACCATGGTAATGGGTGTTTGAGCTGTTTTTCAGGAATAGAAACCCCTTGTCCACTTCAGGCCAGTTGAGACCCCCAACCCATCAACTGGGCCTGCGCAGATGTCCGATAAGCGACCTTTTGATGTCAAGAGGCTAAAAACTCCACCCTCGGGTCATGCTAACACAGCCATTTTGTGAACACGCGTCCTATGAAGAGGCATGAACTCTGACTCTGTGCAGATCATCAATTACCTCATCTCTCCTCGCCTCCAATCGTCTATCTCCGCATTTCAGACCACCTTGCCCCCCACCCCTAAATATCCCTGAGTCCCCCTTATCTGGGAGGCAGATGGGAGACTTGTTCTCCTGTTCTCCTCACTTGGCTGCCTTGTGATTAAACCCTCTCTCTCTGCAATCTCGTCGTCTCGGTGTTCGGCTTTCTGGGCGACGGGCTAAAACGGACCTGGTGCAGTAACACTGGGCTCTCACCCTCCCCTCTCTCCCAGGGGCTGCTGGACTCGCCACGTCACCCAACATCCTCCTGCCTTCGCTGGGTCAGCTGGTGGGTTACAAAAGGCACCCCTTCCTCTCCTCCAGCTGGACCCAGTGCTGAGGCAGACAGGGGCTCCCACGCTGGAGGTGACCCTCCACGGCCTCAGGATGGCAATCCCCCAAATGACAAGCCCCCTGCCTCCCAAAACCGTTCAAAGAAGGATGAGAAACAAGGACAAGACGCTGTGACCTTCCCGTGGTGCCTGCACCGCTGGACGGGGCAGGGCAAGGGAGCAGGGGCTCAGTAGGATCCAGCACGGGACATTCGTGACAGGAAGCAGGTCAGTTTCCAGTCCTGCCACTCACTCTGTGACCCGCGTCTCCCCTTCCAGCCTCAGTTTGCCGCTCTTCAGATGGGGACTTGGACCAAGTCTCTTTGAAGATCTCAGCCAGAGGCAGCATCACAGGATGGCTTGGCTCTTGGGTCACTGTTTGAGCCACTGACCCTGAGTCACCACGCCCTTTAACCTCAGCCATTATTGACTCCTCTCCCCGCACCCCCAAGACTCAAGACCTGGCTGCATTGTGGCTCTAGAAGGTCAGCAACAGTGTCTGCCTGGCCTGGGGGCCCCTGGGGCTCTCCACGTAAGCGGACCAGTTGCATTTCTCCAGGGAGCTCTGGCCCTGTTGGTCCAGAGCCCAGGGTCCCCAGTCCCCAAGAGGGACTGACCAGAGCCTGCAAGGACAGACAGGCCTCCCTCCCCTGCTGGGGCTCCCGAGAGGCGGGCCAGTGCAGAGCACCCATTTCCAGAGGCCCAGTGGGTGCCCGGCCCAGGATCAGGGGCCAGGTGTTCTGTGCACCCTGACCTGACATCTGCCACCCGCCTGCCCGTGCAGATGAGCCACACCCAGCTTCCAGAAGGTCTGGTTCCGCTTTCGACTTGGGTCTCAGACCTCAACCTACCTGCTCCGGGAGCTCAGGCCAGCTCCCACTCTGACTTCAAGTCGTCTTCCTCTCCTCCCCTCCCCCGCCCGGCTGTCTCCTTGGGGTGCCCCCTCAGCTCGCTCCTACGCTCCCAGCTGGCCTCAAGGGCTCCATCCCCGGCCCTGTGGCTGCAGTGGATCAGAGGGTCCCTCCGCCCAGAGCGTGCAATGTTGGGAGGTCAGGCTAATCAGCACACAGCTAATCGTGTTAAGGGATTGTGGTCAGTTACAGAAATGACCACATTCTCCGTCCTTCCCTGCACCCGTGCCCTTCCGATGTATCTGTACACTCCTCCCACCCAGGGTGGAGTCTTTTTCCCTCTGCTGAAATCCGGGCTGGCCTGCTGGAGGAAGACAAACACACAGACAGAACAGAGTCAGCTCATTTACTGCAGACGAGGCCCCAGACACGTGAAGGAGCCCAGCTAAGATCCGGAAAACCAGCCCACAGCCGACTGGATGTACCAGGGAGCCCAGCTGAGACCAGAAGAACCACCTGCCTAAATTGCTGACCCACTAAATCATGAGCTAAATAAATACTTTTTAAGTCACCAAATTTTGTGGTCATTTGTTACCCACCAATACCAATTAATAACATGACACAGTATGTAAAATACATTGAGAGGATCAAGCTACATGGCACGGAGGACAGAAAAGGCAGACACTAAATCTAATTGTAGCTATCTGGGAAGGCTTCCTGGAGGAGGTGCTGTTTCATTTAAGGATTACGTACTTGTAAGGAATAGTTACTTGATTACAACTGGCTCGGAGTTCAAGGTATTTTATTGGCTTACTGAACTGAAAAGCACAAAGGTGATAGGCTTCAGGCAAGGTTTGATTCAGCAGCTCAACACTTGCCAAGGACCTGTTGTTTTCTATTCCTCCTCTCTGCTTTCTGAGTTATCAGCTTCATCCTACAGCCGCCAACTCTCATGGTTACAAGACAGCTGTTAGCAGCCTCTGGAGGTTCCCTGCTTCTGTATTCATGTCTCCCGAAAAAAGAGCATCTTCCCTGAAGCTTCTGCTGAAGGGCAAGGAAACTGCTTTCCCAAATACCTCTGGGAAATGTCCCTGCTAGGTAGGATCTTAAAGGAGCCATCTATCTGTGGTGGGATGTGGTTGGTTTCAGGAATTCTGGGCTCACCTGTGGAGGCTGGGAGGCGAGCCCAGGCCTCTGACAAGCCCACGGGTTAGGGCAGGGCTCCAGCACCGGAAGGAGAAGCAGGTTCCTGTTTCAAAGAGGACGGGCTGCGGGACACCGAGTGGCCGAGGACAGTCACTGGTCTCCACAGAGGGCATGAGGGCGGGACTCTAGAGAAGACTGGGTCCCCAGGGCCCTCAGGGAAACCAAGGCGGTCCCCCACCAGGCATGCCGCATCTTTCTCTGTCTTGTTCAAATCTTCCCACTGCTGCAGCGATTTGGAAAAGCACAACGGATCTGAAGCCAGGCAACCAGTAGGTTTTCTCTCTTTATTTTTAATTTTACAAAATGGGATGATATTATTTTCTAAGGAAAACCAACATTTTGTTGCATTTAATTTACCTCAAGTCGGGGGCGTTGATAATGGGGGAGGCTATGCATATGTGGGGCAGGGGGTATAGGGGAAATCTCAGTTACGAACCTAAATTTTGTTACGAACCTAAAACTGCTCTAAAACATAAGGTCCATGAAAAAAATTACCTATGAAATATTCCACTGCATTCTGCTCTTAAAAATCTGTTATTACAGAAAAGGCTACAGTCACTTTGGATCTGATAACCGTCCTCCCCCATTGAGGACGGCCCCTCACCCCCTCCCAGAAGTACACACAACTGCCATTTGATAAGTACTTTCCCTGCCCTTTTAAAGTGATTTCTATGGGTAGATAATAGACAGAGAGATGGATAGATAGATGAGAGATAGAGAGATATTTATATCTCCAGAGAAAACATTTTATGCAGGACTGTTATATGCCTTTCGTGTTTTTTTATTGAGTTATTGATTTTTATTGTTATTTATTGTTTTGTTTTACCTCATACATATTGTTCTTTTCTATTCTGTAGGTATTTTTCACTATTTTAAATTACTGCTTAGTATTCTATGGTAATAATACACCACATTTTATTTAGCCTTTTTCCTATTTTCCTAACACTTGTGTAGCTGGATATTATACAAATTTTCTTATTTTGGAGAAGTCTCAACTAACTTCAAAGCTGAGAACAGTGGGGGACAAAGACCCCCCACTTCCAAAGAGAGCTTCTGGACACGCCCCTTCGGGGTTTGCTATAAAAGAGCGTGACCATCCTGTGACTATCAGCCTGTGTGAAGGCGGGCTTGAGATTCACTGGAAAAGATGCTGTAAAAAGAATTCATCCAACACACATTCGCTGTGTCCACGCGTGCTCTGAGTGCTGTGACGCATGGGTTAACAAGACAGAGACCCCCGTCCTCGGGGAGCGTTCGCAGGGGGCTGGAAGGCGCTTCTGCTTTTCTTGATTCCTCTCTTGGAGCCCCAGCAGGCGGAGGTGTGAGATCTCTGGGACCCGCGTCTGCTGGTGGCCCCAGGGGGCAGCGGTGGAGGGGACTCCGGGGAGCTGGGCGGGGTGCGGGAGCTGCATTGCTGAGCCTTGCATGCAGGCTTGGAGAGGCAGCGGGGCTTGGGCTGTCTCGAAAGGAGCCAACCAAGAGGGGTGCCTGCCTGGGTGTGGAGACCCCAGCAGAAAGAGGCAATGGACGCAGCAGGGGCGGGAGGCAGGGAAAGAGAAAGGGCCCAGAGGACTCAGGTAAAGGGCAAAATGGTGCAGGGGGAGGGCCCCATGGCGGTCGGCAGAGAACCCTCTGCATGACTCGTTGGCTCATCTGTAAAATGGGGATAACAGTACCTCTTCGTGGGGTTGTCGTGAAGATTAAAACACTTAATAGAGGTAAAGCGCTTCGCACAGTGCTGGCCCAGAGCCACTGCCTGGCCCAGAAGTGTCACTTGTTGGGAAGACGCCCCTGATGCCCTTGCCACCTGTCTTTGGCGCCCTCTGGTGGGGAAGATGCAAACTGCTAACTTCTTTGTAGGCTCTTGCACGCTCCCGTCGGCAGGGGTCGCTCACGCAGGGTCCTTGACAAGGGGAAGCCTCACCCGCTGGGCACCTCCAATTCTGTCGTCGGCCACTGCTCGCCACAGCCCACCCCGTCTGGGCTGCCCTCGACCCTCTGGACAGTGCTCGTGCCCAAGTTCTCAGCTCGTCTGGCTCTGTTGGCCCAGTGCCACGTCTGGACTGTGGGAAAGACAGTCAAGGCTCTGATGGGACAGCCCACCTCCAGAGCAGTCCGCTTGCCTTCCTTTCCCAAGGAGGACTGCCAGCCAGTCTCCTGCCTTTAGACTTCACAGCCCGACTCAGACACCAGTCCTTGCTTCCCTCACATTCCAAGGGATTCGTGGCAAGCTTTCCAAAGGGGTCCCACTGAGGGCCAGGTGGACAAATCACTTCCCTCCTCTCACCCCAGGGGCCTGGAGGAAAGCCCTGGCTACCAGTTCTCTCTCCCTCTCCCATCTCAACTCCCTAATTAATTCCTCTACTTTTAAATCTGTGTTTACAGTGTCTTAGCATACCCTCCGGGCAAAGGTTAGGAAGCAGAGGTTCTTGGCACGTTGCTGTACTGCCTCCTGTCTTTGAACCTCAGCTGAAATGCCAAGGAAGTTCCACATTTAACCTTCATATATGGTAAAAGTACAAAACCATGCACGGGAATGATCAACCGTAAATTCTGGCGAGTGGTTACCTGAGGGGAGGGAGGCAGAGAAAGGAGACGAGAAGAGATTCTCAGGTTGTGTTAATTGTATCTGTGATGTTTGAGTTCTTGAGCTCAGTGGTGGGCAAATAAGTGTTTGTTGTATTTATTATCTGTAGCTTTTCACAGATATTACACATTATGTGTAGCTCGTATTTTAAGAGAGCCTGTCAGGTGAGAAAGAGGAGAGTACATGTGTCTTTCAACAGTTTGCTGAGATGGCAGCAGAGAAACTGAATAGCACTTGGTGAGACCTTGGGGTCAGGAAGTGATTCGAAAATTGACTCTTTAATAACTAGATTTTTCCGTTGACTGGGAAAAGAGGAGGAAAATGTCAGCGGTTTCGGTTTCTAGAAAAACAAAACCTCTCATTTGCTGCTTCATCGCCTGGGGCTTTGCTTCATTCTGGGTAGCACTTCTTTAAATATCTGGAGGCCCACCTCCAGGAGCACATCCAAACTCAGTTCTGTGCTCTCGGGAATTCCGGAGAGAGAGTGGGGAGTTGCAAGATCAAAGTCTTGGAGTGGGCAAGAGGGGAGGAAATCCTCGGGAGCTGGGATCGTTCCTCCAGAGACACGGAGGGAAGGCAGAGCACACGGATGCAGATGCTGGGGGCTGGTGGATCTGGTGTCGGGAAGAGAATTCTCTTCTGATTGTGTCTAACTTCTTGGTGACATAAGGAGTGATCATCAGAGAGTAAGCTGGGGCGAGGTGGTGATAAAAGCTTTAGAAGTTGAATTTACTACTGAAATTATGTAGGGTTGCCGGATCATCACCAGGCCCTGGGGCCGCCCCGAGGTGTAGTGCTTAAGTTCAGTGCGTTCCGGCTTGGGCGGCCCGGGTTCGTGGGTTCGGATCCTGGGTGTGGACCTACACTGCTCGTCAGCCACACTGTGGGGGGGACCCACATACAAAACAGAGGAAGACTGGCACAGATGTTAGCTCAGGGCTAATCTTCCTCAGCAAAAAAAAAAAAACCATGCCCACATGCTGGCCATGTGTCACTCCATCTGGAAGGGATTTAAGCCTCAGCACTGTGGTGCCCGCCCCGAAGAATCAGGATGGACTGCCCCACCCAAAACGTTGTTGGGAGAATGACAGCGCCACACACAAACACATTCGCGTTGTGAACTAGCAAATTCTCTGGTGTTGAAAGTAGCTGACCGGGAGTGTGTGGATTCCCGAACAGGGCTGCAAATCGCCACCAGAGCGTAGCTTAAACTAATGAAAATAACGTGTCCGTGTCACATTACCTGGGCTGAATGTTAAATTTAAATTACAGAAATCCTCTCTCCTTAGTCTATTCTCAACGCAGCTGCCACAGTGAACCCGATCGTGTCATTTCTCTGTGTCAGGCCCTGCAGTGGCTCCCCGTCTCGCTCAGAGCACCAGATCAAGTCTTTGCAGTGGCTGCTGAGGCCTCATGTGGCCTGGCTCCCTGTTAACCTCGGACATCAGCTCCTCCCTCCCTCTCTCACTCACCTGCTGTAGCCACACTGGCCTCCACTCTGTTCCTCTCCCTCCTGGGCTCTTTGCCATCTCTGTTCCTTCTTCCCAGAACGACTTTCCCCCATAATTTTGCCTGGCTCCCTCCTCTGCCTCTGTCTGCTTTAGTACTTCAAATAACATACCGTATGTTTAGTTCTTGCTTCATCTCCCCCACTAGCTTGCAAACTCCATGAGGTCAGACAGTTTAGTCTAGTTTGGTCCCTGCTCTATCTCAGGGCCTAGACCAGTGTCCCGCCTGGTGGGCCTTCAGTATAGATTTGGTTGTTTGTTTGTTTTATGCTGAGGAAGATTCGCCCTGAGCTAATGACTGTGGCCAGTCTTCCTCTATTTTGTCTGTGGGTCGCTGCCACAGCATGGCCACTGACGAGTGGTATAGGTCCACGCCCGGGAACCTAACCTGGGCCGCCAAAGGGGAGCACACTGACCTTAACCACTAGGCACCAGGGCTGGCCCAAGTATAGACTTTTTGAATAGCTGAACATCTAACCATTGCAAGGATTAATATTATTCTGAAAATCACCTTCTTGTCTCTGGTAGAAATTAATATTTATCCTTTTATTACATAACCGGGATCAGATTTCTTAGGAACTTTATTATGCAGAGAGCGCACCCCATCCCCAATGTAAATGACAAAGCATCTTATAGTAACTGACAGTGGTAGTCACACTGGCCAAGTCGCTCCACCCTGACTGGGAAAAGGAGGAGCAAATGTCTGCAGTTTCGTTTTCCTGTAAAACGAAACCTATCCCTTTAGGCACCTGCGACTCTCCGGGCTGCGCTTCATTCGGGGTGGACCTGCGCTAAGCGTCCAGACTCAGGTTCTGCAGGATCACGTCCAAAGCCAAGACCACAGGGTGGGTTCCACATTTTCAGAAACTCCGCTTCTCTGGGTAAGATGGGAGGTGGGGGCAGGGGTTGCTCCTGTCTGTGGCCCCCAGCCTCAGGTGGGCGGTGGGCTCTGCGAGGGCAGGAGAATCCCCTGTGGATCCACTTGCAGAAGGTTCTTTGGTTTCTCCTCAGGGTGGCTGCCTCAGAGAGGGTGGGTCTCAGGAGGGAAGGGACTCGAGCCCCCACCCACCCTGGGCTCTGGGACTCTGGGGACAAGGAGCCTTGTCCTCGCCCCAGGGGGCGTGAGACAGGCGGGGAAAGAGACAAGCCCTAGAAGGAAGCCAATCAGAGCCATGCTGAGCCCGTGCTCTGGAGGCCGCTGGCCCTCCGTTGGGTCTGGCTTTGCCACTTGAAGCCTCGCGACGCTGGGTGAATCACTTAGCTTGTCTGTGCCGGTGTTTCCTCATCTATAAAATGGGGATAGTAGTCTCGTCTTTCTTGTTAGTGAGGAGACTGCATAAGAACAGGACCCAGAGCAACCCCACCACTATATGCCTTAAAACACAATTGGTTATGAATTCCTAATTTTGGTACCTTTTAAATGGCTCTGTGGGGGTGCTGACCCCGTGGCTTAGCAGTTAAGTGCACACGCTCCGCTGCTGGCCGCCCGGGTTCGGATCCCAGGTGCACACCGAGACACCGCTTGTCAGGCCATGCTGTGGCAGCGTCCCACGTAAAGTGGAGGAAGATGGGCACAGATGTTAGCCCAGGGCCAGTCTTCCTCGGCAAAAAGAGGAGGATTGGCATGGATGTTAGCTCAGGGCTCATCTTCTTCACAAAAAGAATAAAATAAATTGCTCTGTGGAGATTTAACGGAGCTCCAGAAATATTTAAGAAGTTGGCACTGGCATTTTCCGGAGGAAGGAAGCAGCCCACTTGGGGAAATATAACCCACCCCCCTACCCACTTCTTATACAAGAACTTTCATAACCGCGACATCCGCACACCAGACTCTGTCCAGGCCTGCTGCCCCACAAGCTCAGAGCAGCCTCTCTATCCCCCTGGAGCCCTCTGAGATTTTCAAGGAGGTGGGCGCCTCCTAGTTCTGGGCCCCAGCCCCCCATCAAACCTCCACCCTTTCACAGATCTGGCTCCAGTGGGTGCCCGCGACCTTCTGCGCCATGGAATTAGCCCAGGCGGGCATCTTAGCCTCTTCCCTGGCCTCCAGGATAGTGTCAGCAGCGAGCCTGGCCACAGCGGGCGGGGCGGCCTCTGGCCGTGTCCTGGCTGGACTTCCATCAGTGGGTGAGAGTTCCTGGGAGGGGCTGGTGGGGGTGAGGAGGAGGCTGGGGAGGGCACAGGGTCCTGCCCAGGGGCCTGTGGAAGGGGAGAGGGTGACATCACCTGCAGCGCTCCCCCTGGCCCTGAGCTCCCCCTGGGGGTCTGCCCTGGCTTTCTCTCTCAGGGGTCCGGGCCCCTCCCACCTAGACTGAGGGGACCTCTCTCTGGCTGGGTCCCCCTCTCTGGCTTCCATTTCCCTGATTCACACCCAGAATTCCCCTCCGGGAGGTTTTTACCTCCACGTCCACCCAGCCTTTCCTGGCAGTGTGTCCTGTTGCATCTCAGATCCAGAGCGTTGATTCCAACACAACTCCTCAGTTCAGGCCCGTGTTCTTCATTCGTCATGTTTATTTATCCTCGCTATTTATCTTCCCTTTTGCCCCCAGTTTCCCCCTCCCTCAAAGTCTACCTTTCTAATATGTTTAATGCCTGTTTTTCATATGCAGTTCTGCAAAATAGGTGTTTTATTTTGTCTGCGTGTGTTGAATTTGCACAGGGAATAGTAGGTTGCGTGTCTCCTTCCACTGCTTTTTTCACTGGGGAACAATGTTTTTGAGATCCCTCAGTGTTGCCAGGTGAGCGTCTGATCCTTGTTTCCAACTGCTGCAAAGTGCTCCAGTGAGCATCACCACCATGTACCTCTCTCTCCTGGGGTGGACTCCCAGGGGCCTCCCACCTCTGCCAGCACAGACAGCATAGCATGGAAAGGGGGACGTGGCCTTGACCACTGCCCGACCTCTGACCTCTGACCCCTGTGCACTCAGCCTCTGTTCTTCCTCTGGGCTCACCCTGTCATCCAAGGCTGCCCTGGGCCCGGCCGCATCTGCGCTGGGGTCCTGGCTGGGGACACTGAATGGCTCCTACCTGCTGGGATCCTCTGTCACGGCCCTGACTGTGTCCCCACTCGCAGGTAACTGACCCTGGAGACACACAGCCCTCCTTGGGCCCCCTCAGCGCGTGGAAGTGTGACAAGAAAGTTAGGGCCTGGGCCACAGCCGGCAGTCCTTCATGTGTGTCAGAAGTAGGAGGAGCCTCAGCTGATGAGAAGCAACTGATAACCTGACAATGATGAGAACAGCTGGATTTGATCAAACGCTGTCATGTCCTTGTCTCTCTGCTTAACACTGGACATTCATCAATTCATTTAGTTCTCATAACAAGCCCAGAGGAAGATCACCAGGTCCCTTACCTACAAATGAGGAACCATGGTCATGGGGCCTGGGCAGGGAGGTAGGATTGGCCTGTGCCCCCTAGTGGAGCCTGGGAGCAGAAGGAGAAGGGACATGCAGAGGCCCTGGCCTGGGAGGAGGCCTCAGGGCAGGACAGGTTCTGAGCAGCCAGAAGGGCCAGGCCACTCTCCCCATGATGACACTGGGGGGCCGGGCAGGCAGGCCGGCAGACACACAGCACCCACTTCCTGGGGCCTTCTGCGTGTCGGGGCCCCGGAAGGCCAAGCTGCCGGCCAGCCTGGCATCGCCTCTCCTGCCACACGATGACGTTAAGCACAAGTCCCTCCTACCAGGGCTCTTGATTCTTGAGTCTCTGGCTCCACACCCCACCCAGGGGGCCCCTCTGGCCACTCAGGGTTTGGCTTTCACATCTCTCTCTTGACTTTCTCCACTGTCACCCCAAGGCTCTCTCCCTGGGGACTGGCTGAGCACACCCCTGTACAGCGTGCCATCTTTGGAACTCTCGGCCCCCACTAGCCCCAAAGATTGCAGTCCTGGCCCCTGTGGCTGCAGCAGCCCAGGACCTCTGCCTTCCCCCCCGGGGGCCCAGAGTGTAGGAAGCCGGGCCCATACACATCAAAATATGGTCCAGTGCTGTGAGTGGTTCCAGCCCCAGGGAGCACGGATGAGTTCTGATTGGGAGGATCTGGGGCAGCTTCCTGGAGGAGGGGGCCACAGGTGGGGCCTTGAAGAATCAGGAGCATTCGAGCATTCCACAGTGCTTGCCCTGACTTCAGCCCGGTGGTGCAAAATGAAGGACATCCCTCCACATGAGGATTTAGTGCTGTCTGAGGAGCTTTTCTGGACTGTAGGAGAAAGTCACAGAAACCCCACTAATAAAACACTGACTCGACTGCAGATCCACATCCTGGCTCAGAGAGTGTAATGCTCATTCCCCTTCTCCTCTCCTTCCCCAATCAAACCACCAGGCCCTAAATGACTTCTCCAAGAGTCCCACCTTCCCTGAGACGGGACAATGCAGGGTGTGAGTTCCTTGCCATGTCTGTAGGGTTTTGTTTGTTTTCACAAACCTGGCTGGGAAGGCCGAGAGGAAGAAAAGACAACTTCTGATATCTCCCCACAAACAACCCCCGACCTCCCAGGCAATCAGCAGGCAGAGCAGACGAAACAGAAACTCTATCTGAGGACTGAGTTTTCTGGGGCAAGGACATCCCACCCCGTCTCCAGAGAGTTCTGGGCCAAGGCATGCAAACCCACTCGGGACAGGGCGTTTGCCTCTGGAATCAGACTCCCCAGCAATCCTCACCCAGATCAGGGCTGGGGGTCCGCCTTCTCCGGACATCCCAGCGCTCTGAGTGAAGCAGGGAGGGGTCGGGCAGGGGTCATTCCTTCCTGTGTCCTCAACCTGGGGCACCCCCTCCCCAGAGGTGGGCCATGGGCTCAGGAGGTGGAGGGAGGCCAGTGTGGATCCACTTTTTCACAGAACGTTCTTTTGGTTTCTAGCCAAGACTGCTGCAGCTGTGATTGGAGGAGGTGAGTCCCCGCAGGGAAGGGCTCAAGTCCCCATCTGTCCCCGGACCCTGGGACTTGGGCAGCAACTGGTCTTGTGCTTGCCCAGGCTTGCCCCCGGCCTCACACGGATGGCAGGGGACGAGCTGGAATGATGGAGATGAGCAGGAAGCAAGGAACTGGAAATGAGAAACAGGCAGCTTGACCCCAGGAGTGTCATGGAAACTCCTGTGAGGCAGCCCAGCGGGGCCAGCCTCCTCTTGGCAAAGCATTCACTGTGTGACCTGGGGCGTGTCTTGAGCTCCGGTTCCCTCCCACGTATAAGGGGACGATGTTGCCCACTCAGGGACGTCATCAAGGTTACACAGGATGAGACGCGCACAGAGTTTGATCATAGGAGATGCATTAAAGAGAAGCCATTGGCTCGTGACCCATTGTCTAGCAGCTTCTGATGGCTCTGTGGTGGTGCCATAGTGCTCTAGGTTGGGGTTCAAGCTCATGCCAGGCCCTGGGTAAGATTTGCTTGTATTAAAAACTTCCTCAGTGAAGACAAGAAGCTTGCAAACCACTCCCTAGTTCCAGCATCTTCCTGAGGCAGAAACTGAGGCCCAGAGGACAAATGACTTTCCCAAGAGAGGTCTTGCTGTAGATCAGAGCCCGGCTCAGAGTCCAGTCCCCCATGACCCTGCAAGTCCCTCCCCCTGCCTTCCCCGCCTAGTGGTGGTCCCCTCAACTCAGGATGCTGGCCATGCCCGTGTCTCCCAGGCTCAGAGGTCACCCCCTTCTCCAGACCTGAAGTCCCCGAGCTTGACGAGTGTTTGGGGGGTGGGTATCCATTCCCCCAGCCCTCCCCTCAACCCAGCTCCTCTCCTCCCACAGCCGTGACCGTGGGGGCTGTGCCGGTGGCACTGGGCGCCATAGGCTTCACTGGGGCAGGAATTGCCGCTGGCTCCATAGCAGCCAAGATGATGTCCGCAGCCGCCATCGCCAACGGGGGCGGAGTTGCGGCCGGCAGCCTGGTGGCTACTCTGCAGTCGGTGGGTAAGTGTCCCCGCCGGCCTTGCTGTGCAGGGCGAGGAGAAGGACTAGAGCCTCAGAGGATCCGGCCCAGATCTTAGCCCTGTGACCTTCCATCTCTCAGCCTTGGTCCCTCCTCCATATTCCCTCTCTGGGTTTCTCTGAGGGAGATGGAGGAGGGGGGAAGGAGTCTGGCCTGGGGTGTGCTGAGTTGAGGCTGCCTCTGCTCAAAGCAGAGTGGCAGGGTTCCTTGGGGCATCTCCGCCCCACCTGGGCCTCAGCCTCCTCCCCTGAAGAGGAACGCAGCTTCCAGCTCTCGGTTTCACCACCCGGGTTCATGCCCCGGGTAGCTGCCTGCAGCAGCCCTCCCAAAGCAGAGATCCTGGGGGTTTGGAAGACAGAGGAGGGTGCTGGGTGGGCACTGTGGGCCTCAGGCCCTCCTGAGGGGCCCTGGAGTCTGACACCACGGCTCTGTCCACAGAGCTGTCCCAGCCTGCCCGGCCCACTCTGCTCCCCTCTGCTTCTCTTCTAGGAGCAGCTGGACTCTCCCTGTCGTCCAAAGTCATCGTGGGCTCCGTTGGGTCTGCCCTCGCCACCGTGGTGCTGTAATAGCTCCCTGTTGCTCCCCCTGCAGAGAAGAGGACAGGGTGGGGCCAGCCCCATGCAGGGAGGGACCCATCCTAGGGTGACAGTGTGCCAAACGCTGCACCCCCAGATGAAAATAAGGAATAAAAATGAGTTGTTGCAACCCCTCCCGGATCCCCTCTTCTTGCTCGCTGGCAGTCGGGGTGGGAGGCTCACTTCTCTTTCCCCACCATGAGCGCCATGGTGTTGGGGTATGATGAGGTGGATGGAGCCTAAATGTGAACACGGGAAGCTGCCCCTGCCCCATTCTGACTCCGCATGTGACCCCCGGCAGGTCACCTCCTCTCTGGGTCTGCGTCTGCCCCTCTCCAAGTGGGGAGTTGACCTAAATGACCTCAGGGTGGGTGCTGGCTCAGTTCCTGTGCAGAGTCGGGACTCGGGGACGGAGGGCATCCTGTTGGGACCACTTGCCTCAGAGCTGAGCCTCATGGGCACACTTGCCCCACCCCTGGCCTCTATGCGTCCAATGGCTATGTCCTAAGGGCCTGGCTCAGGCTCGGAAAGCACAGGCCCCGCGCTGTCACTGCCCCATCCCAGAGTCCAAGACCACCGCCCTGGCCCTGGCTTTTCCCCCCCAGCCAGCAGGAACATCTGTCAGGGGCTCTGACTTTCTGCTTCAGCGCCTGGTCCCTAAATGTCCTTCTCCCAGAACAAGGTGTGTAGAAACTTCTCCTCACGAGGCCGGGTTCCATCCCAGAGCATCAGAAAATCTGCTTCCATGGTGATTCACTTCCTCCACACATTCTTTGAGCAGGTCAGTGGGTCAGCCACGGGGCTGGGTGCGAGGGACCAGAGGGGACGTGACTTGGCCTTTTCCCAGGAGGAGCTCTTGTTCTCCTGGGAGGATGGACCAACAGCAGGCAGCCATGGACACTGCCTTCTGATCAATGCCATGCCAGAGCCAGCCAGGGCTCTGCGGGGGCCGAGAGGAAGGCATGTAACAATAATGTCTGAGTCCGTTCCAGCTGCTGTAACAAAAATACCATAGACGGGGTGGCTTATACACAACAGAAATTTATTTCTCTCACTTCTGGAGGCTGGGAGGTCCAAGATGAAGGCACCGTCAGTTTAGGTGTCTGGGGAGAATCCCCTTCCTATTTCCCTGTGTCCTCACATGACAGCAGGGGCAAGAGAGCTCCCTGGGTTCTGTTTTATGGGCACTAGTCCCCTTCATGAGGCTCTGCCCTCATGATCCAAGCACCTACCAAAGCCCCCACCTCCTAAGACCATCACGGTGGGGGTTAGGATTTCAACCTGTGGATTTTGGGGGCACACGAACATTCAGGCCATAGCAGGCGTGTTGGGGAAGGGAGTTTGGAGTTTATCTTGAGGGTTTTGGAGAGACACTGAAGGGGTTCAACATGACAGTGACCCCATCACAGACCCTACCCCCTGCACACCCTGTCTGAGGAGCCGTCAGCAGCCTGATGGGATTCCAGTTCCAACGAGCACCAAACGAGTGAGTCTAGCGCAATGGACATGTACAAAGTCCACCACCTCATCTGTGTCCTCAGTGGTTCCTGGTTGGGGCAGTGAAGCTCGGCTGCCACGCAGCCATAGGAACAGACCCCTTAGGGTTTTATTAACTCAATTCTTGACTCATTTTCTTCCTCCCTTCTTGATGCCTTTGAGAATCTGATAAAACCTGTGAACTCTCTCCCTACAAAATGCACACAGTCCCCAAATAATGCCTCCAATGGCAGATATTCATTAGAGCCTCTGAAGACCTTGCTTGGAGCCGAAGGTAAAGCCTCTGCCCTGACTACAAGTCCCCGGCCCCCGGGAAGGACACTTGGGTCTCACCTGGATCTGGAAGATGGACAGGCCGGCCTCCCTCCCTGCTGAGGCCCAGCAGACAGCCCTGCAACGCCACCCCAGAGCACCCATTGTCCAGACTGTGTGTCCTGACCTCCCTCCCCGTCCCACTCCTGAGGGTGAGGCCCCCCAACTTCCCAGGGGGCCTGTTTCTGTTCTGACGTTGAGTCCACGGCCCCCACCTCTAGCTCCATGGCTCTGACCCTCAGGTTTGGCCTCTGTAGCAGGCTGAATTGTAAGCAGGGTGCCCAGTGACCCTCACCGTGTATACTCCCCACACTTTTGGGTCGGGGTAGACCCTGTGGATATGATGAGATATCACTCCTTAATTATGTTAAGTTACATGACAAGAGGGAGACTATGCAGGTGGGTCTGATCTAATCACAGGAGCCCTTTAAAAGCAGAGTGTTCTCTGCTCATCATCGAGAGGAAGTCAGAGATTTGAAGCAAGAGGGGAATCTGAGGGTTCTTACCACAGCCTCCAAATGGGAGCCAGGCTGGCTGGACCCTTGATTTTGGCCTTGTGAGCCCCTAAGCAGGGAGTGCAGTCAAGCCTCAGTCAAGATACTAAGTGGGTGTTATTTTAAGCCGTTTAGTTGGTGGTAATCTGTGACACAGGACTAGACACTAAGACAGCCTTGATACCCCAGCTCCCTTCACCAGGCTGAGGGCTCACTTGGGACTGGCTGAACTCACTCTGGCAGCCCCAGGATTTCTGACTCTCCCAGCTTCCATGGGCCCTGGGGCATTCTCTGTCCCTCTTGTGGCCAGGCGTGCTCAGGGGACTGGGCTCTGGCCTTGAGAGGTGAGCAGAAATGAAGTATGCCACTCTCCAGGCTGGCAGTTAGGGGGGTGGGTGGGCCTGCCTTTGCCTCTTGGCCCTTCCCATGGGCTCTGCTGCAGGCAGGGGAGTGGCCACCTTCACCCTGCAGATGAGAACAGCACCTTAAGCAAGGCAGAGCAACAAGACTGCGGGAGCCTGGGCCTCCGGGATCAGAGCCACCACCCTGCCTGAGACCTTTACACAACTGAGTAACAGAGGAAGAAAATCCTCTTGTTTAAGCTGTGGGAGAGCAGAATTGCCACCTCAAAATATGTCTCTTTACCTCGATTATTTTCTGAAAGACACTTTGACCACTGCCCCCACTAACTGATCCATAGACTGGGAGGGTTCTTGCAAAGCCCATTCTTATCAAAGTCCTGTTTACCAAACATTTACATTTGTAAGGGAAATCTCCATTTGTAGAGGTATCTCCCTCTCTGTACTGCGAAGAGGGGGGATGACCTCATCTAGAAACTTATCAACGTGCAAGGAGAGGCTGCAGAATAACCTTACTGTGCTTTCTGGTAATCTCCCATAACTGACTCCCCCACCCCCAGCATCCTCCTTTGTCTTGACATAAACCTATTTAAGAAGAGAACCTCCACCATTTTGTCAAGAAACTCCGTTTCCCTGGTTTTTCCCATGTAGCCATGTTATAAAGCTTTGTTTGATTTTCTCCTGCTATTCGGTCTCACGTCAATTTTATCTGTAGCCCGGCCAGAAAGGACCCAGAGTGAGTGGAGGAGAGTCTTCCTCCCCTTCAAAGCCAAAAGAGTCTCTTTTACAGCAAGCAAACATACATTTTTATGAACAGTGTAGGGAATCTTCAAATGGAAGACAGAAGACTCAGTCCAACAAAGAGGGTGTCTTTTATTCGTTCCTCACCAATGTACTTCTAAAATAACAGTAAAGGACTAAAGAAAGACTTAAACTGACATGAACAAAGAGAAGGGAAGAGAAGATGACAGTAACCCAATTCCAGGAGCCAGAAATCACATGGACATGTGGTTCCACTTGGCAGTGTCACGAAAGCTGAACCTAAAGTTGTCAGTGGAGAAGGGGAGAAAGAGGCAACTTTGCCCTGTAGCACCCCAAAGGCTCAGCTTCTAGAAGCTGGCATTAGGGTGGACTGGCAGCAAGAGGGCTGGTTGCAAGTCTGTTTAGGAAGCAGGCACCCCCGTCCAGCAGACCACTGGGCATTTATTTTTGGCAAGGTTGGGTCTCTGGGACAGGGGGCTCCAGGCACAGCTGAGAGCAGGGGCTTCATACTAAAGGTGAGAGTGTCCGTGTAAGTGTTGAGTCCCTCAGTCTTCATCGACAGGCACCCAGAAGGCTGGCAGCCCTGTATAACATCCAGAACGGGGGAAGAAGATTCTTCTGGGACTCTTACCAGCCCAAGAAAAGAAATGCTCACATGCTGACACCTGGGGAGAGGGGTGCCTATTGAAAGGCTCAGCCAGATGACAGTAGGTCCCTGAGTTGACAAGAGCCCCTCCTGTGGCAGAGCCTGTCATAGGGCATCTGTGAAGGCTCAGACATGAAAGGGGAGAGATGTAGCCCCTCATATCTCTGTTCTGCTCCCTCCTGTCACCCCCAGCTCTGGGCACTCACCCTCTGACAGAAGTGCAGCTTCATCACTGGCTTGCCCCCACCCCACGCCAGGAGACTAGACGACCTGAGGGGGACACAGAGGCTGGGCTGAGATTGAGGACAACAGTGGGTCCAGACAGGGGTCCTGAGGTGAGGGGAGTGTACCTCAGGAGGGATGTGGATGGAGGGGTTGTGACTTCCATGGCACCTACTGGGGGAGGGAGGAAAGGGCTTCTGTTTCCTAGGAGCCCTGCCCTCTGTCCTCTGGAGACCCCACAGCAACTTCTGAGACATCCCTGGGGCTCTCTAGACACCCACAGAGCAATCTAAACGTGCTGGAACAAGAGGATCAACACAAATAACATGAAACATGGATCCACTGCAGTCAAGACACTGCCCGCGATCATCACATAAAATGGGCACAGCACCCCAGCACAGGCCGTGCTGCGCCCCTCTCTTGTAGCTGTTGTTAGAAGAACCTGGAAGAAGTGATCCAAGTCCCTGACTCCTGCTGCTACTGATGACGGGCATCTTTCCACAGGCTGAGGATGGTCGACTTGTGGGTTATTTCCAGGAGACCTGGGCCCTTAAACTGGCTCCCTGCCCACCATTTCCCTCCCAGCTGCCTCCTCAAGCAACCAACCTGTGTTCGGGGACATAAAATTATTTTCATAATGAATCAGACAACTTCAAATTGATGAAGAGATTCAGGCTGGGGTGGCGGCGGGGGGAGGTGGAGTACTTCAACAGGTTCCGGCATCTTCGGGCCAGCCCAGCCAGGCTCTCTTGAGTGTCTTTGATAACAGGGATTTTCTAGAGGAAAAAGTAACTGAGAAGGAACATTTTTCAAACTGAAATTGTGCCAGGCTTTCCCTGACAGATTGCAAAGACTTAGGGACCCTCCACTAGTTTGAGAGATTTACCCTCTGACTCTTGGCTTGTGGCATTGTCCCGGGTAGCCTGGTTGGGGGGCCGGCCCCAAAGCTGAGCTGTGTTCTCTGCTGGGATTCCGACAGACCTGGGCCTGTCTGGGGTCCTGGCAGGTGGGTCACTATGAGACAGACTGTGGGGCCCCCAGTCTGAGCCGCATCCTGACGGAAAGCGATGGATAAGGCCGGACACAGCCAGATTTCAGGAACCATCTGCTAGAGTGCTGGCTGTCTCGGGTTCAGCCCCGTGGGCTCCTGAGTGGGGCCTGAGGGGAGGGCAGGAAGCCGTCTTAGGCTGAGACCCCGCGACAAGGATTTGAGTGGGAGGTGACCCCAGGGAGCACCTACAGGAGAATGGGAGATGAGACAGGGAAGGACAGGCAGCCAGGAAAGGGCCAGCAATGAGTGAGTTTGCACTGTGGGCCTCTGAGGCTCAATCCTGTTGGAGACCCCGAGAGACAGTGTGGGGCAGGCCTCAGAGTTGTCCCCCTCAGGGGTGTGTATCCGCAACTAAAATCCATCATTGGCTGAGGGCCATTCTGGGGGGACCCACACCCCGACACTTCCAGCCTGCCTTGTGGGCGTCAGGGGCGGGCCCTGGGAGGGACAGTCACAGGTGCTGGCAGTAGGCGCCCCAGGCAGGCACTGGGAGACTGAGTGCCGGGGATATGGACACGGCTCCTACAGCATCGCTGCAGCAGCTCAGGAGAGACACGGGACGGAACTTACACCGGGAATCAGGTACCCTCCTCCGTGGCCTGCAGCGGGAGGTCGGTCTTCTCAGGAGTTGAGCTGGGTCTGGGCTTTGTTGCTGCGGCTGCTGCCCGTGCTCCCCCAGCTTCACAGTGGCGCTACCTCGTGCTTCTGGCGGAGGCGGGATTTTCTGTGTGTGCTCCAGCCTCAGTTCAGACTTCCGTGTGCTGTGCATCTTGGAGAAGGTCCCTCTGGCACCTGCTCCTCCCGCAGTGTAGACATCTGTTGTTTGTTACTTGCTGGCCTGACGGCGGGGGCAATAGGGTTCTCTGTGGTCCCTTCCAGCCTCAGTCTGGGCAGGCCTTGGGGGCCTGGGCCTGGGGGTGGGGTCTTCTCAAAGCCCCGCCCCTCCCCTCGCAGTGGTGGGTTCCATCTGTCTGGGCCCAGGAAGGTTTAGCACCCCAACCTGAGCGGCAGAGGTTTTTTCTCTTTTT